>NW_027122237.1:1800000-2318662 GCF_030686945.1 Centruroides vittatus | reverse complement strand
CATAGGCCAAGCTGCGCCACAACATACGGTATATATATGTACATAAATAACAATAAAAATGAACAAAACAAAAAACAAAAAACCAATAACAAAAATATACAACAGTTAAACTGTGTATAACAACAACATGTATATGGATATAAATAAATAAATAATTAAATTTCTTTATAAATATTTGTAACTTTTAGAAAGTTCAATAATTTATCAACATTTGGCCTCTGGCCCAAAATCTCTTTAAAACTTGCATTTCCAAAATGCTGTCTACGAATCCGTTCAGAGGCAATGCAATTGCTCAGTATGTGCTTAACACTTACATTACAGCTGCAATACTGACATACAGGCTGGTCATCACCCTTCAAAAGGTATTGATGAGTCAGTCGAGTATGTCCAATTCTCAAACGAGTAAGAATGACCTCAGATCTCCTGTCATACTGTTTGTTGTGTGTCCAATTTTCTATCACAGGTTTGATCTCGTGTAGTTTATTGTGGACTTGTGCGTTCCACACATTTTGCCATCTCTCCTCTAGTCGTTTTTTAACAACTAGCTTCAAGTCACCTCCTTCAATATGCATTGTATGCTGAGAAGGACTTGCTGACTTTGCAGCTGCGTCAGCTTCTTCATTCCCTCTTATACCTACATGGCCTGGGACCCAACAAAATTTTATAGAGAAATTCCTCGCAAAAAGATGGCAAATCAGCTTACGAATTTTAATCACTATGGAGTGAAAACTAGGTTCATACGAGATCAAAGCCTGAAGTGCACTAACTGAGTCAGTGTAAATCACGCAGCAACGATGACCTTTCCTATTTATATACTTTAGAGCTAAATAAATAGCCTGCAACTCCGCAGTAAAAATGGAAGACTTCGGTGCTAATTGCTCTGCCACGATTTCATCCTGGCAAACAAAGGCTAAGCCAACATAGTCATCCGATTTAGATCCATCTGTGTATATAGGAATTAAATTCCTGTCACAATGTTGAATTTCTGCGAAGTGCTGTCTATAAACGTAGTCTGGGGTGGTTTCTTTTAGAAACTGCTTTAAGCTTAAATCAACGTTTATCATAGGAATTGACCAAGGTGATATATTATCGACCTCGACTTGCGAAATGTTGCTTGTGTCCAGGTCAATCGTGCTGCTTACATTCTCCATTCTTATGTCAAATGTAGGGACACTACTTGGGCGAGCTGCAAATAATCTCCTCAGCTGACTATCTGAACAATCAGCTAAAAGTTTATTCTGAGATCTCTGTTTAATGTAATAAAAAAGAGACAACTGTTCTCTCCTAAGAGATAGTGGAGGCTCATGAGCATCCACATACAAACTTTGTACAGGAGAAGTTCGAAATGCACCAGTGCACAAACGCAATGCTTGATGGTGGATTGGATCCAGCATCCGAAGAGTAGATTCACGTGTAGAGCCATACACAACGCACCCATAGTCCAGCTTAGAGCGAACAAGGGCCCTATAAATCCTGAGCATAGAACATTTGTCTGCTCCCCAGGATGAGCAGCACAATACCTTTAACAGGTTTAAAGCTTTTAAACATCTACTCTTCAAATTGCGCAAGTGTGGTAAGAACGTCAATTTATGGTCAAACACGACACCCAAAAATTTTGCTTCGTTGACCATTGGGATTTTAACCCCATTTAGGTGAATTTCAGGGTCCAGGTGCAAACCACGCCTTCGGCAAAAGTGGATGCACGAGGTCTTCTCTACGTTAAAACTGAAACCATTGGTCTTGGACCAATTGTCTATTCGATTTAAGGAGGTTTGCAGTTGTCTCTCAATAAAACCCATGTTACTAGACTGACAGGAAATCTGAAAGTCATCCACATACAGAGAGTGTTTCACACTGGGAGGAAGACAGTTAGTTATACTGTTAATTTTTATTAGAAACAGAGTTACACTCAAAATAGAACCTTGAGGGACACCCTCTTCTTGTGTGAAAGGCCTAGACAAAGTGTTGCCCATCCTGACTTGGAATCTTCGATTCTGTAGGAAGTTTTTTATAAAAATTGGCAAATTACCCCGCAATCCGAATTTGTGCAGATCACGGAGTATCCCGTATCGCCAACAGCGATCGTAGGCCTTCTCTATATCGAAAAACACAGACACTAAGTGCTGTCGTCTAATAAACGCTTCGCGTATAGATGTTTCAAGGTTTACTAAATTGTCTGTGGTACTTCTGTTCCTACGAAATCCACTCTGATGTGGTGAAAAGTAGTTCTTTTCCTCTAGGAGGAACATCAAACGTCTGTTGACCATTCTCTCGAAAAGTTTGCAGAGACAACTAGTCAGAGAAATTGGTCTATAATTAGAGGGATTCTTGCAGTCTTTACCTGGCTTGGGAATGGGAATAATAATTGATAGCCTCCAAGAGTCAGGGAAAATACATTCTGTCCATATTCTGTTAAACAGATTCAGAAGGTTACTAAGGGAATTGCCTGACAGATTTTTAATCATGCTGTAATGGATTTTATCCGGGCCTACAGCAGTATTCCCCGAGCGAGAGATTGCAGTACATAGTTCTATTCTGCTGAATGGCACATTATATTCCTCATCAGATAAGGAGTGGAAGTTTAGATATTGTTTTTCAGTTTGGACTTTATAAGCCTGAAAATCCCTTGTGTACATAATATTGCTGGATGAAGACGAAAATGTTTCACCCAACAAATCAGCAATACCTTTTATGTCACTGATTATTGTGCCATTACTTTCCAGCATGGACAGAGAGTGAGAAGCATATTTTCCATTAATTTTATGGATTTTATCCCAGACTGCTTTTGAGCTGGTGGAAGATGTTATGCTAGAAACATACTTCCTCCAAGAGTCCCTTTGGCTTTGCCTTCTTATTTTTCTGGCATTAGCCTTTGCTTTTTTAAAAGCAACCAAATTGTTAGCAGTGGGGTATCTTCTGAAAATCCCCCATGCTTTCTTTTGCTTTTTAAATGCTACCTCGCAATTCTCATCCCACCATGGTTTCGGATGTTTTGGATATCTGGTTGACGTTTTCCCCATTGTTTTTTCGGCTGCCTGAATAATACTGGAAGTGACAACTTCTACTGCATCATTGATATCGGCAGTATTGACCATTTCCTCAGTGATATTAGCCAAAGAGGAAAATGCAGGCCAATCTGCCGTTTCAAATTTCCAGCGTGGTGGACGGGCTGTTTCACAGCTTCCTCTGCCTCTATATTTTAAAAATATTGGAAAGTGGTCACTGGAAAGTGGATTAGATCCAACCTCCCATGTAAACGCTGAAAACAGATTTGGACTAGCTAATGTCAAATCAATGGCAGTAAATGTTCGTGTTGGGGCGTGGAAGTATGTCACTTCTCCAGTATTAAATAAATACAGTTGGTGATTGCCTATAAATCTCTCAATGGCCCTGCCTCGACGGTTAATGTCGGGACTGCCCCACATTGGATTGTGGCCATTGAAATCACCAAGTAGAATAAACGGAGTCGGCAGTTGTTCAACCAAGTCATCCAATTCATTTTCATTGACTCTGACATCTGGTGGCAAGTATATGGAACAAACTGTGACAGTTACTCCAATTGAAATTCTGACTGCCACAGCTTGCAGTTCTGTTCTTATTTGTACTGGTAAGGAAGGGATGCGGTTTGAAACCAGTACAGCCACACCTCCACTAGCGCGGGTGTGGCTATCATCATCCTTACGGTAAAGATCAAATCCTTTTAAAGAAATTTTTTCTCCAGGTTTTAGATGTGTTTCCTGGAGTGCCACGCAGAGAGATGTGGTAGATGATGTCAAATGTTTAACGTCAGAGAAGTTGTTGCGGAAACCACGACAGTTCCATTGGATTATTTTATAATCCATTATGTGGTTGAGGCAGCATTCTTTGCGAGGGTATCCCTCTTTAATTTAACAGGCGGTCTCTCTTTTGGAGGTGACATTGGTTTTTTTACCTCCACATTATTCTCTTCATCAGAGATATCAGAGAACTCGCTCACAGACTGAGTCTCTGATTTTTTAGCTTTAGAGAGAGCTGCTTTCACTCTCTGTTTGTTTAGTGGGTTCTTATTAGCCTTTTTAGAACCCACATTTCTTGTTATTACCCCTGTTTTAGGTAGGGGTGTTTTGATCTTCTTGCTCTCTTTTTCTGGTGTTTGGGTAGATGGCAGTATTAAACATTTCGCATGGCGTGTAAAGGATTCACTTGGAGAGACAGAGATATCTGTTTGAACTGCACAAGTGTTTGTGGATTTCAAGACAGCAGCATAGGTCTTCTGCTTCAGTGGTGCACTTGAAGTGACCATGCGGCGAGCCTCTGGGTAAGGTACGTTGTTGACTGTTTTCACTCGCTGGATCTCTTTCTCTCTCTGCCATGCAGGGCATTTTCGGGAGTAGGCAGGATGGGCATCCTTGCAGTTCACACAGCATGGGGTAGTTTTACATTCGGTACTCTCGTGACCTTCCGTCCCACACTGTGCGCATACGCTTTTCCCTCGGCAAGATGTTTGTGAATGTCCAAATCGCTGGCATTTAAAGCAACGCAGCGGATTTGGAACATATGGGCGAACTGGGCAGCGTAGATAACCAGCTGTAATAACAGATGGCAAAGTCGGTTTATTAAATGTCAGAATAAGATGTTTTGTAGGAATCAACTTGCCATCCCGACGAATGGAGATGCGTCGGACAGCAGTGACGCCTTGGTCTGAAAGACCGATCTGGATATCTGATTCATCTTCAGACATCAGATCGATCTCAGATATCACACCACGTGATGAATTCAAACTTCCATGTGGTGTGACTGTCACTTCAATTTCTCCTAAATTCTTAGTAGCTAAAAGTTTTGCCGATTGTTGAGGTGAGGCAGTTTCTACAAGTAGGTCTCCTGACCTCAATTTCTGTGTTTTCTTCAGATGCCCAATGGTTGATTCGAATAACTTCTGGATCAAGAAAGGGGAGCATTTTGACAGAGGTTTTTCTCCAGTAGCATGCACTATCAAGTAGCATGGCTGGCTGGAAATGTTTTGATTTGTATTTTTTGGCATGTCTGGATTTTTTGGGGTTTTAGAATCCATATTTAAGATTAGATATTCAGCTCCTAGTGACCCCACCCACCATGGGGCCCAACAAGGGGATGCCGTCACATGAGAGGATCCCATAGACCGTCACACCAGGGTTTCCCAGGAGCTATACCCTCACAATGCAGTCGAGAAGAGCACACCTTGTCTGATATGTCCGCCCGGTCTGCATCGATCGGTTGACTCCAGGCCGAGGTCAAGAATGACTCAACGACCAGCCGATTGACTCAAACGGAGCCTGATTTGAGCCTCCCGTTTATCCGAAGCAGGGGCCAAAGCAGTGTGTTGGGGACGGTATGTTGCCCCTCAACTACCAGGATCCCCCTTTCCGGCATACGGGTCACCACGCACGGCAAACACGTGGGTGGGCGTTCAGATCCCAGGGATGGTAAAGAAGAGTTACTAAACCATCTCTGGGAGGTCCCCTCACCACGGACAGGAACCCACATCGAGGGCTCAACTGAGGACTGGGGTTGGTCGGATAACCGAAAAGTATGAAAAAATACATTATTAGTATAGTGTATTAGGCCTGGTTTAAATACTAGCCTCCCTTTCATGGTCGAGCCAGTGCTGCCAGCTAAAACATGCAAAAATTTAACAAAAATAATATTAAAGTAGCCAAGACATAACCAAATATTGTAGCGCCACATCACTAGCAAACATTTGAATTTGCCGACTAGAACGCGGTCGGTTAACCGATGAGTCGGTTAATCGGGTGTCGGATAATCGATGCTTTACTGTATTTAATTCTTGGAAAATTGATTGTTACAGCGGAATGATGGCATTCGGTTAAGAAAATTACATAATACCAGGTTATCAACCAGCACAAAATATGTTTTAAATGGTTTTCTAGACTGTGAGTTTAAATATTTGATGCATTTTTCGCAAAATTTCATTGGTCGACAGATTACAGTTTGATGAATGAAAGAGTTTGTCAGAACAAACATTTTAAAAATTTAAGATATATTTTCAATTGGTGTCTACTTCACCAATGAAATTGTGCAATTTCGTTCCATCCGAGTATCGCTATAGACGTAATAATGATAAAATAAAATAATTATTCTTTATATGGTCATTATATCATAGTATTTGATATATATAATTATGTAAGGATTTAACATACTGAGTGACCAATTTAACATATTATAAAGATTCTTTATTTTCCTACGTTTCACAATTTAAAAAATGTGTCAGATTTGTCACTCGGTGTGAAAAATACTTACATTAAATAACCTTTGTAATTATATATCAAATAGTATAATATAATATAACAGAAGAGTTAGAAGTACGAAATAATGTAATAATGTTGTCATCTGCTATTTTACCAATATATTTATACATTTTGCAGAAAACAACAAAGTGTGCAGATGTGTTTGCAAATCTATTCTGCAAAGTACCCTGTATCATATTTTCGTGTTTCAAAAGACTAAAATAAAATGCTCAATGGTTAAAAAGGCACGTAAAAAATTTCGTAAATCTTAATTATAACATGACTCTTATTTAATAAAAGTTAATCGGTGTAAGATTTTGCACGCTTATGTTAATTATCGATAACAAAAATAAAGGTTATGATAAAGGTGCGAAATTAAAAATTCAATTCACTTTAACATCATGTCATTCTACTAGTAAATAATTTAGTCAGAATATACTGCTATGACGTCGTATCACAAACACCAACAAGAAGAAACCATTTCGTTACAGAAATGATGCTAAAATAGCCCTGTTATAGGCGTGAAAAATAGAATAAAAAATTGAAAACAGGCCTTTGATACCAATTCAATCATTGTTACGGCTAACGGAAATCTTAGCTAGTTCAGGGTGGTCGACACTCGAGAGTCCGCACCCGAAGGTTCAAATCTATTCTGAGGTATACGTTCGTTTTTCTTGCTTCGCACTAGCCGACGTCCTAGCAACAAGTGACCAAGTAAGAAAGTGTCTGAACCTGCGGTTCCTCTCGTACTGTGCAGGATTACTATCGCAACGACTACCGTAGGGGGCTTCTGCCTTAAGAGCGTTCAGTCATAATCCCATGAACAATAGCTTCGCACTAAGCACATGTACCAAGTGTCCGTTACAATCAATTTGTATTAACTGGTCTTACAATCCAAGGGCACGACTTTAAATTTTCTTTAGTGTCCAACTACATGGTGACATCACTGGAATGAAGCCACGTTTCTCGGCGCATCAACAGCTTCATTGTTAATCACAATTGATTGTATTGTTTGTCGGTTCGGATCAATATCTGAATAACAGTTACGTGTAAAAGAATTTCTTTATCTTGCTATCATTTGTACTTTCATTCTGTATGAAGTACCTGTGACAGTAGAACACAATGCTGTTACTCCTAAAATCCAGACAAGTTAATAAAAACAGTTAATGCGAAAACTGAATATTTTAGCCTTCACTTTTAACTAGCTTTACTCTCTTGAATATAAAAAAAAGTTTTATAACCATAACTGGTTTCATGGTAAGACTACATCTCAGTCATGTCAGTTTGTATTTTCTCTGTGTTTGTTGTCCCTGGTTATTTGCCTGACATTTACGTTTTATTTTTTTAATTAAATAATAATATTAAAAAATCTAACACTCTCTCGACAGAAGTTATAGTCTGCATTAAGTAAAATTTCAAGAAGTGGTTTACAAATACTGAGTTTTACGAATTTGTTAAAATCACCGCAAAGGCTTGATTTGTCTACAATTTTACACAAATGACATGTTTTAATTTGTGATCTCTGCCAACTTTTGTTCATGTTAAGCCCGAAATTCAGACGACGGTTTCCTCTGTTGCCCGACTTGTATGTTTCTGTATATCAACATCTGAAATATTAGGCCTACAGATATTTTCTGTACGCCAAACATTATCACATAAACGTTTAAATTGTTATAATGTTTTGAATATTTACATATAATTCTCCCATTTTCGAGAACTAGAATTTATCCATAAATGTAAGAGCACCGCCTTCCTCCGCGACCGTTTCACTACTAAAAGTTTGCATATTTGTGTTACACTTTTAGTAAACATTACAAATTTAATACAGAGTTTGTATACTTTTAACGTAATTAAACTAAATTTTATTAATTCGTCTCCCATTTTCGAAAATTCCAGAATTTATTCTAAATGTAATATCGCCGACTTCTTTCGCAACCCTTTCACTTCTAAAAATTTTCATATTTGTGTTTAAGTACTTTAAAACAGTACAACATTTGATTACTAATAACTCTTTCTATCATAATATATAAATCTAATGATGTAAATATAATGTCAGTGTATACAAGCTTTTGAAAGAAGAAGTTTTGTAAAATGTATTTATTGTCCAAATTAATAGAGTATTTTTTATTATTTATTATGATTCATTAAAAATAATTCTTTAATACTAATTTTAAAAAATTGAATTTTAATAAAACTGATTCCTTTATTTTCTTATTTAAAGCCAATGTGAACTCACAAGTTACTTAGATGACTTGTCAGACTCAGACCTATGTAGTAGTGAGTCTGACAGCGACAATAATTATTGTCTTCAAATACCAGAGTATCGCGAGTTATATTCTGAATATGACTCAGAAGATGCTAAAGAGCCTTCGGCCTCCCCTGGGTTTTTAACCTCTGCCGGGCCTTCTACCTCTGCCGGGCCATCGACCTCTGCCGGGCCTCGAACCTCTGCATGGCCTTATTCTCTTCAGGTTTCTCCTGATTCTGATGACAAGTTGGAAGATGAGGTATACGTTGAGATTTTGTCACCGGAACAATCTCTTCCTGCTCCTTTCCCTTTCCTAGAACAACCTGGCCCCAAGCACATGCCTCTTTCTGATTCTCACCCTGTAGAATATTTTAACGTTTTTCCCACTGTTTCTTTACTTTCTCTGATGGTGACAGAAACAAATAGGTATGCCAAGCAAGTCATAAATGACATGTGGGAGAATGTGCCAAAATATCTGAAGAAGTGGAAACTAGTTACAATTAAAGAAATGAAAGGGTTTTTGGCTTTTATTTTTGCAATGCAACTTGGACCCAAAACCTCAAATTTCAGATTACTGGTCCACTCTTCCTCCCTATAGTAAACCTCAATAATATGGAGAAATGTTTAGCAGGCACTGCTTTTATAACTTGCTTCGATTTTTCCATCTCATAGATAATAGTAAGTTGTCTGGCCCAGGGGAATTAGGATATGATCCATGTGCACGATTTCAACCTTTAGAGGATCACGCGAATAGGGTGTTCCAACATTATTATTGTCCACACCAGAAAATATCTGTAAATGAATCCTTGATAGGAACAAAATGCCACAGTAAGATCATACAATATATGAAAAACAAAAAACATCACAAATGGGCAATCAAACTTTGGATGCTGTGCGACTCAGTTTCACACTACTGCCTGGGCTTTTTCACTTATAAAGGGGCCAAGTCCGAGGCGAAAAAGCGCAGCATCTCAGAGCTAAGTTTGGGCTATGCTGTTGTAATAGAATTATTAAGACGTGAGAATTTAGACAGAAAGGGGTATCATGTTTTTGTGGATAACTTTTTCATGTCGGCACCCCTTATTCGTGGCCTATATTCCCGTGGAACTTATTGCACAGGGACAGTGAAAAAATCCAGGAAGCAAATACTGCCAAGCTTCAAAAATAAATTTTCTGTAGGCCAGATCTCGTATTTCAGATCTGGCCCTATATTGGCATGCGGCTTCCAACAACAAAAATCACGACCAAAACCTGTTATTCTTTTATCCAGCCACGCAAGGGCATGCGAAGGCAAAATTGTTAAGCGCGGGGTGGATATAATAAAGCCACAAGTAGTTTTATCATATAACAAGTTTATGGGGGAAGTTGATGTGCATGATATGATGTTATATGCGTATTTGGATGAAAAAAAGACCAAATTGCAAGCCTGGCTAAAGAATGGAAGAGGGAAATAAGAGAAGCCGTATGCCCAGTAGATTCCCGAGGACCGATAAGTCTTCGGAAATTACCTGGAAATTCACAGTACCGCTGTGTTGTGTGCAGCACTCCTAAAAATAAACGAACTTCCACAAGAGTTTGCACACGATGTGGAAAAGGACTTCACCCAGATTGTCTAATAAGACATCAGTGCTAGTAGTTTACATGTTTCTCACTGTGTCTGTGCTATATTTTTCCTAAACATATAAATTTACACGTCTGTGTGACTGTACACACAAGCGTGTAAACTAAGTTTCAAAAAGAAAGTTTAAAGTTTTTCATAAAAGACAGCTTCATAAAATATATTTTAAAAAAATAACTCATATCATCACATTTTAAACACCGCCAAGTCTTAAGAGATTAATAAAATTGCTTCTTATCTAATCTAAATTAATGTGTGTTTTCCTGCTATGAAATACTTTTATTACTTGCGACAAAAATACTTATTAAACAAACATAAATATCAACAAATTTTAAACTTTTAAGATCTTGTAATTAAAAATTAATTTAATATCACTCTTTTCAATATATTTGCAGAGAAAAAAGATGTTTCGTTTCTTTGTTCAAGTATATTTATAACTCTCCTTTGTATTATGGGAGGAAGCAAAAAGAAGTTTCGTTTCGTTGTTTCGATAATTTCGTTGTTGAATAATTTAGTGTATAACATTATTCTTTTCTGTCGCTATAAATAAAGAATAACAACAGTACAAAATAACTTTTTTCTTTTTTACATTCTATCATTATTTTATATTTATGTATTTCCAGGAAGCAATAAATTATTAAATTTATGCCCGAATTAAACTAATACTAAGTTTAAATACTTAATCTTAATAATATAGAAAAGCATGTAATATTTATCGATTTTTAAAAATGTTTTAGAAAACCTTTAAAAATTTATATTATTTCTTATATCGCAATAGATACTGATTCGTTAATTTGATTAGAGAATTAACTTGAAATATGTGAAATTTGTAAACTTTTAACAGTAGACTTTTACAAATATATGACTTTATAAAGGATTCAATTGAAATGATTTGTACTCACCTCATATATACTTCAGCTTTATGTTTCGGCTCTGTGTAGAAGATTTTAAGTACTCAGTTCTTTTTATATGTATCTCTTGGTGATGAGGTAAAATTAAAATTTATTTTAATGTTATAAATATTTCGAAAGTTCTTATTTCGATTGATGCCTGTTAGTGTTACTGTTTGTTGGTTCGATTTTTGATTGCAAAATATTTTGTTCTGGTTATAGCATAACGGAATAGCAATCGATTCAGAATATCAACAACACAACCTCCGTATTAAAACTTTATCGATTTCCATTATAAATTTTAATTATTTTGTGTTTTAGAAAATAAATGTTGTGCTCTAATATTAATATAGAATATTAACACAATGTGAATTGAATTTTGTATTGTTATTTGTTTACAACTGAAAATTTTGTAGAGTAAATATGAAATGAATTAAAAATGCATTTTTATAATATGAATAAAAACCTGCATCTTATTTCTTTGAATATTTTGCACTTAAACATGCTTTACGTGAAGAATTGACACCAAAATAGGTATTAAAAAATGTCATCTGACGACAAAACAAAATGACGCCATATCAGACAAGTTACAATATATGTTTTCCGCAACCTTATTATATGATACAGTATTTAAATTTTGTATCGCCAATCAAATATATTTTTAAGTATGGCTTTGCGGAAAATTGATTGGATGATGTACTGTACATGAAAATGATTGCATGATCGACCAATGTAAAGTATGTGAATATTAGTTCATCAACAGCAATTTTCTTCATTATAGTAAACGGGTTCTGCAATGAAATCAGCAAATGTAAAAAATAAAACTTTAATTTTAATCTAACTACTTCTCCAATATATAAAAATTTAATGCTAAAAATTATTTAAAAAAAAAAGAATAACGATATAAAAGTTTCGAAACATGATAAAAATAATAAGCTTATATAATATATACAACTTTGAAAACTAAAATAAATAAATAAAAATGCAAGATGAGATACAAAGCAAGTGAGATTTCATAGTGTATTGCAATATATACCCTATCGTGTTTGGTCAAGAAAGAGTAGTTAAAGGTTGTTGTAGTTTTTGTTGTGAGATCGCATTTCTCAACTAGTGGTCTGTAGAATTTTATTTTATTACTTAAATATCTTAGACAGATCAAAAGGACACAGTATTTTATAACAAAATATTTTACGAATATAGAAATAAGTCTCTCGAAATATTGCACAGCCTATTCAATTTCCCACTAAATTCAGTTTAAATCCATCAAGTTCGCAATAGTGAATAATGGAGATGGCAGCGATGACACTACTTTGCTTGTGGTTTGCTGCATCATTAACAGTTACACCTGTGTTGTCAAATTTGTTTATGTGCCTTTTAATTCAACTTTTAAAAATCCGGCAAGCTACTTACTCCGACCGTCTTCCGGTCTAATATATGTTGGATTACCGAAGTTGTATCGTTGAAACAAACTCGATACCAATGAACTTGATACCGTATATGAATAAAAATAATAACTGAAAATTTTCTGAGAATTGATTTTACAAAGCGTATGCAATAATCTATAGATTCTATTGATTCGCACACAATACGATTGATCCTGTGTTAAACTATATTTCTGAAGGGACACTGTTGCTAAGAGATATGCAGCTGCGAAATTTCAATCGACAATTAGAATCAATATTTCTGAGTTTAATGTTAAATTTAACAACGTGAAAGTTTTAAAACTTATTCAGAAAGTAAAAAGTAAATATAATTTCGAATAAATAAATATTTGAACGAATAATGAGTTTCTTTTCAGTTCGTGTAAATATAAACAAACATCTTGTTTAATATTTTAATAATATAAAATTAGTCTGCACCTAAAATATTTCCAAAAATATTATTTATATAATCTGGATGTTTTTTATGCAAATTAAATGTGAAAACTACTAGTAAATGAAATAAACTAATTACCAAGCTGTGCATTTCACATAATAAAGATCTATTAAAATATATAAGAGCGTTGATTTAATAACTAAAGTTTACAAATTTCCTTTAGGTATTTGCGAACGTTGTTATAGTGATGTTAAAAATATCAAAACAATAAATCGAGTGTTGAACTAAATTTGAAATATACACTAAATCAGGGATCGGCAGCCTATGGCACGCGTGCAAAACGTGGCACTCAGGACGGTTTTCAATGACACTCAGGTGCTCACCAGTGGCCGAGCAGTCTTCGTACTCTGAACACTGAGAGTTCGGTCGTGGGTTCAGGCCTCGCTCAAACAAGCTGGCCACGTGGAGTTTTCCGGGTTTTCTCTACATCAGTAACTCCTAAATAAAAACCAGTTTCCGTTAAAAAGACCTCCCGGAAGGCATCCACCATGGGCAGATCGCCCAAGTGTTGCAGTTGCCATAACTTTACAAACAAACAACAATGGCACTCTGAGTAGAAATTAGTAAAATTTAAATTTTAATTATTAATTTTTGAAATCCATTATAACTGGATCAATTTTGATACTATATGTAACAAAATTGGTAGAATTATGTCGACATCCGGAATAAACTATAATTTAGGTTCGGCACAACACTGCCGAAAGTTTGCCGACCCGTCCTAAATAATACCAATTAAATATATTATTGTTGGTTTTACATTTTTGGTTCTCTCTTGCTCTGTAGGCATTAATAGGCTTTTTTAAAAATAAGTTTTGCTCGTTCAGTCCGACAATAGAACGGGTGGTTAGTGAGAGACATGCCGCGATTGCTGTAGAAAAATTTTTGAGATTCGATTACACGAGTAGATCCGCCCTATCGCCTCATCCCTCTGACACTTGATCCCATTGCGGGTCAGACTGCTAGTAATGGGCGTAATTCTAGCCAATTACATGGAGTAAATATGCCGGTATATCGCATTAAATACTCAATCGTAATTTATGAATTATAAAAATACTAAACATTTTATTTTTCCATATGAGATTATCAAGTGTCCATAAATTGTCAAAATATATATATATATATATTTTTTTTCAGAAATACAAAACCTTATATTCTTGAATATCGACAATGACAATAGCGTGCAAACGTAACTTTTAATCGATTTTAAAGCTATTAATTTCTGAACATTTCTCGTGAAAATTCAAAATCAATTAATAACATTTCCATCTACTTGTTGACAACAAATGAAATTTTAATTAAAAGCTTGTTTTATTTACTTATTGCAGAAGACAGTGTACAATGGGAAATATAAATTCATTACAGAATTAATTGTGAATGGAACAAAATGAAAGCACATAAAACAGATAAATACATAAATAATATATCAGATATTTAAAAAATCAATAATATTGGAAATTCTATTAACAAATTGAATAATTCTTCGGAAGTTTACGCTGTTGCTAATCTGGCCCTTAATAATTCGGCAAATTACCCGTGTAATCGCACGATTAATTACAACTGTATATATTAAAACACCTCTCATAAGGTGAAGGATAATGTTTCCTAATCTTATAATATAATCGATATGGGTTGATATTAGTAATAATAATAAGCGCAGAGCCCAAACGGTTAGGAGTTGAAAGTTGAAATTTGATATACAGTTAGAATACATAATGAGAATGTAAACTAAGAAGGAATTTCTCGAAAACAAACTTCACTCGTGACTACCGGTACATATAAAGTCTAATCCAGCAACTTCAACCTTTAAATTTCCGGTACAAACGACGAAAATTAACAGAAAAAACTAACGTTTTCGAATCTCCATCGAGATCTTCTTCAGGTTCGTTAATGGAATGTCATGAGAATAGAACTCTTTTGAAGTTCAAAAAATCGAACATCTCCAGCGTGCGATGACGATGCAAAACATAAGATTGATATAATAGACCTGAGTCTACTAACGTAACGTCGCAAAATATCAATGCAGGAAATAAAACCATGTCTACCATCGTGGATTGACCTCCGAGATGTATCGCCACGCGTACGATAAAACGTTGCTGTCTTTGTAATTAATGCATTTCCCCGATTTGGTAGCTCTGTAAATCTCCAGGGTCTCCAATGCCCTAATGTGGTCCGTTTTGAACGACTTCTTAATGAGGGTGGCGTTATCGAAGTCCGCTTTTACATCGGGATTCGTGGCATATGTCGACAGGGCGGTGGTGTGCTTTTTTTTGGCAACGTCATTCTTATGTTCAGAAACCCTTTTTTGGAGGGATCTCTTGGTAGAACCAATATATACTAGGTCCCTTTGGAATCTGTGGTCTCTTAACGGGATACTATAAACGCCCGGTGCCCTTAAAATGCTCGGTTTGTCCTTGGCGTTTCTGAGAAGCGAATAGATAGATGGCGTTCTCGTGTACGCTAACTTGGTGCCCTTCCTTAGCGCTATTTCCCTGTACAAGGAATGGAGGTCTTTGTTGTATAGTACAACCGTGTGCTGGTCGGGGCTCGAGTTAGGATCACTTCGCCCTGCGGAGGTGTGATGCGCTGTGTTTATATTACAACACTTACGAGCTAAATTGCGGATAAGGCTACTTTTGTATCCATGGCTAGTGGCAATGTCTTCAATGTGTTTTAGCTCTGCGATCGTGTCTTCACCCATAATACTAAAAGGAAATTTCTAGATTGTATTGGCGACAGGAAACGTTGTCTTGTAGAAAGTGAAGCCGTTTTGGATGCTGGACACATCGTATTTTTTGGTTAAACTCTAACAACAACACTGAATATAACTATTATGATAAATAAAATTATGTTTTTACTTTCAACTTAAACTTTCACTTTTCCTTTTATGTTGATGAATATCGAAAAATCTCCTTTCTCTAGAATGGACATCGTTTAAAAAAGATTGTTATGTCGATTTAAATTTGAAACGGACACCGTTTAGAACTGATCCATTTCCTTAACGGATCGGTTGAATTTTGAATTTCTGGTGCAAACAATCATGCCACTGATTGGTCGGCTGGCCCACCGTCAATGGCTATATAAGGTCGATGTGGGAGCGGGAGTTTAAGTTCATCCAAGCGAGATGCTGAAGCCAATTTGCAAAGAAATGCGTGAGCTAATTGTGACACATCGAGAGAAGGGGAAGATCTCTGAGGAGAAATCGAAATGCTTGAAGATATCAAAAAGAGCAGTATCACGCATCCTGAAGTTATATCGGGACACAGGTTCTGTGTCGCTGGGGAAATCGTCAGGCCGACAACGACGCACGATTCCCGAAGAGAATGCACTATTGAAAAGCAGTAGCCAGGTGAGCCCGTTTCTAACTGCCAAAGAACATAAGATTAAATTGAATTTGAATGTATCTGTAGATACAGTCAAGAGAAGGTATGTAACCTTTGTAGTATAATATTTCAACTTTCCAACAAAATATACAGTGATACCTCTGTTTTCATCGATAACCCGTCCGAAAACAATCGGCGAAAACCGAAATAAATTTTTCGTGAAAAAAATTCACAAAAACCGAAACCGATGATAACCGAAGTCAACGAAAACCGAGGTATTACTGTATTTCTATCGGAGATCAGCCGCTAGGGGTCAGAGGTGCTATGCTGTGTCTTACATGTGCTCCGGGTTTGATCGTCATTTTTTAAATACCAAGTGGATTATTGCGGAGTATAACACATCATTGGTGACAGGAAGACAAGCGCTCCCCGTAGGTACTAGTATCTTTTAATTTGGTGGACTTTTGACTGGTTTATTGGAGCCCGTATTTTCGGTCTCTTGCACCATCTTCCACGTGCTCGAATCGCCTTTTCTATTTCATTCTTCGTTAGTGGTTATTTCCTACGTAGTGCTATTGTAATTATCCTGACGGCGTGAAATTAATTAACCCTGAAACGCGATACGTTTTATCTTCTCTCCGCTGGACAAAGGGCTTTGTTCCCTACCACGTGGTAGGTGCAACCATTCGGCGGTGCCTGAACTCCTGGAGTTCTCACCGAGGGAATGTGCAACTTCTCTTCGGCGGCTCATCACAGTGACCTCCCACAGAACATTTCCTTCGGATTACAAAGTAAAATATTCGCAGTGAGTACCCTGCTCTCTTGTTTCTGTTCTGTACTTCAGTTTACGCATAGTTGTTATTTTTTTGGTGCCGGTCGTAAACTAGTGTGTTGGCCGGGCTTTCCCATTTTCCTCGCGCATCTGGTGTAGAAGTGGGAACTGATTCACACTGTGTCTTATCTGCAACCATGTCTGAGGACAATTTTTTAAATACTACCGACCAGCGGATGGCTGCATCCAAGGTCTTAGACGAAATCAAGGTTTATCTGGCTAATAATAAAGACGCCAAAATTGGCAAACGGCAACATCCTAAATATATCATCAGAAGCGTCGAACGTATAATAGACATTCTCACCAACCACACTGGTATACAAAAATTAAAAGAAATTTCTGCCAAGCTAGACCAATTAATAGAAGACAAAAAGGACAGCAAAATCTTGGAAAAACAGGATAATATCCTAGAAAAGCTAAACACCATGGGGACAGCAAAGACAACTGCTTTTACCCAGCCACTATATAGCACAGTGCTAAAATCAGGTATTAACGTAAACATGCCCTATAAAGCAAAACAAGCAACACGTACAGTTTCCAATAATGTCCTGCTGGTTCACAGCAAGGATGAAAACAGCACTAGTGAAAAACTTCAGAAACTGCTGCGAACGGAAATCCAGCCTTCTGCCTTGAAAATTGGCGTCGATCAGATTAGAAAGATCGCTGGTGGTGTTGCAATTGACCTCGAAAAACAAGAAGATATAGCCAACCTTGAAATTGGCATTAAGGAAAAACTTCCTGACGTCAGTACTAGGCTCCCTAAGAAAAGGAAGACTCACATGATTTTATACTCTGTCCCCAACCATCAGACAAATGAGTGCATTATAAAATGCATGTACGATCAGAACGACCTCATCCGAGAAACATTCTCTGAAGAGGAATTTGGTCAACAAATTCAAATAAAATTTACCACTGGATAAAAAGAAGCCAAATTTAAAAATCATGTTTTAGAAGTAACACCTAAATTACGAAAGTACCTGCTAATGATCGGAAAAATCAATATCGAATGGTCCCGCTGCAGGGTGTGTGACTTCTGCCCAGTCCTGCAGTGCTTCCGTTGCTGCGCTTATGGGCATTCAACAAAAAACTGTGCTCACACTAAAAATACTTGTAGCCACTGCCCAATTTGGGACAACAAGGAAGATAGCAGGTGCAAATGGACAGTCTGTCACAACCATAGGCATGGTGGTTCTCACCTTTAAATTACGGGGACACAAGTTCCCCGGGGCTTGCCAAATAGTCCGATCAGCGGTCACATCGCTGACAGAAGAAATAATCAGATGACTTAATAAAAAAGGAAGGCATTATTTTGGATTATGCAAATAAGTAAATTATGCTACCAAATGGGAAAACCGTTCATTTTTATTCACCTTCCAGGCCCTGTAGAAGACCTAGGACACAATGGGAAACTTAAAAAATAGTGAGACCGTACAAATCCTGAAATAAGTGAGATTCAACCCATACGACACGAGAGAAGACCTGCCAGGGTCAAATATAAGAATCAACCAAGAAAAGAGAGTAAAGAAGAAGTGACGCACATCGAGCCACCAGGAGACGAAGTGCGGTCCATGGAGAGTTAAGTGACCTAGAAACCAGTGGAATAACCGTGACAGGATCGCCAAGACATGACACAATAATGCAGACGCCACAGCCACTCAATTATACCGACCCTTGGTATGATTTTATACTGGCCTCTATACCCACTCCACAACCGGCAGAACAGATGGAACCAGAAGACGAAAGCGACAGTGACGAAAAGTGACGACAAGACGGAAAGTGAAGTTTCCGAATTGAAAACGAAGGAGGAACCAGAATTTACTCCTCCCTATGCCCTTCGAAGTCAAGGGCCTGTTGCTGACCAACCCTGGGTTATGCCTCAACCCACTCGTAGTTGCATACCACATTTCATTTCTCCAACTACAAGTCGATTGTCCTCCCCATAACTCCTTTTTTTTACTTAACGGGTGAAATAATAGCAATCTTATCCTAATATCCGTTCTCAACTCGTTCTTTTTTTATCGTATTAGGCCATGTATATCCTATGTAATTTGTTCATTTGAGGGACGAAGATTTGCTGGATCACGTCACTATCCGCCTTCAAGGGAGACATCAACATCCCGTCGACCCCAACCACCTTACATCGCCCAAAATCAAAGGGACTCACCTGAATGGGGCAAAGCTCAATGCTCTTCACGCAACTTCGCTAACTTCCTAATCCATAAAATCCTTGATTGTAACGCTGTTAAAGTGACCTAGAGTTATTGATCTTCTTCGACTGGGTCCAGGTCCTTGCATTGAATGGACACAGGTACAGGACAGGTCAGGTCAACTCTGCATCTTCCTCATTTAATTAGACTCATTCTTTGAGTTGAATTTTGTCTTCTTGCTCCTTCACTAGGTCTTAGGAAAGTACTGAACCTAAAGTAATTTCTCCAACATAACTTTCTGAATGTGGGGAAGTAATGCCTACCCCGAGCATCAGTTCCTCTTCACCTATCTCTCCACACTCTCACTGATAAGTTCATTTAATCCACTCAAAGAGGGAAAAAAACTATACCTTGACAAGCTGTTGTTGAGCCATGCCTGCCGCATGATACATGTCCAGACGACGAAGATAGCCGTGCATTATTATTAATGTGAAGAGTAGGATAAACAATTTTAATAACTTCGTCAGTTCTTCCTCACCAATCTTCCCCCTCAGGACTAATGAGTTCACTTAATCCGTCTGAAGCAAAAAGCTGTTACTAGGTCATGCCTGCCACACAAAACCTAAGTTTCCGGCAATCTACGAAGCTGATGAAGATAACTGTACATTATTATTAACACGAGAAAGAAGATAAACAATGAAGATGGTGGACATTATTAATGTTAGGAGTAGAATAAACACCCAATTAGCACAGTTTGATTCTTATTCATCCAAATTATCCACCAGCTGGATGCAGATGACCTTACGTTCCGCTCAAGAGCTGACTTGCATCTTCATCTTTGCTGGAATATTATTAATGTAGATTTGCCACTACCGGTTATCTAAATGACACAATTAAATATAGTGACGTCCCTGTGGTATTCGCTCGTTTACATCTCCAGCATTGGTCAATCAGGAAATAGCAAACTCGTTGGCATAAAGATAATAAAGAACAGATTACACAAAAGTTCTTCCCAAAATTAGAAACTAGATACAACTGCAAAATTATAACCCATGATTTTCGGCTAACACAAATATTTACAGAACATGGCAAATTTTATAATTATCTAACTAGATTCAAAATTATAAATCAACCAAACTGTAACTGTGGAGATAATGTACCCGACACTGTAAAACACATAATATATAATTGTGCTCTTTTCGACCCTTGGCAGAAGAAACTCATTACACACTTCACGAACAAATTAATTACCTGGTCTGTGGCACTAAGTGAACTGAAACAGAACAAAGACGATCTTAAAATCTTCAAACGTTGCATCATAGAAATGTGGGTACCGAGGAGGGACAACGAGGTCTGACCTCTGTTTCATTTCGGCAACAACTCGGAAGGACTTGCCCACGAGTCTAAGATAGCTTATTTGTCAGTAAGGATCCTGTAGAGACGGGACTACTTTTTCATCCGGTCGAGTGTAGGAGAAAAGGTGGAGTCGTGGTAAGGCGATAAGCGAATATTCCAGCAAACAGAACACCATTTAACAGGATAACAACAATTTAATGGAAAACAAAATATACGTTACAAAAATCTGACATAAAACAGGTGACATATAAAAACCTATATATCCCTATCACGCGAAGGGAGAGAGAGAGTTCACATAAATGGGTTCCATACCTCTTAGACAATCAGTAATTCAAATATGCTGTTGGTCACAATAATCGAATATTCCTTTTTAGGGAAGGGTCGGTGGCACTTGAGGCACAAAAGTCAAATATATTCCGTAGGCACGAGTAACATAGCGACTCAATCTAAATCGATGATTGACTCTCCTGAGGGGGAAAAGGAAGCATCTTATATAGCTTTTTGCTGGAAAATTTGGTCACATGCGTGTGCTTAGGCCATAGGTGTTCCCGGGATTAAAAACAAAATACGGTGAATTCAAGCACTAACTATAAACTTAAGTTGCAAGATGATCTGTACTCAGCGTAAGAACAATAGATAGTTGACAGTTATACGGCTGGAAATGCATATTTTCTCGTCCAGGACCGTTTTAAAGCAGAATGTTTATATCCAAAACCGTTTTAGGCGGGATGTTTATAAAAAGAAAATTTTCGATTCAATATAGGGAATAATTTTATTATAATTCAGATTATATCCGGATATAAAAAAGAAGAAATAATTAATTTGAATATAATTTATTATAATTTTACGTCAAGGGGATTTCCAGATCTCACATTAATAGTATAGAAAAGATACACTTTGGGGTATAAAATTAAATTCATATAGATTTTAAAGTAAATGAATGATACAAACTGAGTTATAAAAATAAAGAGGATTACACTCTACTCTGAAGTGAAGTCAAAAATTGTTCCTTATCGGCATCAAAAATAATTCCCCTCCTACCTCACCCATCTGATAATCATCTCCCTCCACTAATAAAATTTAATTAGTTAGAATTTAATGTAAAGTAATGATAAAATCGAATTATTTTTTAAAAATTATACTAGCACCCTCTGTCATAGAGTTTGTACCCTGAACTAAGTTGTGTAAACCTGTTGCTTTTCTTTGTTTGTGTGTTAGTAGAGGCGCTGGATTTGAAAAGCTGGAATTATTTTTTGTCACAAAGTTAGGAAATATCGTAAGTTATTGTGATATATATTTAATCTGTAGATAATATACGATCTAGTATTAGTATTTGTAATAATTTAAAAACATATGATTAGTATTTTTAACAAAACGTGAGGGGTGAACTTTGTTTCTTTGTTCTATTCAAAGGTTTAGAATCTCTAGATAATACATGATTGCTGTTAATTAAAAACATGCGATTGGTTGTTAGGTTTTTTAAAAGTAAATATGATTGGTCAGTATTTTTATATAAATTACTTTTTTAAAAAGAGGGAACTAGTTTTATATTTAAACCAGGATCATGGGGATGTATGGTTTCGTACTTACTTACGGCGACTCTAAAAATTATTCAGCCTCTAAGTGCTTATATAAGAGCTTGGACGCATGTGTTTCTGCAGCTAAAAATTTCTCGTTCGATGTTCCTGATAATTTTCCATTTATCCTTCGTTATTTTAAAGTCAAAGATATTTGGAAAGGACAAGGAAAATATGGTTTTATAATTGTCGATGAGGATGGGGAAATTAATGAGGTATGTAATGGATTATATGGTTCGTTTGAACGGTGTGCAGAAGACATGAGAGAAATATGTTTAGAAAATGATAAGAAAACTTTACTGATGTTTAAAGAGATAAGTCCAGGAATGAAATATTATAAATTTTCTAAATTCCCCAAGGTTGACAAGGTTGATTAATATGTATTTCAAACATCCTAGTACTTGTGTAATTGTGGGTCCTTCCCAATCGGGAAAAACCACATTAGTAAGAAAAATTATTCACAACAAAATTTATGAAAATTCTCTGAAGAAGATTTTGTGGTGTTACTCTGTATATCTACCGTTTTTTCAAGAAGAAAGCGATATCACATTTATGTATGGGTTACCAGAATCTGTTGAAGGATGGGATTTGATAATAATCGATGATTTGATGCATGAGTTGTCTCCAAAAACAGCATTTTTGTTTACAACAGAATCTCATCATTGTAATGTAAGTGTGATTTTAATAATGCAAAATTTGTTTCCGAAAAATAAGATTATGAGAGATATAAGTTTAAATACTCATTACTTGATTTTATTTAAAAATAATCGTGATGAAAGTCAGGTGAATTGCTTGGGTCGTCAGGCTTTTGCAGGAAAATTTAATTTTTTCATGGATGCATATAAAAAAGCAACAGAAAAGGAATTTGGTTATTTGTTATTGGATTTTCATCCTACAACGGATAAGAAATTTTCTGTGAGAGATTCCTGTTTTCCTGACAAACAAGGTATTTTCTGGATATACTTGCCTATAAAATGAAGAACGTAAAGAAAAATTATCATATGCTGGCTTTTTTAGCGAAGACTACTCCTTCTCAACGAAAAGCAATATTGAAAGAAGCTACTCCAAATCAGATTAAAGTTTTGTGCGAAATATGTGATAATTTGCGGAGAGGAAATATACCTGCTGATGTTCGTAAATTAGGAAAATATAAAAAAATTATCAGGAAATTAAGTGAAAAACACATTCCTTTAAATACCAAGAAAAAAATTTTGGTTAATCAATCCGGTGGATTCCTTCCTCTTCTACTGGCTCCATTATTGTCTATGGCAGGAGGATTAATTGGTAAAGTAATAGGAAAAAGAATTTAATGGCGAAGCAGATGGCCCTAGTTCCTCCCGAATTACTGATGAGTTATCAAAAGCCTGAAATAAGAATTGGTTCTAATATCGAGGAATTACTTGAGAGTACAAATTTACCTGATGACAGTAAAGTCAAGCTATTAAGTCAATTGATTTCGAGATATCAGAAAACCGTTCACACTCCTAAAGAACCTGTTAGAGTATCTGTTGTGTCTAACCAAACAGAAGAAACAGAATCTCGACTAAAAGAAAAAGCTGATCACGACGATGGATTTATTAAACAAATAACTTTATCAGTACCTCAATTATATCAAAAATATATACCACATTTAATTGCTAAGCTTGATCGAAATCATTATGGATGGAATTCTAAAGGTGAATTAACAATTGAAGGGAAACCCATTATCGGAAGTCATATGGTAGACCTCGTTTCGTATGTTATGCGAAATAGGAAAACGGTATCACCTCCTGTTGGTTTTAACGAATTTTGGACTATTTTAAAGAAAATAAACCTTCCACAAGAGTGGATTGGAAACAAAGGTTTGACAACATTACCTGAAAAAATACAATATCAACCGAAATCACTGGAAACTCCAGAAGAAATTTTCTCTCCATCGCTATTTCATCAACCGAAAAAATCTAAGAGGAAGAGGAAGAAAAATTTTGAATGGAAAAACTTTTGAAATCGATATACTATAATCCGAAATCTCCAGCATCTTTTGGTGGTGTGAGTAAATTAGTTAAAGAATCGAATTTACCGCGATCTGATGTTAAAAAATGGTTGTCTTCTCAATTAACTTATACACTTCATAAACCTGTACGAATTAAATATTCGCGAAGAAAAACTAAAAGTTTTTATCCTAACGACTTATGGCAAGCTGATTTAATTGTATTAAAACAATTTTCTAGATTTAATAATGGAATAAAATATTTACTAACTGTAATCGATGTATTTACTAAGTATTGCTATGTCGTAGCTATAAAAGATAAAAAACCTCAGTCAGTTTTTAATGCTTTTCAAACCATTTTTAAAAAAAGAAACGTTCCGAAAAATTTACAAACTGATAAAGGAAAAGAATTTTATAATAGATTAGTAAAAAATCTTTTTAAAAAATTTAAAATTAATCATTATTCAACTCATTCAGATACAAAAGCAGCAGTTGTGGAAAGATTAAATAAAACTTTGCGGAATAAAATATATAGATTATTTACTTATCGTAATTCTTATAAATATATCGATAAATTATCAGATATTGTGAAAAGTTATAATAATAGTTTTCATAGAAGTATTGGCATGTCTCCATCGGAAGTTACCCCCCTACATCATAGCATGATTTTCGAAAAGTTGTATGGTATAAAAGGAGGAAATACGTTTAAATTTAATATTGGTGAGTTTGTTCGAATTTCGAAAATACGTAAAACATTTAGTCGAGGATACCTACCCGGTTGGACTAAGGAAATATTTATTATTCATGATCGTTTTCCATCTCATCCTCCAACATATATATTAAAGGATTTAAATAACGAGATTTTGGAAGGACGATTTTATACAGAAGAATTACAGAAGGTAACAAAATGATGCAATCAGACTTTTTTGTGACTCTGACAAGCAATGCCAGCATGAAGTTATTCCCTGAAAATAACCAATCTCATTTCACCGTGAAAATGAGTCCGCCTATTGATTTACATGGAAAATGGGTGGTTGGTTTGACAGAAGTTATTATTCCTAGAAATTGGTTTAATATATCTAATCATAATAATGATTATACTATTACTAGACATAAGATTAGGAGAGAAAAAATAGAAGATAAAACATATGTGATTCCATTAACTACAGCTAAAGAAAATGAAGGAGAGACTCTTTTCGATTGGATAAACAAGAATATAGTTTCATTAACAGGGTCTAACACGGCAGAATTCGTTTTAGACAAGAATTATAAAGACATAAAAATAAATTTGAAAGAAGGATTTGAGCTGCATATTACGAAAAAAAATGCTCACAAATTACTTTATTTATTAAATTTTCCGCTGAAAGAAATTATATTTAAACAAGGCACTTCAAATTTAATATTGCGAGCGGAGTCAGGGGAATATATATCAAATTCTAAATTTTATAAAGATCAATTTATACTTTTAATAGAAAGAAATAAAAAAGTTGTCGAGGAAATTGATGTAGAGGAAAAAATTTTTATTCCTATTGGACTTTATTCATCTGCAGAAAAATTTTTAGGGATTTTTAAATATACTAAATTAGCATTACTACCTAATAACAAAATCATTTTAAAAGTTCCTAAAAATATAACGATTGAATTTGGAAACGAATTAAAAGATTTGTTAGGGTTTAAAACACACAAATTTTCTGAGGGTGAATATGTGAGCGACTATCCAATCGAATTGTCTGCAGGAATTTCAGAAATTTTTATTTATTCAAATATTGTTGCTTCTCATCGTGTTGGAGATATATCTGCTCCTCTTTTAAGGGTTATACCTGTGATGGGGGAGAAGACCGATCAAATAGTTAGAGTTTACCAGTCCCCTCTATACTTTCCATTAACCCGTAATTATATTGATACAATTGAAATTGAGCTGCGAACTGCTAACGGGAAAGAAATCATCTTTTTTTGGGGAAAAACATTATTAGTTTTATCTTTTAAACAGATATAAATATCGTTATATTTTATTTATTAACGTTAGTTCGTCTTTGAGAAGTAGAAAATGAAGCTCGATCCTAAGGATTGTATAAATTATTACTGCAATCAGGCAGGAGGAACGATATGGAAACACGATTTTCCTTTTACACAACAATTTGGAAGAGGGAATTATTTCGCTGGACCGCAAATACAGAGGGGATATGGATTTTTCACGAATCTGTTTCGAAAATCTATTCCCCTAATTTCTAAAGTGGGGAAGTATCTGGGTAGCAAGGCTTTAAAATTTGCATCAAATGTAGGATCGGATGTAATTGGAGGGAAGTCGTTTAAAGAATCTACAAAGTCTCGTTTTAAAGATGTGGGATCTGAAATTAAGCAAGATATACTTAAAAAAGTCCAGACAGGATCAGGTATAAAAAGAAAACGAGGAAAAAGATTAATTCAGTCACAAAAGAAGAAGAAGAAGCGAAAACTTAACGATATTTTTGCTGATTAGAAATGGATCCTCATTCGTGTGGTTGTCTCAAATCAGAATTGGACCTATTTAATACTGTTTCGACTCAACTAGCAATTGAGAATACTTACGAAGTTATTGCTCATCCAGTAGCCACCATATCGGATAGCAGAGCACCTATTGAGTTTCTGATATCAGGATCGGGTGAGCATTATATGGATCTACATTCAATTTATTTATGCATTCAAGCAAAAATTCTAAAGAAGGATGGATCGAATCTAAGTTCTGAAGACAAAGTCACACCTGTTAATTATTTTTTAAATAGTATGTTTTCACAGTGTACGATGTTTTTAAATGATAAACAGATTAGCGCTCATGTTAATTACCCATATAAAAGTATATTAGAGGCCTTACTATTTAATTCGAAAGAAATGCAAGAAACTTTTTTAACAACCGCATTATTTTTTAAAGATACTGCAGGACAAATGGATTCGATAAATCCCTTAGATGAAAATAACACTAACCATGGATTAGTTAAAAGATTTAACATTAGCAAAGAAAGTAGAATAATAGATTTAATGGGGCGGCTTCATATCGATTTAGCAAATCAGCCAAAGCTTTTAATAAACAATGTGGACCTGAGGGTGAAATTGGAGAGATCTAAAGAAAATTTTGCACTAATGGCAAATAACGATGAGTATAAAATCATTATTAAAAATGCATCGTTGAAAATTAATAAAGTAGATGTCAGTTCATCAGTTCAAATTGGGATAGAAAAAGCCTTACAAACCGGTATAATAAAAATGCCATTTCGTAGAACTGATGTTAAAGTTTTTACTTTAACGAGTGGAATTCAGTCTACAAGTATTTCGAATGTAGTTATAGGTCAGCTACCCTACAGAATAACTCTGGGATTAGTTTCCAACTCAGCATTTAACGGAAATGTAAAGCGTAATCCTTTTAATTTTAAAAATTATAATTTAAATTATATATGTTTATCAAAAGACAATCAGATGGTTCCCGCTAAACCATACTGTCCGGACTATAGCAATAAAATTTATGCAAGAAATTTTATCTCCTTATTTGAAGATACTGGATGTATTCACCATCACAGATCTACAAATATATCTTATGATGAATATAAAGATGGCTATGCTCTATATTGTTTTGACCTCACCCCTGATAAATCAGGATCTGAGGGTCATATAAGCGTGAACCAGCTGGGAAACATTGCTATTGAACTAAAGTTCTCAAAGGCGATACAAGAAACGGTAAATGTTATTTGTTTGTTGGAATATAATAATACTTTAGAAATTGATCATTCACGAACTGTATTCACCGATTATTAATGAATACCGTTACTTTATGGAGATTAGCGGCGAGCGATCCGAAAATAAAAAGAAATTTTGGGGGAGTGTTTGCATCAGACGATCTCCCGTTTCGAGTTGGTAATAAGCAATCATTTATAATTAATTTAGATGAAAGAAATAAGCGAGGAAGCCATTGGGTATCAGTATTTTTTACGAAAGATAAAAATTCTTGCATTTATTACGACAGTTATGGATTAAAACCGAGGAAAGCAAATATCATCAGATTTATAAAACGAAATTCAAAAAAATATTGTTGGAATAATATTATTCACCAAAGTTTGTTTTCCTTAAACTGCGGTTATTTTTGCTTATATTTTTTATATAAAATTAATAGAAATCTATGTTTATCAGAATTACATGTAACGGATAAATTTTATAACGATGAATTTGTTAAAAAGTTTGTTAAAAATAATTTTCATTTGTCAAAACCGATTGTAACAACTAATAATCAATGTTGTAATTCAATAAAAAAATCTATTTAAAATATAAAATTGTGTTTTTATTTACAAAATTTACATTCATGTTTTTCTTCAATGCAGGAAGGGTTTTCAGAATACATCCGATAATTCTATGTAAAAGTAAAAATATATTTAATATTTTCAAAATGAGGTAATATTTAAAACAAA
This sequence comes from Centruroides vittatus, assembly GCF_030686945.1. Taxonomy (NCBI): domain Eukaryota; kingdom Metazoa; phylum Arthropoda; class Arachnida; order Scorpiones; family Buthidae; genus Centruroides; species Centruroides vittatus. The sequence continues at coordinate 2,290,134 of NW_027122237.1, read as the reverse complement.
ATAATATATTTTTACCTGTTTTCATATAATGCTTATATGAAAAGACATTACACAAGCCGCAATGGTGTTGGAAATCCCAATGATAGGGACACAGTATTTTAATTTCGGAAGATTTTGGAACTCCGAATTTTTCCACATCTAGCGATTTAATGGCGGTATTACAGATATCATTTGCTCTACGAATTAAAAGTTTTTCTATTTCCCCCCCTTTAAAAAAAATAAATCCATATTTTTGAAATAAATTTTTAAAAGTAAAAACAATATCATCATGATGAATCCATTCATCATTTTCAGGCTTATACGATAAATATAATTTATGTAATCTATTACAGAATCTAACAGTTTTTTTATCGGATAAAGTTAATTTATCCCACCGTATTTCAGGGTGGAAAAAATTAATAACTCCAAAATCCTCCGAATTAAAACCTGTATACCCCATCTGTCGTATTAAATATCCGTTGTATGGGTGTAAACATGCTTCATTTTTAAATCTGAATCCCTGGCAATCTAGTATAACCCCGGGCTTATCTAAAATAGTAAAATTAATTTTATATATAGATTATTATAGCTAGGACTACTACTAAACATATTTTTTTAAAAAAAAAACTTACTATCCATTTTTGCTTGAGTCCACTCATTGATACTCATGTTTCTCCAGTGGTTGCTACCGTGATTTTTCTCTAAAAGCTAGTGAATGTCTGTCGAGTATTTATAGAAAAAAGATTACTTCCGTGTTTCTTACCCAGGGGTAGGGGATTTCTCCCTCACCCATCAACTTGACAACCCTGATAAAAACTTCCGCATTCAGGTTGACCTGTGAGAATAGCTAGAGGATTTTCTCATCCAGCTTAATATACTGGTGATTTATGATTTTAGCTTTAGTTTATATGACATCATCAATACAAAAATTGAATTCTTAAATTTTAATATAGACATCTACCAAACTGACTCATACAAAATATGGTTTTTATCCGAAACAACTTTAAAGCATATGATAGGAAGTTGATTAACTCAGCTATGATGTTATATAATTCCTCCATTAATATTTTTTATGATGATTCCACAGGAGAGTGTAATAAAAATTTTAAAATAAATTTTTGATTGAGAACACAGTTTATTTAACAGAAAAATTCTACATTCAATTTTTAATGAATACAAATTACAAAAAAGTTTTTGTATGTAAAGATCATGTTAAAATGTGAAAATAAAAATTAATGAAAATGTTTGACACACTTTAAATTTTGTGCTGTCTTTAAATACTATAGACTCCAATTAGAATATAACAATTACAGGATGAATTATTACAAAACATGACACATTTTTCTAAATATAAAATATTGTACTCCACATTACCAGGTATAAAATGCATTAAAACAGATCTAATCACCAGTTATAAAATTACTACTAAAATCAAATTAAATAAAAATTCTAAAATGTATTTAAAAATAAAGTATCTGTCTGTGCCGAGTAAAATTCTGATTAAGCAGTATCGTATTACACCATGTGATTACATCTTTTTTAAAAGTGGTAATTTAAATATAGAATACCACGAGTTACAATTCATACCATTAAAAAATAATTTGTAAAATCATGTGTAATAAACATAAAACTAAAACACGCGAATAGATTGTTAGACTACACTCGGTAAGTAAAATGAATACTGGTATCACTAAGCAAAGCTACATTAAATAATAGAGTTTAAATGAGATGATGAATGATGCCATTGACACTTTTGTTCTCATGAAGATACTATGCTGAAATGATTTAATTCCTTGATGTGTTTTTTATGAGGGGGTTCTAGTTCCTCCGTCTTTTTGTAGAAGGAGCTTCATCCTCAGAAGAACTAGACCCCTCATTGTCCGATGATGATGATGATGATGATGATGATGATGATGACGGGGATGACGATGGTGGTGATTCTAGAGGAGAGTGTGGCCCCTCCCCGATATTATATAGACAAACAGAGTCCACCTCTTCCAGCTGAGGTGCGATGGCTCTGATTATCCCTCTTTCGCTCCTAGCTGTTAGAGCCACCCACCTCTGCTGGGCTAAATATCTATCGTGGACTCTGTATGGGATGTAAGCACTCTGCGGCATCACAGCCATGATTAGACGAGTGCTTTTATTTTTATCATAATTCTTCACCCCTCTAATCATGGCTCTATATGCCGCAGCTGCACTCTCCTCGCTCACCTCAACACAACTTTCCTCGTTATTTTCCATGCTATATTTAAAAATATTATATTATACTCTTCAGATAGGTTTTTGTTTTCATCATGTTAGCTGTTAGTATAACAATAGGGAGATTATTAAAAAAGTTTGTAAATTTAGGATAGATAGTTTGTTTTAAGCTTGATGACTGCAACTCTTGAAGGTTAATAACCTAACCAGGAAAACACACAAACACTCCCAATGACCTAGGGTCGATGACACTTCCTCATAGCTATTAAGAAGCGTTACCTTCGAAGACAGATATGTCCTAATTTAGTTTCAACCGTTACCTTCAAAGACGGATGTGCCCTAATTTACTTGCATGCGTCACCTCAAACACGAGTGTAGGCCACTAACAGGGGATAAAAAGGGAGCAATTTTTCCTAAAAACTTCACTCATCGATTCTTCACCCAGTGATTCTTCTACTCGTTATTTCTTCTAGTGCTAAAGAAAAAATGTCGTCGGACAGAGGTACGTAATTCTATTTTAGTAATAATATCACCCATCTTAATTTAAATTATATATTTTTATAAACTAATTCTAGAATTTGATTTTGATTTCGAAAAGAAGACAACTAAGAAGAGAACTTCAAAAACAAAAACTGGGGAGACTACCAAGAAAAAAAACAGAGATTTGATTTGGATTTAACGCGAGGAGAAAAGTAAAAGCAACTCTAAAAATGCCTGAAACTAATCAAATAAGTTAAAATTAGCCGATGGGATCGGTAGAGAATTGAGATACAGGAGTTCTAAGGCAAAACTTTAAGTGTGTCTAAGCAAATCCAGAGGAGACAAACTCCTCCCAACAAATCCGACTATCGAGGTGACTGACTTCAAAAAACAAATAAACATGAAGACAAAAAGTATAGCTATACTTTTCGTTTCATAAGTTTATTTGTTTTTTAACTCACTCGAAGTCGGATTTTAAAGAGTAGTTTTCTACTTGGTTTTTAACTTAAAGTTTTTTAGAATTAAAAATTCCTGACTTTAAAGTTAAAATTAGCGATTCAGAGAGAATTGAGATACAGGAGTTTAAGGCAAATTTTTATGTGTGTCTAAGCAAATCCAGAGGGTCATACCCTCCCAACAAATATAATATCAAGGTGACTGACTTCAAGAAGTATAAACAAGCATTTAACGCCATACAAGAACATTTGGATGAGTACAGTAAAATTTAAAGTTCTAGTTTTAATACTATGTTTTAAGTGTATAACGGTTTTTAGTATATAAAATTTATTAAGAACAACAGTGTTCAATTAATACTATGTTAAGTATATAATATTATATTTTAAGTGTATAAAATTTATTCTATGGTAATATGGCTTTCACATTTGCATTAAGAAAAACAGCGTTCAAAGGTTATGTGAGAAGTTATAGAGCATTTATCTCTAATTATAGCGATCCGAGTATTTTACTTGAAAATATTAGAGGTACTATTTATAGTATTTTAACTAATAATGATTTAATTTCGAGAATGAAATTTTTATTAAATTTAAAGATAAGATTTATAAAATATTTGGAGGATGAGATTATTACTCAAGACATATTTTTCTCCAGTCGGGTAGAACATATTTTATCTCAATATATGATCAATGAAAGGTTAACAAATGCTTTCGACACAATTTTAAACTTCATTGATCAGTTTATTAAAAATGGGTCTGGGTGGATTATTAAAGAAATTATATTTGTGGATATTCATTTAGGAATTTATAAGGCTGAGAATGGGGGGTGTGCAGGGGTCATCCTACCCAAACGTCTATCAAATAAGCATTGTTTGTTGAATATTAAATGTAGTGATAATTACTGTTTTTTATACTGTATAATTGCTAGTTTGTATCCAAATACTAATAACAAAAATTCAATTTATTCGTATAGGAAATTTTTGAAATATTTAAATACAAATACTCTAAAATTTCCAGTAAATATTAAAAATATCCCTTCATTCGAAAAAAATAATTGTTTGAAAATTCAAGTATTTGGATACGAAAAAGAAATAATTTACCCTATTTATATAAGTAAATATCAATTTGAAAAAGAAATTAATTTGTTATTATATAAATCCCATTATTTTCTAATTAGAAACTTTAACAGACTATTGTCTGAAAAATCAGGGATTAGAAAATTCTGTCCCCGCTGTCTAATAGGCTTCCAGAGAAGCCATACCTTAAACGAGCACATAAAATTATGCTCTAATTATAAATATCAAAAAGTTTCTACTCCGACTGGAGAAAAGGCGATTGCTAAATTTAGTAATTATGAAAAGCAATTATATCATCCTGTAGTGATTTTTGCAGATTTTGAATCAATTCTAGAGGAAGTTCACGTAGATGCTGTAAATCTAAATTCTAGTTTTACTAAAACTATTCAGATTCATAAACCTATATGTTATTCTATTGTTATTATTGAAAATGATGATACTTTATTATATTGTAATTTTTATTGTGGTAAAGATCCTATTAAGCATTTTTTATTTGATATTCAGAATCAATTAAATATTTTATTAGATAAAATAAATACTTATGTAGAAATGAATATAGATACTATTCCCGATAATTATGAACATCAGTGTCATATATGTGAGGAGGGGTTTAATAATGATGATATCAGAGTAAGAGACCACGATCACCTGACAGGGAAATTTCGGGGAATGTCCCATAATCACTGCAATTTGAATTATAGATTCAAAAAATTTATTCCCATTATACTACATAATTTTACAGGTTATGACTCTCATCTGATTTTCAAAAATATCCCCCCAAAACTATTTTCGAGAATTCAGATTATTCCTGTAAATTCAGAAAAATTTACAACGTTTACTCTAGATCATTTTAAATTCATTGATAGTTATCAATTTTTAAATTCCTCGCTAGATAGATTAACAGAAAATTTAAAAAATGCAAATTATAATTTTCCTATTTTTAATCAATTTTTCTATAACAACAAAAATAAAAATTTGTTAAAAAGAAAAGGAATTTTTCCCTATTCTTATTTTAAAAACGAGGATATTTTATACGAGAGATGTTTACCCCCAAAAAAATATTTTTATAATGAATTATCTGGAGAAAATATTAGTGATGATGATTACCAGCATGCAAAATTAGTTTGGGAAAAATTTCATTGTAAAAATTTTAAGGATTATTTAAAATTATATCAATATGTTGACACTTTATTATTAGCTGATATATTCCAAAATTTTAGAAAATTAAGTTTAAAGTATTATAATTTAGATCCAGTATATTTCATAACAGCTCCAGACCTAACTTGGAATTGCGGGTTAAAAATGACAAAAATCGAGCTAGAATTATTTCGAGATATTAATATGTATCTTTTTATTGAGGGGGGGATGAGAGGGGGGCTATGTCTCTGCGGAAAACGATTTGCTAAAGCTAATAACCCTCTAATTCCAAAAACCTATGATAAAAATCAACCACATAACTATATCATTTCGATAGATGCTAATAATCTCTATGGATTTGTAATGAGTTCTTATTTACCTGTAAATAATTTCAGATGGTTATCTGAGGATGAGATAAATGCTTTAGACATTCGTAATATCCCCGATAGAAATGATATAGGCTATATTTTAGAAGTTGATTTAAAATATCCCCCAAATATTCACCAGCGTCATAATGACTTACCACTAGCTCCAGAACACCTCATCATTCCTTATGATTTATTATCAAATTATCAAAAATCAATATTAACTAAATTAAATTTAAAATATAATAATAATAATAAGAAATTAATTCCAACTCTTTTTGATAAACAAAATTATGTAATTCATTATAGAAATTTAAAATTTTATTTAGAAGAGGGGTTAATATTAACTAAAATTCATCGAGTGCTCGGATTTAACCAAGAGCCCTGGCTTAAAAAATATGTACTTTTTAATAACAAAAAACGCCAGGAATCAACAAATGATTTCGATAAATCTTTTTTTAAATTAATGAATAACAGCTTTTTTGGGAAGACCTGTCAAAATGTAAGGAAACGCTTAAATTTAAAAACAGCTACAACTGAAAATCAATGTCGGAAATATTTATCCCAGATATCTCTCGAAAATTTCCAAATTATTAATGATAATCTCACAATTTTTAAAATGAAAAAAATTAACTTATGTTTGGATAAACCAATTTATGTAGGGTTTTGTGTATTAGAATTAAGTAAATTGCATATGTATCAAACATTTTATAAAATATTTAAAAATAAATATGGTGAAAATGTAAATTTATTATATACCGATACCGATTCACTAACGCTTCAAATCCATACAGATGACATATATGAGGACTTTAAATCATTTCCAGATATTTTCGATTTTAGCAACTATCCAACTACACACAAACTATTTGATGTAAGGAACAAAAATAAACTAGGATATTTTAAAGATGAGACATCATCTAAACCTATAATAGAATTTTGTTCATTAAAACCAAAAATGTATTCATATATTTTTGATAATCAAAATAAAAAAACAGCTAAAGGAATTAAAAAATCCGTTGTTAAAACCTTTCACCATGAAAAATATAAAGAAGTTTTATTTAATAGTCGACTATTGAGAAATCAGCAGTTTGGAATTAAAAGTAAAAATCATGTTGTGACAACATATCTTCAGAATAAAATATCACTCTCACCATTTTATGATAAAAAATTTATTTCTGATAATGGTATAGATGTGACATCGTTTGGGCATTATAATTTTTATATTTAAATTCTTCCAGATTTTCTGATATCATCATACCCTCAATACGGTTATATATTATTATACAAGAGGAAACGAAATTCAAAAACTTGTTTAATACATGGTGTTTCGAGTAAAACATATCTTTGTTTAAAACAAGCTGTGAATAAGGCCGGATTATTTAAATTACCGGAGAATAAGAAATACTATTGTAAATTTTTTATACTAACTAACCAGATAACAATACTGTTATGTAATAAGAATTTTATAAAATGCGGTTGTGTTAATTGTAGTAATCAACTGTAATAATCATTACTGTACTTTTTTAAAAATGTTGTAACCAATAATATGTTTATGTAAAAAAAAAAATAAAAACTTTATCCTAATATCGAATTTTTTTTATAGACTACACATACATTACTTCACTGGAATGGAAAAAATTCTCGAGTTTACCCATGGATGAAAATAACATCAGACGTTTTAAAAACTTTGTTAACTGGGAAATTATAAGCCAAAAAACTGATTTAAGTCGAGACTTCATTTCTGAATTTGCAGATAGTTTAAACTGGGAATTAATATGGAAAAATTATATATTCACTACTACATTCATCAAAAAACATATTAAACATGCAAACTGGAATTTAATTTCTGAACATCAAGTATTAGATGAAGAATTCATAGATAATTTTTCAGAATATCTTAATTGGGATAAAATAGCAAAATTTCAGCTTCTCTCTGATAATTTTGTTAAGAAATATATTGATAAATTAAATATGAGAATAGTTTTAAAATATCAACGATTAAAAACAGATACACTGAGGGAATTAAAAGATTATCTCCACTGGGATTTAGTTTCTCGCTATCAAATACTGAACGAAGATTTCATTCATGATTTCAAATATCATCTTTTCTGGTGTTACATTATAAAATATCAGAAACTAGATCATAAATATATTACCGAAAATTCTCATAGTTTGTTAGTCTATATACTTCAAGATATTAGTAACATCGTTGATGACATAATGGATCGGTTAAATAAATTCGACGAAGAAGAAGAAGAAGAAGAAAATTAAAAATCTGTAATATTATATTAGATTTTTTAAAAATAAAAATTATTAAATCTTAAAAAGAGTCAATTGTATTATCTAGAAATATATTCTGATATTTCTAACATCATTAGTAAAAACTTACATCTTAAAAAAGAGCACAGGATTTTACTTCTGTTCTTCTTACAAAAACAAAGGCATATGAAGGCATTGGTAAAGAAGTGCTTCAGGTAGAGAGGCTACTTCAAGGATGTTAGAAAGGTGAATTTGTAATTACTCTAAGGACATTGCAAAGAATTTTCATCATCTATTTTAAAGCCGGGGTAGATATAAATCTCTCATTTAAAAAAAAAACAGAGGCTACTACAAAAACGTCTAAGGTCATTAGGGATGTGGGAAAGAATTTTCAAAATCAGGGTATAAGACAATTTTTATAAATAGAACCTACTTCACAGATGGTGGGGAGGGATTTTTGTAATTATCTTGAAGTAGGAATTCTAACAAATTAAACTTTATTGATGAAGGGAGATGGGTGAGGTAGGAATTCTAACAAATTAAACTTTATTGATGGAGGGAGATGGGTGAGGTAGGAATTCTAACAAATTAAACTTTATTGATGGAAGGAGATGATTATTAGATGGGTGAGGTAGGAGGGGAATTATTTTTTGATGCTGATAAGGAACAATTTTTGACTTCACTTCAGAGTAGAGCGTAATCCTCTTTATTTTTATAACCCAGTTTGTATCATTCATTTACATTAAAATGTATATTAATTTAATTTTATACCCCAGTTTGTATCGAATCTATACTACTATGAGTTGAATTGACTTAGCCTAAATTCAAAAAGATTTGTTTATTTATATGCTCTGGTACTTCCTAAAATTAACTAAAATACTAAAATTCATACAAAAAAGAATTATTATTTTTCTTGGATGGTTGATTATTATTCATACTTGATTGTTTGCTGTTCTCTCAATTGGTTTTATGTTCTTTGGAACCAAGCATAAAATTGCTATTGAGAACTTATCATACAGGAACGCTCCTCTTGATGGAAAAAGTGGATTTTTATTTTCTATTTACAAAGAATATGCATTTTGGGCCATATTTTCCTCTTCAGTCATTATTATTACAGGTATACCTCGTCTTATGTCGATAATAGGTTCCAGGAGAGGCGACGTAAGTCGAATTTACTTGTGTAGTTACGACGTAAGTCGTAGTTTCGATTTACGTCGTAACTAAACGCCAATAATGGAGGAAACGCCAATAATAAGCACTTAAAGACCGCTAAATAAGACGACAACACAGAAACACAGATATTTTCATGTTTTGTTCTCTAGGATTTTTGATGATTGTATTAACATTTACTGTAAATGTACATATTTTAATATGATTTTATGTGCTTTCAACGCTTTTCTAGTGATATTACGACTTCAATGTTTGTGGCGGACGGATTTAAAGTCGAATAAACTGACTTAAATTTGATTTTTATTTTTCCATATACTTTTTTGACAAACGACGTATAATCGAGAACGACGTAACTCGAGGTATACCTGTATTATGTATAATGGTAAAACTAAAAATAAATCTACTTTTTCCATCATGTGGAGCTTTCTTGTATGATAAGTTCTCAATATCAATTTTATGCTTGGTTCCAAGGAACATCTATAAATTATTACAGTTTTATAATTTAAAAAATTCTTTCTATGAAATGCATCTTTAGGTTAATGTTACCCTAGGATCCAAAATGGCGGCGGGGGAAATTTTTCCCTACATTAGAGACTGCGACTGGAAAAAAAATTTTCCCTCAATTCAAGATGGCTGCCTTTCCGGCCGCCATCTTGAATTTCTCTGCACACTCCGCGGATATTAACCGAAATAAACAATAAAAAAAAAAGAATTTTTTTACTCACTTTTTGATGGTGGTTGCCTGCTTCTTCCTATCTTTTTTTCCTTTCCGAACGTATTTTTAAATATACGCCCTTTCTCGTACTTTCTTTTAAATATTACGGTCTCGTCGATTTCCACCGTTTTATTCGGCACTCCTTTTTTATAACGATGTCAAATTACTCAAAGCTATAAGCAATACCAACCGTATGTGATTGGACCAATCGACTCCCGTTTTTCTGGATTTGCCCGCCGCAATCGCCGAGGTCGTCGCCGTACATTCCAGACATAGTTAGTGCCATATAAACGACAGAATGCAACTCCAAGAAATGTGGCCAAATTTACTTTTAAATGTTCCATCAAAGGCAGAGGTCTTCGTTCCGCACTTACTACATCGCAAGAAACAGCTTTCTCTATTACTCCGATAGTATAATTTGCATAAAGAATCGCAATGAATGCAAACGGACTCGGTCGGCTGTATGCCTAATTTTACAGCAAATTTCAATGCGTTATCGATACTGGGAGGCAAACCTGGTTCCAAAAAGTCGTCTTCAATTAACATGGAGAAATCACGGGTGGTGCATTTCGACCAAAATTCGTCGTTGCAACTCAAATCTGCAAAACTACTCATTATCGAACAATTGCAAATAAACTATACGTTTACCGATAATAAATTGTGAGAGAATGAAATATCGTAACGAAATAAAACAGCAATTATTCCAATACGCAATTCGTCGCAACACTACAGCAAACGATTCCAACTGGAAACTAGTCGATTTGCATAAAATTGCCCGGAAAGGAACAGAATCACGTCGTAGATCATGCATTTGCATATTCGTTCGTAACACCCCTACGTATTTCCCGCCGATTTTACTCTCGCACGACGCTACGAAAAAGCTCCCTCTACCGTCGCAAATACACACTACCGTCCGTTTCGAGGTTACAGGAAACTCGGCCACGTCGAACGCAGGGTCGAAACCGAACGAAGAAAAATTCTTAAGGCGTCGACGTCACGACTCTAGGGAAAATTTTTGTTCCCGTAGTAGTCTCCGAAGTAGGGAAAAAATCACACCACCGCACTGTTGGATCCTAAGGTACATTAACCGTTTTAATAAGATATTAAAGTTTTGTTAAAAATCTCTGAAGCAATTTGTGGTCTTTACTATTGTTTTAAGGAACAAATATTTCAATATCATTCCAATATACTAACAACAAGTTAATATATACCGTATTTTACAGACTACAAGACGCTACGGACTAAAGACGCACCTTAATTTTTAAGCAATTTTTTAAAAAAATTACCTATAGTAAGCTACTGACTATAAGACGCTCCTGAATTTTGGAGGCAATTTTTCGAAGAAAAAAGTGCGTCTTATAGTCCATAAAATACGGTAATTGTTACAAAAGTTCCTTTCTTAATTATTTTTGTTTCTTTAAAACAACTTCAGTATGTCAGATATCCATATACTGTTTGCCTCCTTGAAATCCAAACATAAAATATGATAATTTGCTCGGGAGCAGTTAAAAAGCAAATTCCTTAACTCCATAACAACAAAAGGACTATAGTTATCGGAGGTTGCATTAATGTCGTTATTTACGACGACGTATAGAATGTATGCAGAAGAACGCAGAAAGGACACACTTTCCGATACAATTATGCCTTTGTAGGAGACGACGGGACTTTTCTAGATCCCCACTCGAGTAAAAAAAGTCAAAGGAACCAAACCTCTACGGGCAATCCTCGGCGAGATTTGGTCCCCGAAAAGGGCCCGCGTGCAATCGAGAGCCACGTTGCTCGGCCAAGACTATCGCAGTTAACCATTTAGCCCGCTCGACTATCGGCGAAACATTCGAGGCCACGGTTTTAGAAGGCGCAGTCGCCCTCCCCGAGCAATCGCCGACGTACGACGACTGGCACAAAATTTTACCACACGTTCCGTGACGTCTCGTTGGTCGAGTCGAGCCGGACCGACACGACGGCAGAGAACAAGCCGCGGCACCGACGCGCAGCGAAAACGAACTTACGTCATTTTGGGAGACATGCGTCGACGGATGTTTATTATGTTTATTAAAAAAATTCAATATTTGTTTTATATTATATAATAAAATTGTGCGCCTTACCATACTATCCGCCACGACAGTACAGAACTGCGGCTCCCATGCATTTTGCAAAACCTACATTTCGGCTCCAACTGAACTCTTGCTTGCCCACCCCTGGCATATATAATGCATCTCGTTATAAAAATGTCTAAATGCAGTTGCAACTAAAAGTTTATTCTGTTGAACCAAGAGGATGATTCAGGGCGCGTTTGAAAATTGTAACCGGAGTTACCGGTAACACCGGTTACAATTTCCAAACGCGCCCCAATCTCTAATTTCATCAGTATAATAAGTTCTATTAATAGACTATAGTCAGAGCAAACTAGTATTAATTTTTAAAAAATAAATAAATGAATTTTATTCAATGAAATAATGATTATCCGAAATATTCAGCTATTTTGATGTAACATTTTGTTTCTTGATAATTTTGTTTTCGTGTGCCTACACTGTATCTAAATTCTTTCAGTTTCGTTTAAACGCCGAAAAGAACGGATTCAACCAAGTTAAAAACGGGAAGTTAAAAACGCTGTTGTAAGACGATAAAAAGAGGACGCTGAGTCGTGAGCTGGTGAAGATGTGGTAAAAGTCGGCTCCTGATTATTTTTCGATTTTTTGGTGAATTTCGGTGATTGTGTTTAGTGTGATATATTTTTCGAAAGAGGATAACTTGTAGTGTCGAATGACGTCGGATTTGAAAATTTGGACCACCCAATTTTGTGATATTTCAACCTATATGTGGAATTTTTCGGATACGATTTTCGGACAGGTATGGTCGAATAATTGGATTGAAGAACGGATCTCGGAGGACACTTCAACAGTGAGTACTGTGTAAAATTTTGGCGACCTTTGAACTATCCTCGGGGGAGATATTTAACTTTTAATCTGGGGATATATCGGGCCGCATCGGGTTTAATCTTAGCCATCTAAAACTTTTGATGGTGCCAGTAGTGAGAGGACCACTGGTGTGATATTCTGTTCAAACTGCGTAGTGATATGACAAATAGTTTTCAATTTAGAGCAGGAATAAATTTCTGTATTTTCTCACTGAACATGCAACAGAGTTTAAACTCTAACGGTCATTGCCTTTAGTCTACAGCAACGGACTTTCCAACGGTCGTCAGCAACGGACTTTTTAACGGTCGTCAGCAACGGACTTTCCAACGGTTGTCAGCAACGGACTTTCCAACGGTTGTCAGCAACGGACTTTTTAACGGTCGCTAGCAACGGTTGTTGATTACGGATTTTCTTGATCTTAATACTGTAACGAACATCTGTCCATCTGTAATAATTTAGCAATAATTACTAATAGAATAATAATTGTAGTAGCAATAAGTTAAAATTAAGCTATCTTTCATTCTGTGCAGCTGATTTAATTGGCAGCACAGAATTGCTGGGCACAGTGCCTCTTTCCAACAAACACACCTTTTAGTATTAATTTAGTCTTATATTATTTATTTCGGGTACTATATTGTTCTCTGAATTTATACGCATATTGGTTATTCTGGCGTTTGGATAACACAATGGAATCACAAGATACAAGGAATGGAGGGTCCCCGGTACTGAACCCAAGTACCCCAGACAGATATTTAGCCGAGGCTAAGGAATGGACAGCATGGTGTACAGAGGAGGAAATGCTACAGGAAGCAAGCACTTGCTTGGGCAGAATAATGGAAATCTGCCCACAATCAGGAAACACCGTTGTGAGGGTGCGCGAGAGAGCGGAGGTACGGGAAAGAGCAATGAAAATGTACGCTGTACTGAACCAAATGCATGGTATGTTGAAGGAACTGAGACAAAAGAATAAACAGGAACTGAAAACAGGAAATACTACACAAAAAACACCTACTCAGAAGACCTATGCGCAGGTTTTGAGCAACAGACCAAAACCAAGTGATACGACAAACTCGATTACCCAAACTATAAACACAAAAGTTCAAAACGAAGGAGACGGAGGAAGTTATGCAGTGTTGGTATATCCGAAAATAGAGGAATCAAATGAAAACATAAACACTGAAGACATAGAAGAAAAGATCTTGACTGAAGTAAAGCCACAGGAGCTAGGGGTGAGAGTTAAGGGAGTGAGAAGAATAAATAGAGGAGGTATATGCATAGGGGTGAAGGACAACAGGGACGGCGAGAAACTAAGGAATGCCATTGAACAAATTCCACAAATAAACACAAAGATCAAATGTCATGTGGCTGGGGGACGCAGACCAAGAATAATCTTGCTAAACGTACCGCAATCGGTGGAGAAGGATCAACTTATAGAAACCCTATACAGACAAAACGACATCTGGGATAAAATTGGGAAAGAAGACTTTTTGGAAAGTTGTAAAATAAGCACTGTTATTGGTAGAGGCAAACTAAGAGAAAATTGTAAGCATTATGTATTATCAGTAACACCGGAACTAAGAAGAAAAATAATAAACACACAATACCTCTCAGTCTCATGGGCCAACATTAAAGTCGACGACTTCATCCCGATAATAAGATGCTTCCGCTGTTGCGGGTTTAATCATTTTGCAAATGAATGCCAAGAGGACACAAGGTGCAGCCACTGTACAAAGGCTCACAAACATACAGAGTGCCAGAATAAAAACAGCACACCCTGTTGCATAAATTGTTGCAAATACAACAGAAACCAACCTCCAAATCGTAAAATCCCAACAAATCACAATGCATTTCATAAAAGTTGTAAAATATTACAGAGATTTAAAACAAGGAAAGTACAGTTAACAAACTATGGGGAGTAATCTAAATAATAATAGTACTCAGTCAAATACAAATACACAGGGTAAAATTAAAGTGATACAAATTAACACTCAACATAGCAAGGCTGCCACCTCTGAAGCACTGTTCGTCGCAAACAAGTATCAAGCGGATATATTAGCTCTTCAAGAGCCATATTGCTACGACAAGAGAATAGCAATGTACGGGAAACTACAGGTGATAAACAACATTGATCCAAGCGAAAACCCAAAATCTGGCTTTGTTATTCTAAATAAAAATCTCAATGCTCAAAAATTGAGTAATCACACTAATAGGAATTTTACCACCATCATGATAAATCACCAAAATATATCGATAATTATGATTTCATTCTACTGTTCCCCATCTGAAGAAATCTCAGATTCACTAGAAGAACTCAACAAAACTGTACAACATCTGAAAAACTTTCCAATATTGATAACAGGGGATTTTAATGCCAAGTCCTCGATTTGGCACAGTCCAAAAGAAGATCCAAGAGGAACTAAATTGGTAGAACTAATGAATAGCCTCAACATGGTGTCATTAAACACAAGTACACTCCCAACCTTTACGTCAACTACAGGAGAGAGTTGGATAGATGTATGTCTAGCCAATAGCCATCTTAATAGTTTCAACATTCAGTGCAACACACTGGATGATCACACGGCAAGTGATCATAACTATATAGACATTAATATTATGGTAACTGGGATACAAAAGAGCTATACAATTAAACAAAACACCAATTGGGATAAATACAAAAATCACATTAAGAGAAACTGGAACTGTGAGAACATAGTCAACATACGAAATACTGCGGAACTAGACAACAAAGTGGAAGAATTACATAAAATCATATATTCAGCTTACCATCATGCCACAACGGTTAGGACAGTAAAACATACTACTCCATGGTGGACGGCAGATCTTACGGCACAGCGGAGAACACTCAGGAAAACGAGAAATAAATTTAGAAGAGAAGTTAACACAAACAGGAAAGAAACCCTTAGGCAGGAGTACCTGAAACAATTCAGGGAATATAAAACAAATATTAACAAGACAAGAACTGAGTCCTGGAGGAGGTTTTGCACAAGCCTAGGAAAAGATCAAATATGGTCAATTCCATACTATATTGCAAGGAAAAAGACAAAACAAGCTAGGATTCCGGATAACTTACTTACCAAAATTAACAACAATGAAAACTCAATACAAAAAACGTACGAAATCATTACTAGTGAACTCTTCCCAGAAGATGATCCATTATTAGACGAAAGTACACACCAAGAAATTAGACAAAATAACAACACTGAGAACCTCTCTGCAGACGACACCCCTTTCACTGGACAAGAAATTTACAAAGAATTTAAAAATCTTAAACTGAACAAGGCACCCGGTCCTGATTGTATTACACCAATTATGGCAAAAATGGCATACGAGGCCATACCAGTCACATTTACAATCATTTTTAATAAATGTTTGGAATTCGGATTCTTTCCCACCATTTGGAAGAGAGCCAATATCAAATTCATCCCAAAGACTGCAAATCCAACTAAACCATCGGACTATAGACCTATATCCTTATTATCAGTTATAGGAAAAATACTGGATGGCTTAATGGTGAATAGATTACAATACCATTGCGAGAGTAACAATTACATAGATAAAAATCAGTTTGGATTCCGCAAAGGGAAAAATACAATAAGTGCTCTAGACTCACTGGTCACATACATCAAAACAGCTAAGAAAAAAGGGGAGCATACTCTATTAATTACTATTGACTTCAAAGGGGCGTTCGACCACGCATGGTGGCCCGCCATCCTGGAAGCGATTAAACATACAAAATGTCCTAAGAATATTTTTAAGATGGTCGAGAACTATTTAAAGAAAAGAGAAATTTTCATAATCAATAATGGTAAAACTTATCTTAACAAGGAAATAAAAAGGGGCTGCCCCCAGGGGTCCAGATCTGGTCCCTTCCTATGGAATCTCATATATAACAGTCTACTGAAAATTGAAGGTACAATACCAAAGGAGTTTAACTGTAAACTCCAGGGTTATGCAGATGACACGCTATTAGCAATTACACATAGTAACCAAAAAGTTCTTCAGAACAGGGCGAACGAAATTCTTGAGAAAATCTCGCAGTGGAGTAAAATGATGAAACTGAAAATTAACTACGGGAAATGTCAGTGCATAGTATTCCCAAAATCCACTCCGCTTAAGAAAGCACTAATAATTAAAATTGTGGAAATGCACGGAGGATCAGGAACGGAAGTCAGACCTCCTTGTTCTCGGCGAATAGGTCGGCAAGACCCGCCCCACTGTCAAGGATGGCTAATTTTGCGCGATATCCCGACTTGTCGGGATCGGTCAGTTACTTGTCAGGTCGAGTGGAGGAGTGTGTGTGGGGTCGTCGATAAAGAAAGGCAATATCCGTATAACAGGACAACACAGATAATGGTTTATTGGAACATAGGAACTACTACAGAAACGCTACGCATCCTGTCCCTAATCGCGGGAGAGAGAGAGCTCACAATTGTTAGGGGATTCATACCTCTCGGTTATCGATTTTGATCGAGAATATACTTCGACTCGGACGTCTTTCCTGGCGGAGCGACAGGTGGGCGGCAGGATTGGCTTGTCGGCGGAGGCTTCGGCGTCTCGACTTGGCCTTCGAGTCGGATACGGTGTCGCCGGGCAGTTCGTCTTCTTCGGACGTCAGCTCCCCGTTCTTAGAGATCTCCCCCCTATTTATACTCTAAGTCCCTTCCGCCACGATCACCAATCGCGATAGAGGATGATGACTTGAATTCCGTGACTCAGGTCGGATCCTGAGAAGGAGGGAAGTGAGTTTGACGGCGGAAGATTGTACATCCTTCGAAACTTGATCGTTATCGCGGATCTCGATCGTTATCTCCCGAGAGGGCTTCGAAATAATTAAAATTTAACATTGGACCGGCCTAATACGGGTCTCACATTGCCTCGGACTTTCGAAATCGAACTTGGTCCTAAACGGGACCAGTTTGATTTTATTGACTGTCCGGGTGTTCGCTTTTATGGAGGGTGCTCTCTCTCCCATCGTTGAGAAATAATTCGTACGTATTTTACAGATACATCTATAAAGATACATATATAGATACGTATAAAGCGGTACAGAGTTGATTGCGATACAGAAATAGGATATACAAAACATAGGCTGAGTTAAAACGGGTTGTTCTGTTGTCCGGTAGTATCGGATTGATACAATGGTAATTCGTCGACGTCTGTGGACGGATGCCTGTGGTTAATTAGCAGTAAATATCGGTGATTGGTTGGAGGTCTGGAGGTCGAAGACAAAGGTTGTAGTTCGAGGAAACACGTGGGTGCGTTATTTCCTTTGTTCAGTTGTTCGTCGGCTCGCACGTTGATGGGATATTACTGGATATTAGATGGCGATGGTTGACGAAAATCACAGGTAAGTTTTGATAAAATGTTGATAAAGTGCTAAGAGGAAGGAAGAATTGGTCCTCGGTTGAGGAGTAGATGGCTGGAATTTGGTGGGTTGAATGGCGAATGGTGGTAACGTTGGATAAGTCGACATCCGGTTGGCGTGGCTGATAGCTGATACTGTCTTGGTATCCAAAGATAAAGATTAAAGTATACGTAATGGCAATAGTTCATTGTTATAGGTAGAGGTATGATAACATATAGGTAAAGTGGGGTTTACTACTCTCTCTCTCGGAGAATTATAGCTAATTATTTAGATAACAAAAGATAAACATTTCTCTGAACGCTAACCTTCAAAACTTCTAAAGGTAAAAATTTATAATCGAATACAATTTCCGATATTCCTATGAATATACGAAACTTTAATATTGTTAATTAGAAAAATATAAACTATGAATACGAGAAGGGCTAAAAATATACATATATGGATAATTGTTTGGGTTAGTGGGGGTTATGGAGATTAACAATTATCGCAAAATTTTGCTTTGGCTTTGACCTTGGTTTCCTTGCTACTAAATAGTGAATATTCACAGTTTTTCTGCGGCTCTCATTGTATGGGGCAGTCTAATGAGCACACAGGGAAGTAAGTGGTCTTACACGTAGTTAAGTCGTGATGTTGCCATAGCATATAGTCCCTAGATAGCGTGATCCTCGGATGTTTAGTCTCGACTTGCTAAGATGCTTAAATTGACAGTTAGGACAACCGCGTTTGACTACCCTGGATAATATTTAAAAAGCGAAATCGGATGTATAGGTTCGAACATCGCATAACCTTCCGGGAGTTGGTGGATATATATTATGGTTAAGGTCCCGTTTAGAAGAGATCGTAATAACTGTATCGTAATAAATAAAAGATATCATAATAAATGAATTAGTCCCTCTTTGTTTTATGGCTTCTATCTCTGAATTTAAGGCTGATGTGGTAGAATATGGTCCCTTTGATACGGCACTTCTCCCCAGTCAACTTCTTCCTTCCCTAAAATAGGGAAATATGGGTATTAGCATCAACGTTCGTTTCCTTTTGGGGAGTAATGGTTCTCCAATGGGAGAGAAAGGTTATGATTGACTATATATATATATATATATATATATATATGGAAGGGTTGTTTACTAGAATTCGATCGACCTTTTTCTACACTCAGCATGCGATTATAGGGTTATCGATACTTTCAATAGTCAATTTAAAGTTTAAGGAGAGGACGCTCGACTCATGGCGGGAGAAATTAATCGAGGTATGCAGTTACGTCTAAGCATAACCCATGGTTGGTCTTCCACCGGGCCGCGACTTTGAAGGGCATATGGGGGCATGATTTCTTGTTCCCCAGTCGTTTCCGCTTCACACATTTCGCTTTCTAGCTCGGATTCCTCTAACTCGCTTTCGCTTTCTGGTTCCGACGGTTCATTCGGTAGTGGAGGGAGTACGGAGGCCAGAATAGTTTCATCCCAAGGGTCAGGTACTTCGCTAGGTGGTGGCGTGGCACTTAATGTGTCTTCTCCTTGTGATACTTCAGATTAATCAATGGTCATGTCAGCGTCGTTCCACTGTATTTTCGGTCGCTTAATTTGCCGTTGGGCCGTCTTTCTTCGGCGTTTCTTTTTCCGATGTGCTATAGCGTCCCTGGTAAAAGGCGCTCGGAGCGTTCGTATTCGCCCTGGGTTGGGAGGACGTTTCTCCTGACTCTTGGATCCTTTTATCTTCCGTTTTACGGGTTTGGAAGGTGAACAAAAGTGAACGACCTTTCCATCCGATAGAATCACCTGGCTATTATGGAAATCGAGATTCAATCGCACCGTTTCAAGAATGTCTCGCCCTATTATGCCGTCACACGGAGAGGTGATCTCTGCTCGAACGATTCTGCAAAACTGAGGGAACTTGTGTCCCCTTAATTTAAAGATGGGAACCGCCGTGCCTACGGTCGGAACGGAATTTCCCTGTGAACCTGCCATCTTCCTTTTGATACCAAATTTAACGGGCGCTTTACCCTTCAAGTTGTTTGCTAGATTAGTTGATATAAGCGTGCCTTCAGCTTCGAGATCAACGTGCATCTTCACAGGAATATTATTAATGTAAACTAAAATGATAGGTTTAGGTCTGGAAGAAGGTTCTCGTTAATCCGATCCTGCCTTTCCATTTCGTGTCGCTCTCCTCTCTTGTCGAATCGGTAAAAGGGGGAGGAAAAGTTCTGCAGGCATCAGTATATCGTCGGTTCCGCTTAACTATAGGATTTCTTTTAGGTCTAATTCGAGGTCGTTGACCTTTGACACTTCGCACTTGGCCTCTCCAGCGATCTCGATCCTCTGCTGGAGACTGGGATCTGAATCGAACTCTATTTCTATCATTTCCTATGTCGTTATTGTTATTATATCGGTTCTGGTGTTGATTTTGGTCGGTCGGTCGGGTCTGCGGTTGGGATTGACATAGGTGGAATTCGCAAAACTTCCCCGATCATCTCGTCTCCCGTATGGGGTTCTATAATCACGTGGAATTATATCTCGAGTGAGCCCATCTATTCTACCTTTAAGTTCTTCCAGCGTCTTTGTTAATTGCGTTAAATCGTCTAACGGGGGATGTTCGGTTGATCGCAAGTTAATTGTCCGCAAGTTTCCGCGTGAACGCGCGGTGAGTTCCTCAATTGTTTCCTCGTTAATTGCGGCATCTAAGGCCTCGTCAAAGGTTTTTGGGGCATGACTCATTACCCTTTGTTGGATCCGCGGCGTGATTCCGTTCAAGAATTGGACCTTTAGGCGTTCGTCCAACTCTTTTCTTTGCACACGCTGTATGATAGCGGTTTCCGCCGCATCCGCACCGGGTTCCGGGGTGATTTCTATCTCCGTCGCTAGCGCTTGCAACCGTGCGGCATACGCTTGGACATCTTCATCCCGTCTTTGCACGCAGGAATAAAACCGATTTAATCGAAAAGTGAGAGGCACTCTATCGAAACGCTGGAGCATAAGTCGCTTAAATTCGTCGAAATCGTCGACTTCCTTAATTCGCCGATCCTTTCGTACGAATTCCCGGGCTATTCCCGCTAGTTTTAACTTCGCTACTGCCAGCATTTGCGCTTTCGACCATGCAGCAACCTTCATGATATCCGCTAACGAATCAAAAAAATCCGTTACCCGGGGGCCTTGCGGGTCTCCTGAGAATACAGGCAGCAACGGGATTATCCTGCCTAGACCGCCTAACGTCAGAGGGTTCGGTCCTGGATTTGGGAGCGGTGGCGGATCCGCTGGGTTAGCAGGCCCTGCCGCGGGTTGGGGATTGGGTTCCATTATCGCTATTTATCCTTAAGTCCCGAATTCGAATATGGCCCTTTTTTCTCCTTTATCGACGACCCCACAAATTGGTTTACAAAATGGATGATCAAAGAATCAGGAACAGCACAGAGATTAAATATCTAGGTATCATACTAGACAACAAGATGACTTGGAAGAACCATGTATATTACATATACGATAAGACTGTCAATACTATACACTCTCTAGCATCGATTGCAAGGAACAAATGGGGCTACGATAGTAAGGCATGCAGGTTACTCTACACGGCGGTAATTGAACCAATGATCACCTATGGATGTGAGATCTGGGGGGAAGCGGTTACAAAAACACGCATTAAAAGGAAACTCCTTTCAGCACAAAGGAAGTCTGCAATTTCGATTACAAAATCTTACAGGACAGCCCCTACTGACTCCACCCTTGTCATTGCAAACCTCCCACCAATTGACCTCATCATTATAGGAAAGGTCTGGCAATTTCTACAACTAAAACTATCATCGGGATGCATCAATAGGGAAACATACAACAGAGAAACAGAAAAAATAGGGGTCAAAGAAGAAGCAAAAAATACAGCTGACCACATACAGAAGTACAAACTGGATAAGGAACCGCAGGACTACGCATACCATCCTAGCTTCACGATCGATGAACACATCAATTTGAATGAAAGCGCTATAGCAAACGGATTATGTATCTTTACAGACGGATCAAAGTCAGGAGCGGGAGTGGGAAGTTCCATAGTCGTGAAAAACAAAGACAAAAACATCTACCAGGCTAGATATAAACTTCAGAACCACTGCACAGCAAATCAAGCAGAATCATATGCAATCTACAGGGCTCTCAATTGGATAAATGAAAACAGACAACACCATAAATTCAATCGGGTAACGATCTACAGCGATAGCAGAGTGGCATTGCATCAGATTAAAAACATGAACATCAAGCTGATTGCGGTTAGAGAAAGCATTAACATACTTAAACACCTAAGAAGTAAAATTAGAATTAATCTAAATTGGATAAAAGGGCACGCGGGTACTCAAGGTAACGAGAGGGCGGATCTTTTGGCTCGCTCGGCTCCGAATTGGACAAATAACTATAATTATAGTTACACTCCCATAACTTGGTTAAAAAAGAATATCAAGGAATTCATCTGGCAAAGGTGGCAGAAGAGATGGGATGAGGGCACGACTGGAAGGATAACACACGAATACATTCCAGACGTCAAGCAACGTAATAAATTCAGACATTTAATACCCAACTTCAACATAACCCAACTGTTGACGGGACATGGGAACTTTCGGAATTACCTCAGGAGGTTTATTAAAAAGACAGATGGTATGTGCCAATGCCCTCTGCAAGAAGCAGACACGCCACAACATATCATTTATCTCTGTCCAAACTTTACGAACCAAAGGAAAATTCTAAGAAAAAAGGTAAATGATGAAAATGAACTTTGGCCATGCGAACTGAAGAAGTTTATTAATAACAAGAAAATATATGCAGCCTTTAAAGAGTTCGCAAAAAGTATTAACATTTTAAACTGAATTCTCCTACAAAGTGGTAATAACAATATAGTCAGTCGATATACGTTGAGCTTACAAAAGTTCGGTACTAACTACGTAAATAGCCTTTCGTTGTACATATGTAAATAGTCACGCCTTGTTCACTCCACGCGCTTAAATTTGTATTTCAACAATTTTTATGTTCCTCGTTCTATTGTTATGCAGTACTGCCTAGCACTGTAAATACGATGTAAACGCCATGGGACTCCATGGACCACAACTATCTTTTATTCTTTACTATCCCCCTATCCCTTCACCTTCACCTTAACTCTTCAAACGTTCCTTCTTTTTTTTTCTTCTTATTTCTGGGCTATACCTATGAGTGAGGCCCATTAATAAATTTCTGGACGTTGTAAGACGATTCTTCTCTTTCGGTGAATTCTCTTGCCGGTTCCTCTTCTTCGATCTTTCTTTTCTTGCTTTCCGTCTCGCAATTTTCTACGTCGTCAGCACATCTCTTTCTGCCAATCGTTTCAACATCTGTCTCAATCTCTTTTGTTGTTACCACCTCTTTGTTTTCTTGGTAATTTGAACACCCGGGTCTCTCTGGTGTAACCAACGTTTTCGATTCGGCAATATTTTTCATTCTCGCTCCTGCCCGAGTTTCTTCGTCCGGATTAAAGGAATAATTTTGATTTAAAACATTTTCAGATGTTGGCAAGGAACTTAGAAGAGACTTTTCTCTTTTGTATCTTTCCCATTCTGTTTTTGATTTTTCGATGTAAGGCTTAGCTTCGAATTCCAGTTGTTTCCATCTTTTCCCTAATATCTTTGCCGCTTTTGTCACTCGCTTTACTCCCGCGGCTCTAAGTTCCGGAAGATTGTCGACGTAATAAGAAAGGAAGGAGGACATCGGTCGCTTGGGATGGCTCCTTCCTCCTCTTTCTCTTGGCATTCTCGGTGACATCCTTATTGGCACACAGGAGCGAGTTCCGAGTTCACCGTGTTCGTTTCTTGTTACCATATTTCCTTTTAATTTTTGCCGAAATTCTATTATTGTAAACAGAGAAATCTCTAACAATTACGTAAATATTGTTACGTTTTAACTAAAATACGTCGTTTTTACTTAGTTGTGTGACGTTAATTCAGAAAAGTATTGTAAAATACTTTTGGAAACTCCAAAATTATGATCGTATCTTATTAAGTTTTCAAGATATGACCACATACATTGAAAAAATCGGAGAATTGTTTTTTCTAGTTTTCAAGGGTCTATCGCGTCTACGAAAAAAATTACATATTTAAGGAAAATTCCTTACTACTTTTGGACGCGGGATATATTACAGAATCCGACAACACCAAAATTATGATTCTGTCTTAATAAGTTTTCAAAACATAACCACAAACATTGGAAAAAATCGAAAAATTGTTTTTTATATTTTTCAAGGGTCTATCGTGTCTACGAAAAAAATTTACATATATAGGGAAATTTTTTGGTACTATTGCACGTGGGTTATTAACTTTTTTCACCCCATGGGCACTAAGAGGGCCTCTTTTAGAAAGCCATTATGGGTTCGGCCAGGACCACGATGGGGCGATTGATTGGTGAGGGACGGAGCCCGACATATCTGAACGGACCACCCCCGAAAAATTCCTGGGGATTATTCGACCCGTTCGGATTCGATCCCGAGTCCCCCAGAGCGGTAGGCTGCCATGTTGACCGCTCGGCCATCCGGTTGTCTATTGCACGCGGGGTATTGTACAAAATCCAGCAACACCAAAATTACTATCCTGTCTTATCAGGAGTCCCGTCGCTTGCCGTTAAAATTGCCTGTAGTAGGCGTTTTCCCCCTTTTTTACTTTGTTCAAGAGCTACCGTGAATCGATCACTAGTTTAGCACATGGCGGCGTGTGGTGGCGCCCATACGAGAGGTCAGTCGGGCCGCCATGTTCGCTGCCATAAATAACATTAACCGAAATGGCGATCGCGCGATGATCGGAAGTCGCGTCGCTCTTTCTGCTCTCGTATCGCGTGTTTAACCCTCCGGGAGATTACTGTAGTCCGACGTCATGGTTTGCAGACTTTACCGCAAGATGGCAGTACTAGCAACTATGGCGCCGTCTTCGTGAGAGCATTAAAAAAGTATGGTAAGTGAAAAAGTATGATAACTTTATTTTTCGTCTCCGGTCCAAAAATACAGTACCGTTGAATTCGTCTCGTTCCCCTGAGTTCCAATATATAATCAGTCCTGAAATTCCATAGGTGGTAATCTATAGTACACCCAAACTTAGAATAATAGATCTGTTAAAGTGTGGTGCTAGTGGATCAACCTTAGCTCGGAAATATGGAGTTGGAAATGCCACAATATCGGACATTAGAAAGAACAGTGATGTCATTAAAAAATTTACGTTAGGCTTAACATCGACGAAAATTCAACACGAAGCGACACGCAACGGAGAAAACTTTCAATATAGGATAAGTTAAAATATTTTTTCGTACATAATTGGTTATCCGAACAACCCGTCCCCAATTAATTCGGATAAAGACTCTACTGTACCTTTAAAATTTCATGGCTCAATAAAAAAAAAATACAAACTGATAAAAATGAGCTAATCAGTACTTATTTTATATCTTTGTACAAGTGTTGTGTCATTTCTAATTAATACCTTTTTTATAATTAAGTAGACTATGTTTGAATAAATTTTGTTCATCTAATTGATTGCCTTTTAATTTTATTTTAACCATTAATATAATTGAATAATAATTCTAACTCAGTTCGGCCTAGGACAAACTAGATTAGGCTATACTATTATATCCTGTATACATGCATAGGATAAACTACTTTGGCCTGAAATCGAGTTTGTTCGGTAACATATATATACTGTATATGTATTCTTAAGGGGGCGGCAATTTGTCTTTTTGTCCGAGTGACGTGTAACAGCTAGAGTGGGCCCTGGTGTGGTATTTCTCCACCACTTCAGTTTTGGTTTTAGTTAGTTTAATCTTATTTTAACTTTAAAAATACTGTATTTTTAAATATTTCATATTTTCTTAAGTACAATAAAAAATGATTAATTAATAATAAAACGATTTTATTATTTCTTCTCCTAATACAATTTCATTACATCAACGACAATTGTGGAATCGAAAAAATAAGGTTGCCTATAAAACTGATTGTGTGTTAGTGCGTTTATTGTTTGCCTGCGAAAATTACTTGAATATTGTTTTTATAAAAATATTGTGGAAATAAGGTAAGAAGATACACAAACTATTTATTGCACATGTACTGTAAATGAGCTTCAAAAAAAAATAATAAATAATTTAATCAAATGATGAGACCAGCCAATTATTTGTATCGTATACAATATTTTATACGCCTAAGGAAAATACTGTAAGTCTAGGTAAAATAAATTTCATATTCCCACCAGTTAAACTTTGCAGCTAATTGCTGTTGTGATAAACCATTTTCATTTTTTCTGATAACTTTAACCAGATCTTCTAATGATAGCACTTCGCATTTCTTTCGTTTTTCGGACAATTTCGAACAAACTAAAATGAATTTCTTTTGTTGCTTGACTAATTCATTAAAACCTGCATCTAATTTCAAGGGTGGGAGAAGTCCGAGGTGAGTTTGAACAATAGTTTAGACCAGATATATTCATGGAAGTGATCACTTATGACAGTTGTATGTTGTTTCGGACCAAAAATTGATGCCCACAGTCGCGTTATACGAGGGTCGTTTAATACGGGTAACTTAAACGAAGACTATGGGTACGTTCGTAAAGTCGAACGAGTTAAACAAGAATGACGTCATCGTTATTCTTATTTCGTTACACTTTTCGAACGATTCGTTTATAACTAAATGGCTGTTTCTAAAATCGGAGATATGAATGTTGCTAGTGCAGCCTTATCCGAAATATTTTTCTTAGATTGCTTCGGGTGGACAGTTATTTCAATCATTTCACCTTTCAATTCACAGTTTAAACACTCGAGTAGATTTAGAAACATTGATATTGTTGGGCACCATTTTCTTAACGAAGTAAACTAACTCTTTCCTTCGAGAGCTTCGTTCGAAATGTCATCACCACAAAGCATGCGCACTGAGCAAGACTACTACTTTTTGAACGAATCATTACTAACGTGTTTAACTCGTTTGACTTTACGAACGTACCCTATTTATAAACTATTCCGTGCCAGAAATTTTTGCCCATTTTTACAGATGCCCGTCGAATGCAGGTGGTCGCCTAAGCAGATTTTACTGTACATATAACTGTAATAAAAGTCAGTTTTGACATGGTTAAAATAAAATTGGCATTCTGTAAAACTAAGTAAACACGAAATGTAATACACCATTTAAATGCATTCATTCTATTCTGAGATAATTAAAAATTTCAGTTAAAATAATTTAATATGCTATTTAAAAATAATTAGAAAAATAAATCAATGTCATACTGGTATTTTTATATTCCAAAACTACCTATATTTTTAAAATTTTCACAAGATAACCCCAAGAAAATAGAAAAATGATATACATGATAAAGCTTAATTTCAAATCATATTCTTTTGATAGGTTATTTTCTCATACAAGCTGCATGTTGTAACTTATTAATTATCCTTTTCTAGTTCGATTAGTGCTTTAAGCAGGTAGAATCTTCTGTGTCTTGTGGATTCAATGGCTTTTCTTAAGCAGATTGTTCTTAGTTTAGGAAGTCGATCTGGAGAATGCGTTTACCCCATGGATGCGCCTCGCTAATCCCTAAACTAAGAACGATCTGCTTAAGAAAAGCCATTCGATCCACAAGACGCAGAAGATTCTACCTGCTTAAAGCGCTAATCAAACTAGAAAACGATCTGTACAAGCTACATCCAAAAGTTTCATTAATTATCCAAGCAATAAAAGAATAAAATAAAATTTGCATAAATTATTTTCATATTTATTAATAGATTATTCATAATAAATCCTTTTTTTGTGTAAATTTTGCAATTAATAAAATCTCAATTAAAACTCTCTATATATATATTATCCATTTTATATTTCTCTCGAATTGACAATTACTGGATACATACATATATAACTTTCATTCTTGCTACTTATTTAAAAATCAGTTTTAAAAATACATTTTATAACTAACTTTAGTAAACATTAAGAATATTCTCTAAAATAAAACTTTAGTAATAGTTAAGTATTTTAAAATAATATATTGTAGTTATATTTATTATTTGACTAAGAGTAATTTTACTGCTTTTTTAAAATAAATGCTAAGTATTCATTGTTTTTGGCTTATGTAGTCGGTGCAGGTATAGTATGATAGTAACTATACTTATATAACAAAAATTACATACATGAATAATAATTATGTCTAAATAAAGGATCTAAATATATATCTAACAAAACATGATAATGATAATAGGAATTTTTAAATTTCAAATCACATCCACATAAGAAAAGTAATGTGTTTGGTTTTACAACATTGAAGGCACATGAATACTTAAAACTATCAAGTATCATAGAATATTATTTCAATATTGCTTTGAAATAAACTTATTTTATACATGATTATGTTCTCTCTTACATTACTGTGTCGAACACAAACAGTTATCCAAGACAATCTCCCGTCCACTTCATTTATTTGCAATGACTAGTCTCTAAATAATGCGTGATAAATATGAGCTAAAAACTTTGGAAATATGTATTCGCATAAATATGTATTTAATACTAATTTCCTATTTATTAGGCAGGTTCCGTATTTACTGACAAACAGTTGGCAATTATCTTAACCAATTTAGTTACTTTTTTGATGTTTTCATTTGGCAGAATGGTTACTCTATTATATTTTAATATAGTCAAGCCTCAATGTAACACCCTCTTATAAGGTGGCAACAAATCTTCCCCTACAGATATTAAATACAGAATCTTTCATTATCTGTGAATTACTAAGTATGCAATTTAGCACCGTAAATGACATCACTACCACAAAATTGCTTGACTTTCAAACTCATGTTTAGATCTCATTATTATATATAATTCTAATTGTTTTGGTTCTTTGGTTTAGCACTATATTTGATTTAGTGCTAAATTAAAGTTTCACTACATATATCTTTTTATTTTATTCTGTATAGAATCCATGGTCAGTGTAACATTTATATGAAAGATTTAGAGCTGAACAAATACATTCCTAGATGTAAATTTACATTAACAAATCATAAAAAA
Source organism: Centruroides vittatus (assembly GCF_030686945.1). NCBI lineage: Eukaryota > Metazoa > Arthropoda > Arachnida > Scorpiones > Buthidae > Centruroides > Centruroides vittatus. The sequence goes on along the minus strand of NW_027122237.1, from coordinate 2,260,991 downwards.
TTCAATTTCAGAAAAAGTTGAAGTTTTAAAGTTATTTAAAATAAAAAAAAATTCTAAAGTAAAGAGTAATGTCATATATATAACGTAATTAATGAAAATATGAATATTATATTTCTTTAAAATTCTTAAACATATTGCACATTGTTAAAATTTCCTGTAATTATTTATTCATATATTTTTAACATTGTACTACTATATATTATATTCTATATGTAACAATTATTTTTACAAACTATTTATTTATGTATAAATACAAAATTTATAAATAATTTTACTAACTGAATAATTTACAAATAATTATAACTTATTAATAAAATTTCTTCAATATTTTGATGTCTAATAAATACTTATGCATGATATAACAATAATTATAATAATTAAAATAACACAATTAAAAGTAATAAAGATTAAAGTCATTAAACAGTGGAATGCAAAATAAAACTATAACATAAAATTGTATTTCTTTTCTTACTCTAATATATTTTTGCTGTAACTTTAGATAGTATTTATGCTATCTTATTTGTTGAATTAATTTGTACCGATAAAAAATTTTTTAAAATCATATTTAAGAAATTAATTTCATTTTTGATTATTCTGTTAAAATACCAAAATATTAACAGAAATTTACAAATGTTAAATAGATAAATTCTACCATAAAGAATCACAGAATTTTGAGCACCATTAATCTTACATGATTTGCTGTTGATGAAGAAAAGGTATATTAATGTAAAAATGAACATTTCACAATGCTTTGTTATTCTAGTTATCTAAATCACATTTAAAGTTTTCAAAACATATTCTTTTCAAATTTTAAAATACTTTTGTTTTTTTCCCAACGAATCATAAGTACTTCTATGGTAAAAATAGTTTTGTAAAATATTAGGCACAGTTATTTTCAATCTTCTTTTTTCTCATCAATGCTTCAAAAGCAGCAATCTCCTTTTTCTCTTTAGCTTCATTTCTGTTCTCAAAATCAAGTCTACAAATAATAATTCAAATAGTTATTATTTAATATAAAGTTATATTAGTTAATAAAATAGTAATTAAATCATTAAACATAAATTTGTAAATTAATAAATAAAACATACTTTTTTTAATAAAACCATTTAAGAATTATTTTATGACAAAAAATTTATTTTCTAATTAAATTTTCTGTTTGAATATAGATAATACTAGCTGTTACCCGTGACTTCGCCGGCACAAATTTTGCACCATTTACATTCAGTATTTCAACAACTATAGTAATTGTTATAGAACACTGATTTAAAATTTAGACAGGAATCCGTGAAGACATCCTATAGATACGCGTTAGTAAGTAGTCTCATTATTATATATAATTCTAATTGTTTTGGTTCTTTGGTTTAGCACTATATTTGATTTAGTGCTAAATTGAAGTTTCACTACATATATCTTTTTATTTTATTCTGTATAGAATCCATGGTCAGTGTAACATTTTAGAGCCCCTGTAAATTAGTTTTCTCCTGACACCAGTTAACCTAGGAAATTACCGGATTAACGCGCTTTAAAACTTGTGGAATAATGAGTGGGAGGGACGCGAGTAAGTTTGGATGGATGCTGGTTAGATTTTTGAGTCAGAGATAAATCATATTAACAAAGAAAAACAAAATTTATTTAAATAGCTCAAAAATAAAGATAAATACATAATTGATCCCATTAATTCTATCTTAATTTCTAAATTCTAAACACATGAGAGAGAGAGTTTTACAATAATACTCTGTGATCATGATATACTACCATACTACTAATAAAGATGAAACATTTAAAACAAAAATTTCTATTTAACAAGACTCTAAAAAATATAACTATCATATAAATAAACAACAACTAACCCGTTATATCAACTGGAAGGGGAGGATCGGACCGAAGGTCTGGGTAGCGTAACTGGTAACGTGTCTGCACGGATAGCAGAAGTTGCGGGTTCAAATCCCGCTTCGGGCCGATTCTTTTCTTCCAGTTAAGCCTAAATTTATTTAAAATTATTTAATTAAAATTCTAATTATTAAATTTAGCAAGAGATGGTGCCTAACGCCTAACTCTAGTACCAAATTAACTTAAATTATTAATATTACTATAGCCATTTGCTAGCCCGATAATTCGGCAGTTGTTGGTCTTTATAACTATCATATGCATTCTTAGTTGTATAATATTAAACAAATGTAAGCATGTTATTATATTTAAAACTATTTATATTTCTAGAATTTGTATTTTAAAAAACTATCCAAAACTGCTAAAATCCCAGAAAAAACTTCTGCAGGATATAATTTATTTTGTAATTGTGACACCATAATTGGGCCACATGAACAAAAACTAATATTTACAGATCTAGCTATTGAAATGCCAACTAACTTGTGTAGAAGAATTGTCCCGAAATTTTCTTTATCTTTCAATGATATTTTAAATAATGCCAGAATAATTAAATTCATAGAGTATTGGCATTTTGTCAAAGTGCATGGCTTAAAGAATATATTCATTTTAATAATAAAAAAAAGACAAGAATCAACTAATGGTTTTGACAAATCATTTTTTAAATTAATGAATAATAGTTTTTTCGGAAAAAACCTGCCAAAATGTAAGAAAGCGTATTAATTTAAACGCAGCTACAACATTAAATCAATATCGTAGATATCTATCTAAGCCATCTGCAGAAAAATTTCAAATTATAAATGACAATCTTACAATTTTTAAAATGAAAACACCTAATTTAATTTTAGACAAACCAATTTATATAGGTTTTTGTGTATTAGAATTAAGCAAATTACACATTTACGAAACATTTTATAAAATATTTAAAAATAGATACAGTGAAAACATACATTTATTATATACCGACACAGACTCTCTACGCTTCGCTTCAAATATATACAAATAACGTATACGAAGATTTTAAATCATTTCCGGATATTTTTGACTTTAGTAATTATCCCAAAACTCACAAATTATATAACGAAACAAACAAAAACAAACTGGGATACTTTAAAGACGAAACTCGATCGAAACCAATAACTGAATTTTGCTCCCTAAAACCAAAAATGTATTCTTATATTTTCAACAAACAAAATAAAAAAACTGCTAAAGGTATTAAAAAGTCTGTTATAAAAACATTTAATCATGATAAATATAAAGAAGTTTTGTTTAATACAGAATTATTAAGGCACCAACAATATGGAATTAAAAGCAAAAATCATGTAGTAACAACATATCTACAAAATAAAATTTCACTTTCTCCCTTTTACGATAAAAAATTCATTTTAGATAATGGAATAGATGTACTATCATTTGGTACTATCATTTGGTCACTACAGTTTCTACTTTTAATTTGCAAAACTATCATCATCTTCACAATATGGCTTTTTAATAGTATACAAAAGAAAATATACTTATGTAATACACAGTATATGTAGTAAAACTTACCCATGTTTAAAACAAACATGTATTAAAGTGGCATCGTTAAAGTTGCCGAATAATAAAACATATAAACGTAAATTTTTTGTAATTAATGATAAAATAACATTACCGACATTCAACAAATATTTTATAAATTGTGATTGTATGAAATGTAATAATAATAATTAAATATTTCATTTTTAGAAATTTTATATTTTTGTGAGGACCCGAATATAAGAATAATGAGATTTGATTTAAATTTTTTATTTTATTTGCCAACCGATTTTCGAAAGTTAGGGTTAAATCAAACACAGAAACAAAAAACGGAAAAACACCCGACAAATTTTCTCATAAAAATTAATTATAACCCTTCGTTCCCACGGTAATACTTCCTTGTAGAAGATAAGTTAACTGTTGAAAAATAATTATATCATGTAATTCACCATTGGTCAAAAAGGACTTCCACCCTTGACGTGCATCATGAAATCTCGAACCTGAGACCCCGAAATAAAAGGAAAACGAACGATGACGTGGGGGAGAAAAGTTTCGACAACTGTCCAGTGATTGTGTGTGTGTGTGCCGTGGACTATCATCTCCCGCCATTGAAGCCGCCCATCCCAATATTCTTCAGTCCATTTGACTCTTATACCCAAGCGAACTCTTGTTCTTCGGACTTTATCAACAAATCTCAGAATTACTAAGGTATTTATCCTACTCGCGATGTTTTGTAAACTCTCTCTCTCTCTCTAGTCAATCGAGACGTGGTTCAATAATTCGATTCAATGATATAAATAATACTTCCAATTATGTTAATTGATGTATTTCATATCAATCCCAAAATAAACAGGTATTTTTATTTAACTATAGAAGAGTGTGCATTTCTTCCTCCATTATCATCATCCGGCATCCCACGATTCCGAAAATAACGCGTATCTATCCGCAAGAAATTTGATAGATTGGTGTCAGTTCCTAACGTGAACAGGATCCTACAATCCTCATCCGTAAATAAACATTGACCGCTCGATCCCTAGTCATCCTTTCGACAAACGAGGTCGGACCTCAAGGTCTTGTACCGTTAAGAGGTAGAGAAGGTAAAGAATCATCTTCCATCTCCTACCCTCGGTTAACCTCACATTTTAAAAAACTACCTGAAACTGCTAAAATACCGACAAAGGCATCTGCTGGGGCGGCTGGTTACGATATTTTTTGTGTCAAGTACTTTGAACTTAAACCCAATGAACTTAAAGTAATATTTGTAGATCTAGCCATCGAAATGCCAAATAGTAACTGCTATGCTAGAATTGCTCCAAAATCTTTATTATCGTTAAATAATATAATAATAAATGCTGGAGTTATTGACTCCGATTATCGTGGAAACATCGGCGTTATGATGTATAACTTCGAACCTGGGACTGTTATTTTTGCACCTGGATCTCCAATAGCGCAAATAATATTTGAAAAAATAATGCAACCTACTTTTTTAGAAAAAGATTCGTTAAGTAGCACAGTGCAACAGGGGCGAAAAAGGCTTTGGAGACTGTGACAAAATTCTCTTTTCTGAAGACTTAGACGATGATTCCCGAACCTCCACCTTATCCGATTTTGGAGACAAAAATAATTTTTCCCTATCTCGAAAACAAAGGTTTTGGTGACTCCAAATATTATTTTGTAATGGTAATATACTCAATTATTTCTGTACTCAAATAATGTAGCCAATTCTTATTTTGTACCTAGTATATATTGGTTAAGGTGATTGTAATATACTCAAATAATATTTTAATGTACTCATTCTGAATGTACTCGAATATTATTAAATATATACTCAAATAAACTAGCAAATAATATTAAAAATGTTTATTTATTTCTTCGTAGACACCACAGTCGACTGGACATCGCACTTTCGACAATTTAAAAATTATATTGATTGGGATATCATCAGTCGGCGACGCGATTTAACCCACACATTTATTTCAGAATTTGCCGATAAGTTAAATTGCGAATACATATGGAAAAATTACAAATTTAACATAGAATTTATTATACAAAATATTGATTACGCAAAATGGGATTTAATTTGCCAATATCAGCAATTAGATGAACATTTTCTAAGTAATTTTATAGACCATCTTGATTGGAATAAAGTTGCAGAATTTCAAACTCTTTTGGATAATTTTATTGCTATTTACATGCACAGATTTGATGTTAAAATTTTAAAAATACCAACAATTAAAAACTACAACTTTACATGAATTAAAAGATTTCCTAAACTGGACTTTTGTTTCTCGTTATCAAAAACTTGACCAAAAATTTATTGAGGAATTCCAAACTAAATTGTCTTGGTGTTACATTTTAAAATATCAAAAATTAAATCGGAAATATATTGTTAACAATCGCGAAAATATATTAGTGTTGTTACTAGGTGAAATATATCTTGCTTTAAGAAAAACTAAAAGAAAAAATGGAAAACGAACTGTATCCATTAAGTACACTATAAACAAACTGTACTCATGAAAATAAAAAATCTTTCAAAATAATTTCAGTATTATATTATTTCAAATCATTTCATGATAATAAAACTTAACTTACCAAAAAAATAAATTTAATTTTCTTGACAATTTTGCAAAATAATTTACTTAGTATACAAATGATTTAAAAAGTTATTTAGGTTATAATAAATTCTAACACAACTTAAAATTTAATTTATATCAGCCAACTTATAAAATTATTTACTTAACAATTATTTATAAAAGATGAGTTTGAAAAATTATTTACTTGACAATTTTGTGATCGAAGTAATTATTTACTTGACAAAATAATATGAAAAATTATTTACTTAACAATTTTTGTGATTAGAATGAGTCATACATTATATCGAATGGGAATTGAAATTTTTGTGATTAGAATGTGTCATACATTATATGTAATGAGAATTTTGTGATTTGTGTGTGTCATTTGCCTACTACTCTTAATATGTAAAAGACTGGAATTTAAAATAGAAAAAACAAATCTTTTCCACACCAAGAAACAAATGCATCCACAACATATCACTGATGCAAATTTTTGGCAGAAGGCATCATTGGACCATTCTTCTTCGGTCAGGCAATAACAGTTAATGGTGCTTGCTACTGCAACATGTGCCAGATGCCATAAAGCCCGAGAAACAATTCAATTACTGCACGAGTCATTTTCTGGTTGTTTTGGTGATCATAATTGGCTGCCGAGATCATGCAATTTAACACCGTTGGACTTTTTACTTTGGGGTTTTTGAAGTCTAAGGTTTATGCCAACAAGCCCATGACCACCCATGCCTTGAAGGAGGAAATTGAGCACTGACTGTATCAATGAAATTCAACCACATTTATGCAAAACAGCCATGGAAAATTTCAACAAAAGAGTGCATATGTTCCAGCAAAACCATGGAGGCCATTTACCCAATATGCTATTCCATACATAATCCTATACTGTATACTTTACGAATCAATAAAAAATTTACAATTTTTAATTATAAACCTGTGTTTTCTATCAAAATTATTTCTTGCATGAATTTTGGGACACCTTTTATAAATCACCAAACAAAATAAATAAATAAATCAAAAAGGAACACTTGGACTAGACAAGCAAGAGTAACTGACACCATTACTATAGTTAAGAACTTAAAATGGAATTGGACCAGCTATTAGAAAGAAGACAATAGACGGATACTTAAAGTTCCTAATTAGCCCTAAAGACAATGCACAAGGGCTATTTTTTTAAATAAGCCTTTGTGCACGATTGCAGCAGTATGTATGAGCTTCCGTTGCTCACATTTAAACACTATTTGCATCCGTATAGTCTGTCTGTGTGCTGAGCTGTAGAAGTTTATAATGTTTAAGAAAATTGAGTTGCCCACTGAATGTGAGATACAATCTGTTATTCAATTTCAACACGAAAGATGATGGCAACCGTCTTTTGGGTCAGGAAAAGGATTTTGTTAGTGTATTTTATGCTGAGCGGCACAAAAATCAATTCTGATGTGTATTGTGTAATTTTGAGAAAACTCTGGTGTGCCATACAAAACAAGCGGTATGGCTGTCTTCCGGCAGCAGGCAGTAGATTTTTTGAAGTCGAAATTTTAAATAATTGTTGAGTGGTATGACAACTGATTGAACAAAAATGGAAATTATGTAGGAAAGTAGATAAAAGTATGTAAAATATGGAAAAAATATTTTAATGATATTTACAGTATTTTTCTTCTTATTAAAAAATGGACTTTATTTGAAAAATACCCTTCATAAATAACTGAGAAAAAAAGAAAATCTCATTCAAGACCGAGAAGCAAATTACACAAACCACAGAACTATTTGGACTCAAAGCTCATGCTCATAAATGCACAATTGAACACACACAATTGAAGTTAATGAATAAAATATCAGTATTCATTCCTGTAGTGTTTAATTGATTTTTAATTTATTGAAATAATAATTAATATGCTAATAAATTAAATTAACTTAAACACAAAAACAGTCAAATAAATAGTAAAATAGGGTGATTTTAAATTTTTATAACATTTCCACACTTCGTAAATCATTTAAATTTTCATTTATAAGAAATTTTAACTTATAAGTTAAAAAAATCAATTTTAAAAACATACCTGTGTTCAATAATCCTTTCAACTATTTTCTGTGTTGTCATATCACTCCCACTGTCCAATATTGAAAATTTTCCAAGTTTTTTGGGTTCCTATATGAAAAAATTTTAAATAATATAATTTATAAATAATCTTAAACCAGCATTATACTGCCAGAATAAAGAACAGACAATAAATTTTAACTTACAAATTTAAATTTTTTTGTTAAATTTTTCTGGACGCCTTCCGTGTCCTTCTTCAGTTAACTGCTGGATTCTATTATTTTTAAAAAACTGCGTTCCGATCTTTTAAGAACAAATTCAAATGAAGATAGTTCGAAAGCGCGATGACCATCGCGCATGCGCTATATCTGTCGTGCTCCTTGTCGTACTGTATCATATTCTTTTTAATCTTTTTATTCTTTTTTATCTTTGGGTCACATGATTTCATGTGTTATCGGACCCAAATAAATCTTTATGCATCCTCTTGTAATAAAGTTTGCCAAGCAAGCGAAAGAGTTATCTCGTCGCGTGAATTAATGCATGTTGTTTTAGTTTGCGCTTTATGTATCTCTATCGCTTCCAGCCATTTGAGGTGTTCCATCCGAGTCGTTTTAGTTATTAGCGTGGCCCCCGCGAAGTCCACATTAATGCCCGGTTCAGAAGCGTACACTGCAAGCGACGTGGTAGCTCTGTTGTATCTTATATCCGCCTCATGTTCTTTAACCCTGACTTCCATAGAGCGTTTCGTTGATCCTATGTAGATCAGATCCCTATTAAATCTCTCGTCCTTTATCGGGATTCGGTATACGCCTGCCATTCTATTCGGGTCCGATGGGTCCTTTCCGTTACGTAACAAAGTGTAAATGGTTGGGCCTCTCCTATAAGCAACGGTGACCTTACGTCTCCTTGCGATAGACGCGTATACGGATTTCAAGGTCGGGTTATATGTGATGGGTATTCTCTCCACCTCCGTATTTTGGTTGTTACTTTGTGCCACTGCAGGTGCGTTTTGGCTCATTCGTGCTCTTTGGCGTTCCGCCATTCTTGGAATAATGTTGCGGTAGCCGTGTATATCCGCAATCTTCTCAATATGTTTCAACTCTTTCTTAAGCGCTTGTTGAGTGGAAGAGTGCGTGTATGCCCGTCTGACCAATGATCTAAATGCTGCTATTTTGTATTGGATCGGGTCGCATGAGTCACTCGGGATGTATGTGGGGCTTGCACATTGTTTGCGATACACAGAGGTATGGATGTTGTGCGAGTCAATCCTGATATCCACATCCAAAAAATGCACATTGGTATCACTATGTTGCTCAACTTCGATTGACAGACCATACGTGTTATCATTCATCTTTTCTACGAATTGCGCCAAGTTCGGTGTTGTCTTCCATACGATGATGACGTCATCTATATAACGTCTGTATAGTAGGATATCGTTGGTGAATCCCGGGAGTGTTTTGGATTCGAGTTGTCTCACCACCAACTCACACAAGTCCCCTGACAGTGGACTTCCCATCGGGACACCCCGCGATTGTGTGTATGTTACATTTTTAAATTGAAACACCGACCCGTAACACATGAGGTGCGCTAATTCCAACACATTCTGGTGGAGGGCTGTGTCATTTACTTTCGTAAACAGGAAGTCTCGAAGTGCGCAAAAGCACGGTGGTATCTTGATGGAAGGATACAACGATTTAAAATCCAGCACCGTTATGTAAGCTGGGGAGGTGATCTGTTTCAACTGAATGATTAATTCTTCCGGATTAGAGATGGTGAACTGATATCCGCTCATGTGTGGAACAATTATGTTGTGAATCGCTTTTTCCAACTTACGGGTGGGAGCCTTGGTTTTATCCACAACCGGACGAAACTGTTGGCCTTCTTTGTGCGTTTTCGCGAACGCAAATAATTTGGGTACGTCCGGGGTATCCATTGTGATGTTCTTTAGTTCTAGCTTCTTGGCCAATTTCGAGCACGACAATCTCTTAACTCGTGAATGTAGTTTTTCTACCCAGTTACTTCCAACCTGATTGCATTGAGTTGCGTCTATGTATTCCTTCAGCCCTTTCTCGTATGTTTCCCTTTTCATGATTACTATGTTCTTGGTTTTGTCTGCTCTGGTGATCGTGACCTTGTTCAGACGTGCCCATCTAACCGTGCGTTTGATATTTTCTCTCAGAACTAGAAGTTCCTTGGAACTCCTGTTGTTTTTAATTTTGAGTGTGGCTACCCATCTGTAGTATTCTTTCTGCGTGTCGGTGAGGCCTCTTATCAATAGCTCTAAATCCGGTATCGTGGATGTGAAAGTTTCTGCATTAGGACGTGTCGGTGCGAATGTTGGCCCAAACTTGAGAATATCCTTGACAAATCCAGGGATTTGTAAATTATCCCACACAACGTACGGGCATTGATGTTGTCTTTGGTCTTTAGGGATTTGGAACCTTAAAATCCAATTCAGTTTCTTGCTGTACCGCTTTCTTAGATTCATTCGAAGTCTATCGGCCATGTTTATGATTCTATTATTTTCCATCTCCAAAAGGCGGGGGTCCTGTTGGAATAATATGTTTTCAACTTGTATTAGTTTCGCTAGACTGGAAAATACTAATTTTTTGGTCGTCTTTATGGCCCTGTTCAAACACATCCATCTGACTTTCTTCTTTATGCTCTCATTGCCTGGCGGTAGGTGGATGCGAAATATTGTCATTGGGAACACTCCGTTTCTCTTGCATGTGTTCGAGGAAATCCACTGTCAGGGGACTTGTGTGAGTTGGTGGTGAGACAACTCGAATCCAAAACACTCCCGGGATTCACCAACGATATCCTACTATACAGACGTTATATAGATGACGTCATCATCGTATGGAAGACAACACCGAACTTGGCGCAATTCGTAGAAAAGATGAATGATAACACGTATGGTCTGTCAATCGAAGTTGAGCAACATAGTGATACCAATGTGCATTTTTTGGATGTGGATATCAGGATTGACTCGCACAACATCCATACCTCTGTGTATCGCAAACAATGTGCAAGCCCCACATACATCCCGAGTGACTCATGCGACCCGATCCAATACAAAATAGCAGCATTTAGATCATTGGTCAGACGGGCATACACGCACTCTTCCACTCAACAAGCGCTTAAGAAAGAGTTGAAACATATTGAGAAGATTGCGGATATACACGGCTACCGCAACATTATTCCAAGAATGGCGGAACGCCAAAGAGCACGAATGAGCCAAAACGCACCTGCAGTGGCACAAAGTAACAACCAAAATACGGAGGTGGAGAGAATACCCATCACATATAACCCGACCTTGAAATCCGTATACGCGTCTATCGCAAGGAGACGTAAGGTCACCGTTGCTTATAGGAGAGGCCCAACCATTTACACTTTGTTACGTAACGGAAAGGACCCATCGGACCCGAATAGAATGGCAGGCGTATACCGAATCCCGATAAAGGACGAGAGATTTAATAGGGATCTGATCTACATAGGATCAACGAAACGCTCTATGGAAGTCAGGGTTAAAGAACACGAGGCGGATATAAGATACAACAGAGCTACCACGTCGCTTGCAGTGTACGCTTCTGAACCGGGCATTAATGTGGACTTCGCGGGGGCCACGCTAATAACTAAAACGACTCGGATGGAACACCTCAAATGGCTGGAAGCGATAGAGATACATAAAGCGCAAACTAAAACAACATGCATTAATTCACGCGACGAGATAACTCTTTCGCTTGCTTGGCAAACTTTATTACAAGAGGATGCATAAAGATTTATTTGGGTCCGATAACACATGAAATCATGTGACCCAAAGATAAAAAAGAATACAAAGATTAAAAAGAATATGATACAGTACGACAAGGAGCACGACAGATATAGCGCATGCGCGATGGTCATCGCGCTTTCGAACTATCTTCATTTGAATTTGTTCTTAAAAGATCGGAACGCAGTTTTTTAAAAATAATAGAATCCAGCAGTTAACCTGAAGAAGGACACGGAAGGCGTCCAGAAAACGTTCGTTGAATTGAAGTTATTTATTTCACACCGGTCAATAGGCACAAGTGAGTTCGATTTATATTTTATACACCCGGTGTGTAGGATGATGATATTATAAATAATCGTAAACCAGCATTATACTGCCAGAATAAAGAACAGACAATAAATTTTAACTTACAAATTTAAATTTTTTTGTTAAATTTTAATTTAGAAAATTAAAATTTTGATATATATACAGAAATTTTGTATGTAACTTAAAAATTTATTATACAAAAGAAATGAATGAAACTAATAAAAATATTGATATATATTATTCAATCTCTTAAAAATCAAAGTATAAATTACAGATGGAATATAAAGTAAAATATTAAAAAAAAATTAAAAAGCATTGCTGTTCTGTACATATTTTTTCTGTTATGTTACATGTAAAAAATTAAAATAATAAGTCAGACACAATAAAATATATAATTCCTATATACATCAAAGAAAACCATAATAATAAATTAGACTGTTGTATAGATTACTCCCTATGGAATTTAAAGACTGAGTATATATCTGAACTCAGAACCGAGACGAGTTAAACAATACTCTACACTTTTGGACCAGAGACCAAAAATAATAAAGTTATCATATTTACGATTCTTGCCCTTCACAATGCATTCTACACCATTTTAGAGTTTTCCTCTAGGTGGCATTTGACTGTTCGTGCTCTCGATGGAATCTGCCTGGAGGGGAGCCACCGGCAGGCTGCCGCATGTTTAACGTCACTAGTTATTGATTCATGGTAGTTTTTGAACAAAAGAAAAAAAGGAAAGGAAACGTATACTGACCTAGAAGCAGCACCACCTAGTGAAAAACTAAAGTGGCATAGAATGCATTGTGAAAAGCAAGAAATCATAAATATGATAACTTTCTTATTTGTGGTCTCCAGTCCAAAAGTATGGTATCGTTAAACTCATCTCAGTCCCGAGTTAATATATATACTGAAAGTCCCAAAATTCCATAGGGAGTAATCTATACAACATCCATAAATTAATACTTAGAAATTTAACTATAAGTTTCTCTGATTTAAAACTATTTAATTCCTTAAGCCCTTAACCCGAGATATCTCGGGCTGTGCGTGCAAATGTGCAGAACTTAACCAGAGATAACTCGGGCATAGGCCTTAAGGGCCTCAAAAAAAGGGCCCTGACTTATAACTTTTCCAAAAATGTATGGATCAGTATATATACATCGTTATCTATCACCTATGCAAATTTTATGAATGTTTTTGACTGAAAAATATTTTATGATGATTTATTAATTACATAATTAATCGCACTATTATTTTTTTATGGGAATTTTTTTATAAAATTAACTAGCTGACCCGGACATACGTTGTTGTGGCTCAAAATGTATCTATTATAAATGTATAACACTTCCCCAGTGAGGGGAATTTCAAAAAATCCCTTCTTAGTGTACATTCTCTTGACATACCTATTAAAACACAATCAAAACCGCATGCAAAATAGTATAAATAGAAGCCGAGTTCTTCACAGTAAGCCTTAATCCTGTCTCTTTCCCCACTGAGGAATATCGAAAAATCCCTTTTTAGTGTATATTCTCGTTGACGTAACCTATTAAAACGCAATTAAAAACGCAAAAAACCGCATGCAAAATAGTATAAATAGAAGCAAAGTTCTTCACAGTAAGCCTTAATCCTGTCCCTCCCCCCAGTGGGGGGAATTTCGACATGTATATTATATAAAAACACGTGCGTATTCGAATGCAACGTGGTGTCAAAATTTCAAAGGAATCGGTAGGAACAAACGAACGTTATATTTTATTTATATAGATAGATAGAAAATGATCTGCTTTAGTCCATTCTCACAGAAAAACATAATGCCTCACAGAAAAGCAAACTTAGGTCGTCGGAAGTTAGCGCCATCTGTTGGACATAAAAGCCTTAATCCATATATAAATATATTTTTGAAAGGAGGGAAATGGTGGTCTTCACATGTGCCAGAAACCTTCGCAGGAATGTATTAAACAACTTCCCAAAGTTTTTTGGCAATCGGATAAATGGTGTAGTAATGCATGAAGGACAAACAAACTGACAGACATACATTTGTTTTTATATATATATATATAATATATATAGATTAAATCGTTCTAAACTTCTATTTGATCGTTTTGACTTCTGTAAAATATTTTAAAATGCTATTGGATGTTTTTTATGACATCAGCAGGTTATTTTTTTTTATTCTTCAGTAAAATTTTTTTCCCATACCTTTTTTTGGGTCCCCTCATATTTTAATAGCATAAAAATCAAACAAATCAAAATCAGAAATAGTGTGTTATATTTGAACAGATGCGGTAAGTTACCTTCCCTCCAGCTTTAAACCGATAATCCCCTGAATCGTACTTGAGAACTACCCGGAAAAGCTGCCTCCAGCTGTTTCCAAGGTCAACCAGTTTGTTTACAATGTAGACTGCACATGTGAAATTTCACGCCTTGTTAAATGAATGAACAACACTCCCTGCAGCTATATTTATCAAATAAAAATAATCTTTTAAAAATGCTTTTAACTTTTTATACAGTTGTTCTGGAAATAACTTTTTGGGGGACGTTTTTTTCACAGAAATTATTTCCCGGCAATTTTTTTAATGTTAGATTCATATTTAAGTGGAAATAATTAATAGATATAAAAAAATAAAATTTTTAGAGGATTTTTTTTTGCCATTAGAGATTGCAGAATAAGGCTGAAGGAGTTAACACTATCATCATATAACAGATATCGTTTATTTTATGTATATTTATAGATAATCAATTTTACATTAACTTAAAATTTTATACATTTACACAATAATCACTAAAAGAATCAAAATTATTTTTAAAGATTTAAGAGTATCTGTTCATTACTCTATAACCTAAATTATAAATCAATTAAAATTATGTAATCAATAAAAAAATTTTCAAATTTTTTGATAAAAGGTTAACAATTATAAAAAAGCTTAAGAGAGTAAAAAATTAAAAAATTTTTTTTTACTCTCTTAAGCTTTTCAACAACTATCTGCTTTACTACTAAAGCTAACTACTGATGTATGCTATCAAGCTATATAAAGGTTATAATAGCCCGATAACTAATATTATAGCCATTATATAACCCAATAGCATACAGCAGTAGTTGGCTTTAGTAATATTGGGTTGTTCGGAAAGTAATTTCGTTTTTTCCACAGAAAAATCAACGCAATATTCTTATAATAAATAAATATTTCATTGAATTATATATTGACCATTTTAGTCAAATACCTGTTGTCATTGTTTCTGGTAGTAGCATGATTTCACATTCAAAAATTTTGATCATTGTTTACAAAAAACTGATCCAAGTGATTTTTGACATTGTCATTTCAAGTAAATGTCTTACAGTTAAAAAAAATTTGTATAGACCAGAACAAGTAATAATCTGAGTGTGCCCGATCTGGCAAATATAGTTGGAGTGATAATACATCCCATCTAAGCTATAACAGTTTCTGACAAGTTACCAAACTTGTGTGAAATTTGGCATCATTGTGGTAAAACACTACACTTTGTTTGTTAATCAATTCTGGCTTTTTCTGTTTGATGATATTACTCAATTTGTTTACTCGACGGCAGTACACTTTCAAATCAATTGTTAAATTGTCTGGTAAAAGCTCAAAAACAAATTTCTTTAAAATCCCACCATAGACAGCATCTCTTTAATAATGTGTGGAACCCATATATCGAGCTATGAAACAAAACCAATTCGTTTTAAGTAATAATAAACGGTTCAATTTAACAGATTTACTCTCTTAGTGATTTCATGTGTTGTTATACGGCAGATTGCTTCGATCGGTACCTTTATTTTGTTTTCGTTGGCTTCAAATGGCCATCCGGAATGTGGTGTATCTTCGATATTAAAATTGCCAGAACGAAATTTTGTAAACCAGTTTTGGCACTGTCTTTCTCTCAACACATCTTCTCCAAACATGTACCACAATTTTTTTCTTGTTTGAACAGCGTTTTGATTTTTTAGTTATAAAAAAGTAAAATATGCTAAAAATGATGCTTTCAATTTTCCATATTTGATGGGTCACCAAAAAAAAAAAAATTGTACAGAATCAAACAAAATTTTTTACAAATAAGCCTTAAAATGTCAGCTGTCTAAGTATATAATAAAAATGTGGTTTAAAATAAAATTGGCTGGTAAAAATACATCTAATTCCTATAGTAATAAAAAAACGAAATTACTTTCCGAACAACCCAATATATTGTATCGGATTTTATTAGAGTTGTTTGTTTAACTATCTGCTTTTGTCATAAATACAAATCAAAAGAAAAATTCACATCAAATAAATTTAAAAAACTTTTATTTATACTATCTTGAATTTTTAGACATGAAATTTTATACATTTAACTTACAATTGTATTCTAATTTCTGTGTATTTTATCAAATTATACTAAATACTGAACCTGTTACCGGTGTAATTTGCGTGAAAAAATCCTTCTTTCCACAAACGTTTTCGAGCTTTCCAACTAGCTCTTCTTCAGGTAGAGAAAAAATTCCGACGAAACACTTCGAAAAAGGAACGTAGAAATTTAAATAAAAAACCGAATCTAAAAATAGAACGCAGATGTTTAAACAAAAATATGGAACTCGCATAACAAACGAACATTAAGGTGGTCATGTGCATTCGTGCACTGATGTTGGTATTTATAAATCGTTGTTTATGAGGGCCTGCCACGCTATAGAAAGATTAATCTCATTTTTCCGATTTATACATGTGGTCCGGTGGTTAGCCTTACAGATGGATATAGCTCCCGCCCTTTTTGGTTGCTCCAGGTGGGGCGTAGTGTCGATGATGTCAGCTTTGTCGAACTCCGGTTCTATAACGGGATCAGATGCAAAGGTGGTTAGGGCCGTGGTGTACCGCCTGTGCTGAAGGTCCGCTTGATGTTCTTGTACTCTGGTATTTAAAGATCGCTTGGTTGAGCCGATATATAGAAGGCTCTCGTTACATCTGTTATCTTTCAGCAGGATAGAGTACACGCCAGGAAGCCTGCCACGAACTGGACTGCATTTTCCATTTCTGAGGATGTCGTAGATTGTCGGGCATCTTCAATAGGCTATTTGTAATTGTTGTTTTCTAGCGATCTCGGCATATATCGCTTTAACATAATGGGTTAAAGGTGACTGGGAGGCGTGTACGTTCATCCTGGCCAGTGTTGGTCTTCGTGCGCGTAGTGGGTGCGTATTGTGAGCGTTGAAGTTGCTCAATTAGACGGTGTGTTAGACCATGGTAACCGTGCTTGGCTGCTATCCTCTTGATATAACTCAATTCGGTGTTGAGGGCTTGCGTGGTGGACGAGTGGGAAAAGGCCCTTTTAATCAAAGTATTAAATGCTGCAGCCTTGTAGGTGAATGGGTCAGATGAACCCACCGGTATGTATATAGAGTCGGCATAAGGTTTACGGTATACCGACGTGACGATGGCGGATCCTTCTACTTTAATGTTTATATCCAAAAAATGGACCTCAGTATTGCTAGATTGTTCCATTTCCAGCGTTAGGCCGTAGGGATTATCGTTAACGGTTTGTACGAAATTTGAGATGTCAGGTATTGTCTTCCACATGATGAGGATGTCGTCCACATACCTCCTATAGAGTAAGATGTTCGGGAGGAACAGCGGAAGTATTTTTCGTTCCAGTTGCCTAACGACCATCTCGCATAGGTCCCCGGATACTGGGCTACCCATGGGGACTCCTCTTTTTTGTTTGTAGACTTCTCCATCGAACGCAAAGATAGAATTATAACAGATCAGATGGGCTAATTCAATGACTTGGTGTAACAAGCATTGACACACCAAGTCATTGAATTAGCCCATCTGATCTGTTATAATTCTATCTTTGCGTTCGATGGAGAAGTCTACAAACAAAAAAGAGGAGTCCCCATGGGTAGCCCAGTATCCGGGGACCTATGCGAGATGGTCGTTAGGCAACTGGAACGAAAAATACTTCCGCTGTTCCTCCCGAACATCTTACTCTATAGGAGGTATGTGGACGACATCCTCATCATGTGGAAGACAATACCTGACATCTCAAATTTCGTACAAACCGTTAACGATAATCCCTACGGCCTAACGCTGGAAATGGAACAATCTAGCAATACTGAGGTCCATTTTTTGGATATAAACATTAAAGTAGAAGGATCCGCCATCGTCACGTCGGTATACCGTAAACCTTATGCCGACTCTATATACATACCGGTGGGTTCATCTGACCCATTCACCTACAAGGCTGCAGCATTTAATACTTTGATTAAAAGGGCCTTTTCCCACTCGTCCACCACGCAAGCCCTCAACACCGAATTGAGTTATATCAAGAGGATAGCAGCCAAGCACGGTTACCATGGTCTAACACACCGTCTAATTGAGCAACTTCAACGCTCACAATACGCACCCACTACGCGCACGAAGACCAACACTGGCCAGGATGAACGTACACGCCTCCCAGTCACCTTTAACCCATTATGTTAAAGCGATATATGCCGAGATCGCTAGAAAACAACAATTACAAATAGCCTATTGAAGATGCCCGACAATCTACGACATCCTCAGAAATGGAAAATGCAGTCCAGTTCGTGGCAGGCTTCCTGGCGTGTACTCTATCCTGCTGAAAGATAACAGATGTAACGAGAGCCTTCTATATATCGGCTCAACCAAGCGATCTTTAAATACCAGAGTACAAGAACATCAAGCGGACCTTCAGCACAGGCGGTACACCACGGCCCTAACCACCTTTGCATCTGATCCCGTTATAGAACCGGAGTTCGACAAAGCTGACATCATCGACACTACGCCCCACCTGGAGCAACCAAAAAGGGCGGGAGCTATATCCATCTGTAAGGCTAACCACCGGACCACATGTATAAATCGGAAAAATGAGATTAATCTTTCTATAGCGTGGCAGGCCCTCATAAACAACGATTTATAAATACCAACATCAGTGCACGAATGCACATGACCACCTTAATGTTCGTTTGTTATGCGAGTTCCATATTTTTGTTTAAACGTCTGCGTTCTATTTTTAGATTCGGTTTTTTATTTAAATTTCTACGTTCCTTTTTCGAAGTGTTTCGTCGGAATTTTTTCTCTACCTGAAGAAGAGCTAGTTGGAAAGCTCGAAAACGTTTGTGGAAAGAAGGATTTTTTCACGCAAATTACACCGGTAACAGGTTCAGTATTTAGTATTTCATCCCCGGTGTCAGAGTGAAGTGTAATTTTACTTATTTGATGACAGCAAGATTAAGTTGAGATAAGCTGTAAAATCTCTTTAGTATCATTAGACAATCCAAGGGTTGTAATGATCATCCTAATCCTGATGAATTTTTAACTATTGTAGAATGTTTGAGTTTTTACAATTTAGCTAAAACACCAAGAAACGGCAATACTTTTCCCAATATTATTAGCTCTTTAATATGTCCAAAAGAATAATTTATGAAGAATGATCAGTTCAGATTTTTTAGAATTGATAATTTTCTTGAAAGTGGAAAATTATTAAAGGCTAATGAATATTTAAAATGTGAGAAACTAGAATATTCAGATATTGTTCATCAACACAGTAATTTGCAATTAATTTATTACTGGATATGTGATAAGAAAGTTTTTACCGAAAACATCCTGCACCAATCGTAAAAAGTGTCTTGATGCAAAATCTATTAATGCAACTGATATACATCCAGAATGTGCAGGATTTACAAAGGAGTTTGATAAATGAGGATTGATATATCCTTCAATGCCACTATTTTATCTTATATGTGATATCAAAAATTCACTTAGTGTGTTTTAGTTTCAATAAATTACACGAAGAGAGTATACTTGATATTTTATCTAATTTAGGATATAAAAAGATAAGATATGTAGGTTGTGATATTCACATAATTGCTTTAACTAAAAAAATTCTAAGATTTTGTATTATAACAAAAATGCATTTTTATTTAAAACAAATACAGAAATGTCAGGAAGAAAAAACAAAGAAACAATATTATTTAAAAATAAGACATACAAAATAAAGTCATTTAAAAAATTTTAGTCAGAAATAAAATGTTTTCATGCTATATAATAAGAAATGCTTACTGGAACTAAGTATCAGAATTAAATATATTCACACCTTTAACGTGTCCAGCATAACGTTAATTTTTATAAAAACGTTTTCGATCCCTTTAAGAGATCATCAGTTAATGTTTACAAAGAAACGAACAAAAAATTCGAATTTAAAAAGAACGATTATTTCAAAAACTGGTCGTGCATCTAACGGTAAAAACGTGAATCCGTTCTTAACAACATCACAACTAATGTAAAATTTAAACATCCAAAATAATCCTAGCCCCCATAGAAAATGTTAATAAATCAAGTTAACAAATTAATGTTTACTTTGACAGTTTAAATATTGCTATAAAGATAAAACTCTGACGTAATTTGAAGTAAGTTAGAACTATTATAAAAATAATTTCAATTACATTAAGTATAAAACTTATTTTAATTTTATGGAAATAATTAATGTTTTAAAAATGCAGGATTTCTGATTCCACTAAAATGGCAAAAATATAATTCTTCTGTGGCGAGGATATGGTTTTAGCTCTATTGCTATGAATGTAAACAACATCAAGTAGTGACAACAGCGCCTCTAGTGTAAAGTGCTTATCTTGGAACCTGTTTTTTAGACACGAACGACACACTATATTCTAGCCACTGTACCACTGTGATGCATATAGGAAGTCTTTAGTCTTTTTATTTTTGTTATCTTCTGTTTTTATTGTTTAGAAAACAATTGTAAATCTCAATTGTTTTCTAAAGGCATTCTAGTTTTTTATTTCAGTATAATTTTTTTACATAACAAGCATACTGAATAAATAGCTAAATAATTATTTATATAAAGCAAGCAGCAGGGCCGGATCTTCGCATAGACAAATGAGAAATGTCTAGGGCCCGGTTTTTTGAAGGGCCCTGTCAAACTGTCTATTTTGAAAAGACTTGTAAATAAGATAGTTTACTTTTCTGTTGGACAACTGTATATAATAAACAAATAAACAAAAAATATATTGCTTTTTATATGGTTATTGTGAATTCTAAAATCTACAAAAAATGTGTTCTTATATTTCTTCTTGTGGGAGAGGGAGGAGCCCGATAAGAAAATGTCTTGGGTTGGGACCCAAAGTGGGTTAATCCGGCCCTGGCAAGCAGAATGACAAACAG
The DNA here is from genome assembly GCF_030686945.1 of Centruroides vittatus. Taxonomy (NCBI): domain Eukaryota; kingdom Metazoa; phylum Arthropoda; class Arachnida; order Scorpiones; family Buthidae; genus Centruroides; species Centruroides vittatus. Next base: position 2,239,718 of record NW_027122237.1, on the reverse strand, counting down.
GTTAAAAATTCTTTTTACTTACAGCATAAGGATCACTTCCATCAACATCAGGTGGAATAGGAGTACTTCCATGAAAAACATAATCTACCTAAAAATATATTGCAATATTATCTTAATTTTGCTAGATGTTTAAAACAACTAAACTTAATAATTCAAAATTTTTACCTTAAAATGGTTCATTAGATCTGATGTTACAGAATAGGGTGCACCAATCACAACTTCATTAACATACTAAAAAAATATGTATATAATCTATTGTAAATTTTAACGTTAATAATATTTACCATAATAGAATATACATTATAAATGATGTTATGTAATCAAATTTAAAGTATTTATTCATAATATAATATTTAATTACATAATACACATAGACAGTGTCATCAAAAAATTAAATTTTGGTAACATACACATTAAATAGTAATTAATAAATTGAAGTAATTTGAAACAAAAAATCCCATTTTAAATATTACTTTTCCAATAAAAGTAATCAAATATACAAAGAAACAAAAAAAATCCTATTGGCATTGAAAACAAAACACAGTATTTTAACAAATTGAAAAATTACATTAATGATGTACAGATTGAATATCAATAACTGGTTCCATAGTTAACTGATTAATATTCTGATCTATCTGCTTACATGATCAATATTTCCTGGTCTAAGATCAGAAAACAACGACCAGTTAAGTAGAATGACCACTTAATGGAAGGCAAAATATTAGACAACTACAGAAGACAGAAATACAGAAGACAACTGTAGGTACTATACTTAACATAAGCAATATAAAAGAAAAATAACGTTAAATAATCTACTGAGATATCTAGTAAAAGCTCAAGCAAAAGGAATCAAAAGATACGAAGAAATGAATACAAAAAAGGAACAGAACAGATTATTTTATGAAAATGAACATAGGTTGTACAGAAGCTTGGGGGGGGCAATGCTACTAAAAACATCAAAATACCAAGTAAAGAAAAAGTAGAATTCTGGACATCAGTGTTATCTAATCCTAAACAATATAATACAGAAGCAAATTGGATTAAAGAAATAGAAACAGCCTCAAGTGAGGTTAAAGCAGTAGAAGTAGAAGAGATTACAGAAGGCCAAGTAAAATTTGCTATACGAAAACTATTGAACTGGAAATCACCGGGAATAGATAAAATTTGAAATTACAAAGCTATACATCCACAAGAGCCGAATTATCGGGCTAGAGTTGGCTAGAATAAATAAATAAATTATTATAGCCAACTCTAGCCTGATAATTCGGCTTGTAGTGTCATGACACTATGTTGGTTTATTCCTTCGGTAAACTCCGTATCGGAATTTACCGCCTAGTCGCGTACTTGTATACTATACTTAGTTCCGTTTGTCACGTACCGGGTTTTACCGTTGTTGTTTATCGTGATTGGTCTATGGTTGTGACGTATGGCTCGCGTGTCTTTTGTTTATTTTATTGGCGTGGTATATAAATTGTGGGAGCGCCATGTTCGGAGCTCTTTTTGTTTCCTTCTGGTGGACTATTCTTCATAGGAAGAACTTCAAGGGACTATAGGAGAAGAAAAGGAGGTAAGGAGGGAGGAAGTCTGATGTAGCGAGGTTTGAGTTGTGAAGGACAAGAAAAGCAATCCATCGTCATCGAGACAAAAACATTGTGTGCACCTACGACGGTTACATTATATAACTTCTTTAAAAACGATTATTGCCGATCTATAGTTATTTCTCTCATTCGTTGGGAGAGTTACCAGCGATCGACCAGCATATGTGTCGTCAATGTAACTTTTGTAAATAGATTTAATCATAATTGTAATAGTTAGTATTAGGCTTAGCATTAGACTTAGATTATTAATTGCATTCGGTTAACAAATCATCCAGCCGGTGGAGGGATTTGTCGATACAGTCACAACGTGTAAACCTCAATATGTGTATGTATGTTATTAAATTTAATAATCACCATATTTTTGTTTGAGAAAAATCCTTATCGGTCTTACCCCCCCCCCGTGAGCTTCGGCCATTTAACAGATATACAGGCTCTTGTGGATGTATAGCTTTGTAACGGGTTAGTTGTTATTTATTTATATTTATACACCTTGCCGGGGTTGCGATGGCCGGTTGAGTGCCTTGGGAGGACGTGGGCACTCAACCGGCCATCGCAACCCCGGCAAGGTGTATAAATATAAATAAATAACAACTAACCCGTTACAAAGCATACATCCACAAGAGCCTCCACGTCCTCCCCAGTGCCTTGGGAGGACGTGGGCACTGGATGTGTCCCCAGCCGGCATTGTAATGACCGTCAGATGTCGTCATGTTAGCTTATATATACTGGAGGAGGCGATCGGACTGAAGGTCCGGGTAGCGTAACTGGTAACGTGTCTGCACGGATAGCAGAAGTTGCGGGTTCGAGTCCCGCTTCGGGCCGATTTCTTTTCCTCCAGTTCCAAATTATTAAAATTATTTATTTAATTTAATTATAATTATTAAGTTTAGTAAGAGATGGCACCTAACGCCAAGCTCTAGTGCCAAATTGTCTTATTAATTATTTATTTATTATAGCCAACTCTAGCCCGATAATTCGGCTCTTGTGAATGTATAGCTTTGTAACGGGTTAGTTGTTATTTATTTATATTTGAAATTACTACATTAAATATTTGACTAGCGTTCATAAATACTTAGCTGTATTATTCACAAATATAGTTTCAGGAACAGAGACGTTAGAAGGATAGTTCACTACAGGTAAAGTCATACTTATACCCAAAAATGAAAATTCTGAAGACCCAAAAAACTGGAGGCCTATAGCATGCCTACCGAATATGTACAGATGTAAGTTGCCGACATCTAGAGGCAATACGTTAATTGCACGTCAGGAAAAGCCTAGGGACTGATCCTATGTGGGTGAGGTGGCAGAGGCAAAAATGACAAGTGTCTTACAATAACCGTTTATTTTGATATTAAAGTGAACTTACAATAGCACAACACACGGTGCGATCTAGATTGTCTGCGGCGGAAGGAGCTCCGGAGGACGGCGATCATAGGTGGGATGTCAAAGTCGTCAATGGAGCCCCGGGGCAATCAGGCAGCCAAGTCTGAGGAGTCAGTGACAGACATTGGCGTAGGGAGCAGGGGCTGATTGGAGTTCCGTCGTTCACTTCCTGGTAGAAAGTCCCGTCGTCTCACTCTTCCGATCTTGATTCAAAGGTTTTTATACGATTTTCCCTCGAATATTCCCCTCTTGATTGGTCTTGGGTCCCTTTCCCCTTTTTTCAATTGGTCAGTCTATTGTTTCTAAGCAAGACGAAAACCAAGTTCGGCCGGGGACGGCGCATGGGCGTTGACAGCTACCCTCATAACTTACACCATTCGCCCCCCCTTCTCTTGGACATCTGACTAGACTGATCAGTCAGATGTTCTGTGTCTGCCTCTCCCCTTCTCGAGATGGTCCCAGGCTCACATGACCTAACAGGTGTCCTTGACCATAAGTCTCTCTTCTCCCATGTTTTTCTTTGATTGTGTACATCTCAACTCTTATATACGAGCACCCTGACGAAGCCCCTCTCTCACTTGGTGGACCTCCTCCTCCGCCGTTCATTACCGTGTTATGTTTTGTTTTAGACTAAGTGTTTAACGTCGATCGAGTTTATAACCCCAATGTGCATTCTCAATCCGATTGAACTTCTAGAATTTCCCGACAGCAATTTTGTAAACAATCGAAATTCCGGCACAATTTTAGGATCTTCACACAGACTACTAACTTACGTACTAGCAAACATACTTTATAGCCACTACCATGTGAATGGCATAATAGCAGAGGAACAGAGGGAGTGTCACCGTGAAGCCAAAAGTTGTAAGGATCACATAATGGTCAATAAAGCAATACTTTTCATTTTATAAAATCAAAGTTGTAATTATCATCTTGTAAAATAAAGCAATACTGGAGGACGCACACCGTTCTCAAAAAAATCTGAGTATAGCATAGATAGACTATCAGAAAGCTTACGATAGTGTATCACACAAATGGCTCCTTAAAATTCTTGATATCTATAAGTGCTCCTCTGTGGTTAAGAGATTCCTCCAAATGACTATGCCTACATGGAGAGTGATCATGACTGCTCGTGGCTCCCAGGATTCAGTCACTACTCAACCAATCTACATAAGACGTGGGATATTCCAGGGTGACTCACTCTCTCCACTGTTGTTCTGCTTGGCTATAAACCCGCTTTCATTCATACTAAATAAGTATGAAGGGAAAGGCTATAAACTGAAAGATAGCATCTGGATTAATCATCTCTTATATATGGATGATCTTAAGATTTATGCATATAATAGAAAGAACCTAAAAGTATTACAGGCTAGCATTGAGATTTTTACAAGTGATATAGGGATGGGGTTTGGATTGGATAAATGCAATGTATTACATATAACTGCTGGACATAGAAGCAGTGCAGTTGGAGAAGGACATATACTACTGAGTGGAAAGACTTTTAAGCAACTTGCAATAGGAGATTTTATTTAGGAGTACATGAATCGGGAAAAATAGAACATAGCATCATTAGGAAACAAATAACAAAAGAATATTATAGAAGGATCAAAAAACTTCAAAACACACATCTTAATTCACGTTATCTAATAAAAGGTATAAATACATATGCTACCCTGGTCTTACTTTACTCATTTGGTATAACCAACTATAAAAATAGTGACCTAAAGAAAATAGATGTCAAAACACAAAAGCTACTAGCAATTAAAAAAGCACATCAGCAAAAAGCAGAAGTAGAAAGACTGTACTTGCCGATAAATCAGGGAGGAAGAAGACTATTAAACATAAAGTACATGTATAAAGTAAAAATAGTTAAATACAACCAATGCCTAAAAGAGGAAAGTGATCATCTGATCAAAGTAATAGTAAAGCATGATATAGGTAGGGATAAATATTCAATAATAAAGAAAGCACAGGAGATAGAAGATTAATTACATTTATCACAAGGAAATACACATACAAATGAAGAAATTTAAAAAAAAAAAAAAAAAAAAAAAAAAATCGATAGTAAAACGGCATAATGATGTATAGAGAAGCAAACAGTTACATGATCAATTTCCTAAAAAGGTATTAGATCAGGGCAATATAGACAGAGAGCTTGCATTTGAGTGGATTAAAAAGCAACAAATAGCCCCAAGAGTTGAATCATTAATATTTGCTATACAGGACCAGGGTGATGTGAAAAGACGCTATCAACATGACATACTAAAGAATACAGTAAACGGGAAATGTCGCCTGTGTGTGACACAAGACAAGACCATGTAGCACATTATATCAGAATGCAAAAAACTGGCGGGGACTTGGTATGCAAAACATCATAATAGCCTTGCCCAGTACATCTACTGGTGCCTGGCCCGAAAACATTAAATAGAAGTTCCTAGTCAATGGTGGAAGGAAGCACTAACCCAACCACAGGTTAAACAAAATGTTTTCGCCAAGATCTTATGCGAAATGCCTGTCCAAACTGATGTCACTGTATCTCATAACAGATTTATTTTATTGCCGGATTTAATTTATGTTGATAAAGATTGTAATAAAACATTCTTAATAAATATAACTGTACCATCAGATTACAAAATTGGTGCTAAAGAAATTGAAAAATTAAGCAAATATCACCTTCTGGAATCTGAAGTTAGCCATCTGTGGAATACACAGATAAATGTCATTCCAATAGTAATAGGAGCAACAGGAATAGCAGCAAAACACAAAGAAAAACATAGAACAATTAGATTCCAACATTGACATCAGTATTCTTCAGAAACAGGCAGCCATACATACATCACTTATACTATGCAGAGTGCTTGGTGATACTATCTTCGTAGTCAACACATCAGATCAACTTATGGATAATATGAAGCAATCTGAAGGCATACAACAACCTTCAGAAATGTAGCAATCATCAGATACACACATCAGTCAATTTAGAATTACCCAATGCGACTCTCGAGACAAGTACACAATGCTCATCTAGAAACCTATTAACTAGTTAAGTAATGCTACATCAGCGTGTAGTTGGAACGAAGCTGCTCGCACCTTTATTTTCTAGATTATGAGGAAAAAAGAAACAAAGAATCATTCATTCTCAACAATATATTTGATTTCTATTATATTACTTAAAGGTACAAATATAAGGTCAGAATAAGCCATTAATTAATTGCTATGCTAACGTTTCATGAAATTCTGTCTATCACTTGGACTTACAGATTGACTCGTAGCAATCTTTATTGCAACTCTTTAAAAATACTAACTCAGTTATTTTTTCACTCGATTCAATGTAACATAGGTAAGACAGATAGCTGTCTCTTTTTTCCCTATATCTATTTTGATTTTTGGAGGAGCTAATCCCTGTGATTTATGTCATCGAGAATGCTAAGGTAAGGGGAAACTGTTTACGAGATTGCAATATACTGCCATCGTTCGAAGAGCGTATTATGGAAATTATTGGAAACAGATTACCATAGATGAAAGGTCCCCGATAGCTATCGAATTCCACTAAAATAAACAGAGGAAGAGCTGGAGGGCAAGCATTAAGAGCATATATAATGTAGCGTATAATTCCTAGTGAACCATTGACGAGACCTCCTTGCACCCATAAGTTGACTCAGCATGATTCTGGCATTAACTGAGAAATTCAAATACTTGGAGAGAGCAAGAGCTAAGTCATCTTTGGACAAAGGCAGGGCAATATCTAGAGTGTTTTCAGATGCTATATAAGCAAGAGAGCATCCAGTTGACTGCAAGTAGTCTTTGTTGCTTTGTTTAACTTGCTCCTTTGTTGGATATAGCTCTACTGCCGTTTGGAACTGATCAAGTTCATCTCTGGATAAAAAGGCTCAATTTCTTGTCGTCAGAATGTTCAGATCTGTATCAGAGAAATCACCCGAAGCTAGATGTTGTAAGACATCTGTGAAGCAACTATCTGCACTATTTTGTCTATGAGAATTACTGAGTTCAATGAACTTCTCAAAAGAATCAAATGCGAAATGTAATGTCCCAACAAGGTCCCTACCTTGTTGGGACATTACATTGTAAAAAAAACACTCGAGTAGAGAAAAGTATCTTTAACAGGAGGAAGCTGACGAAAATCACCAAACAAATAGATAAAGAATCCACCAAACGACAACCCATCTTTACGGGGTTTATCTCCCTCAATCATGTAAAGCATTTTTGCACCAATCATTGACATTTCATCGATGATGATGAATTTGAGCGACCTCATCTCAATCTGGAATCTCTGTGCAGCTTCTTCATTTAGAGATCGAAATTTCATACTAACGATAGGAAGACGGAGGAGAGAATGGATCCTAAAGCCATCAATATTGATCACTGCTGCTCCATGTTATAGAATAATAAGTTAAAAAAACTTTTTTTAACTTATTAGTCTATAAAGATTTTTTATATTTGTTGTGTATCTAGTTAGCGATAACATTTACCTTTTCAAAATTACCGTTTTAATGCTTGTCATATTTTCCGACCACTAGATGACGCTTCTACACGTGCGTGCAGGAAGCGACTAACACTTGACTTCATGCATTCCTTGTCAACATTATAACTCTAGAATGAGTTGTCCGATCTTGATGAAATTTTCTACGACGACTCACCATCACTCAAGGACGAACTGATTAAAATTTCAACTCTCAAAAATGATCCAAACTAAAGAAAAACCCCTATCTCCAGTTCTACAAAAACAGATCATTTTTGAAAGTTAAAATTTTAATCAGTTCATCTTTGAGTAATGATGAGTTGTCCAAAAAAATTTCACCAAGATCGGACAACTCATTCCAGAGTTATTTTGTTGACAAGGAATGCACGAAGTCACTACGTTCCAACAACTAAAAGAAACAGGAGGAGAAGAGGAATTACTTGCACGAAAAGTTCAACTAATGCAGTAACGGGGGGAAATAGGTACCTTCTCTCCTGTGGGTTACGGGACAAGGTAATTTTTACTCAGATGTATTTTTATTTAATATTTTCACGATTTACATGTCATATTTGATAAAATTCCTGAATTTTTTCTATCATGTTTTAAATGAGTGCTCATTTGCATAATGTGTAATTGTATTATCAATAAATATTTTACAAAACAATGAAATGTGCATTGCAATTTTAATTTGTAACTTTATACAAGTGTATTATAAAACGCGTGGATTTAAAACATGATAAAAACAATTTTATAACCGAAGCGGAAATAAATTATAAGAAAAGTATTAAAAATAAAGAGTTCTGACAAAATGATAGTTAAATATCAAAGACAACATTCTGTTCAATACAGTTAAATAGTAACCATGACATTTGATCCACTTCTGACAGGGAAAGGAATGTTTGTTTACATAGTAATAAAACACTTAGCGCATTGTTGTCATTTAGGGTGGGGAGTGGGTGGAAGCTCAGATGACATCCTGTTGCCAAAGTAATAAACTTTAACTGACCTTGACACACAATCTACCCCTCTCCAATTACTAAAAATAACAACCGGGGAGCAGTTGTTTAAACAGTAATAAAACACTTGGCGGTTTATTAAGTAACTTCTCCCCTCTACTTAGATTACCACAAAAACAATTAACACTTAACAGTGGAAATTGACACTGGATCTATTCCTCTCCATTACAAAAAAAACCAACGACAATCGATGAAAGTTGAGATAATCTATTGGCAAGTGAGACCTGATCTGTTTATTTTAAAGCTGTATCGTCTCAAATTACAGAAAAATAAATGTAAATAAAACATTATACAGAAAGAAAAGTATAAAGATAACAGATAAAATCATATTTCTGATAATCAGTGGCAGCAAATTTACAATTTTAAAAGAAAAACAGCCGATGCCACACACGCAGTGTTAGGCAAGCGATGAGTGATTAGTCTTGTCAACCTGCAGTGCGCTTGACTGCACGCTTAAGTCCCTCCGGCTCGATTTCCTCACCCCTATTACAGCTCAAATCGGATCAGTCCACCTGAAACTCCTTTGCTAAGAGATAGAACGTCCTGGCATAACAAACTATCAATTTCCACAGCTGCGCAATCGATCAACTGATAGTCAACCATTTTGGTTGGAACTGTACCTGTTGTTCTCTCCTCTACAGAGGTCATACCACACACACTACACAAAAGCCTGGGCAAGTTACAGTTGAACAGAAACACATACATCACATTACAGAAGGCCACTATATTGAATACATGTTATATTGTGATGAAATTCCTGAATACAGACACACACACTGATACACTTTTTAAATTTTTGTTTTGGTTACTATGACTTGACTTTGGTCTGGCATAGTACACAGCCACCGGTGTTAACCGAGTATATCTCACTTAACCCAACATAATAATAATAACTCTCCCGTGGTCACCACCTGGTCGTGGTGGGAGAGCCCAGTAATTTTACTGATCCATAGGGCAATGCAGGCTGGAGCACAAGCTCCTGGTAGGGACACCCATGCCAGTAAGGTCTATGGGGAGAAATGAAGCTAAGAGTGACCACACACCCACATTCTGTGGAGATATGTATCATGGTAGTAACCAGATCTAAATGTGATACCGGCTCGGACGTCGCCCGGGTTAACAAGGTCCGCGTTCGTGGGTTAGGCAGAGGCTCACGTTCGAAAAATAGGCCACAGTCTCCCTTGGTTACCGGTGGCGAAAGCAGCACCGGCCCAAGCATGGCTACTGCAATGCCCTCAACAGATGTGAGGAATCAACCCAGCCTTGGTGTTTCTGTGGCAATGCATCCACAGACCACAAAGGCTGGAAAACCACGCCAACGGATGAAATGGACAGTAGAAATGAACGAGTTTATCATCCGTAATTATTACACCATCACAAAACTCGAAACAAACATGACAGCATACAGACAACAACTACACCATAAATTCACACAACAATATCCTCACCTCACTGTCACCGAACAAAGGGTTGTTGATCAAAAAAGAACAATTATACACAACAACCTTATTCCACAAACAACACTTGAACTTATCAAACAACAGGTTGCTGATCAAATACATCAACAGACAGAAACATCTAACATTAATGAAGATCACGTAACCTGTCAGGATAATCCAGTAACAAGCATTGATAATAACACACATACAACAATTACCACTAATGATACTACAGACACTTCCTCGTCCATCACTGATAACATAGACATGGATTTAGTTAATACGCTCTCACTTATATTTCAGGAAACACTCACTAAATATACAGGCACAGATCCCACACAACGACCACGAATACCAAAAATCAACACGTCAAAGGAAGTAGGAAAAACACTAAATTATGTAAACACTCACTTAATACCACACTACATTCATTCAATTTCTACACTCGCAGACATTCATACATTAGTTTATGCTGGGGCAGTCACAGTAGTGACACACCATGGACTGAAAGTACAGTCACAGACAAATACACAGAAAACACAATTCTATCACAAGCCTGCCTGGCAGAGAAGAATAGAAATACAAATAAATGACATTAGACAGCAATTAGGCAGGCTGACACAATACACTAAAAGCAACATAACACCCAAATTAAGGAAACAGCTCAAAAACATTTTCAAGAAAATAAAAACACACACAAAACATGAACATCACAACACACACATTACAGAATACATTGATACACTAAAACAAAAACTTGCTGCCAAAGCACGTAGACTCAAACGTTACAAAACATGTACACTACGAAAACAACAAAATAAATTATTTACAAACAATGAAAAACTCTTTTACAGACAAATTAATAACAAAGCAAACACTGATACACAGCACAGTGGCACACCAACAGAAGAAGAACTCACAACATATTGGTCTTCTCTTTGGTCCAGTGCTGTCATGCATAATGCTGAAGCAGGCTGGATTGAGGAGGAGAACAGAAACTTGCACAACATACCAACTATGCCCTGTGTTGAAATAAACATACATGATTTCCAATACACTGTTAACAGAACACACAACTGGAAGACACCTGGTGTAGACAACATTCACAATTTCTGGTACAAAAAGTTTACATCACTGCACCAGGAACTAGCTAAACACCTAACACACATCATCATCAATCCACAAGACATGCCAAATTTTCTTACCCAGGGCATCACCTACATGAAACCTAAAAACAACAATACCACAGACCCCATACAATACAGACCAATTACATGTCTTCCAACACTCTACAAATTATTGACATCCTGTATTGCAAACAAAATATACAAACATATTGAAGAACACGACATTCTAACAGAACAACAAAAAGGTTGTCGTAGAAACCACAGGGGATGCAAAGAACAGTTACTCATAGATTCAGTCATTCTACGGCAAGCACACAAACAACACAGAAACATACACATGGCATATATAGACTACAGAAAAGCATTCGACAGTGTTCCACACAGTTGGCTGCTACATATTCTACACATGTACAAAATACATCCATCACTCATTGCATTCTTTCAAAACACTATGCAGCACTGGAGAACAACACTACATCTCAGGGTTAGTAACACTTCCATACAAACAAACCAAATTTTTATTAGGCGAGGAATTTTTCAAGGAGATTCCTTGAGTCCTCTCTGGTTCTGCTTAGCCCTGAACCCATTATCCAACATGTTAAACAACACGCAATATGGTTACAATATCAGACACGAAAAAACAACACAGTTTACACTGTCACATCTCATGTACATGGATGACATAAAACTTTATGCATCCACACAAAAACAACTCCATCAACTCCTACAAATCACACATTCATACACCAAGGACATACAAATGGAATTTGGCCTAGATAAATGCAAAACAGTTCACATAGAAAAAGGAATCCTGAAGAAAGAAGATTTTGCGCTTGGAAATGGAGACATTATTGAATCCATGGAAGAGGGCGAGTTCTACAAGTATTTAGGATTCCAACAGGCCAAACTAACAGAACATACACAAATAAAGCAAAGATTAATTAAAGAATACCAAAGTAGGTTAAATGCTATTCTCAGAACACAATTAAATGCAAAACACACAGTTAAAGCAATAAACACATATGTCATCCCAGTACTCACATATTCTTTTCGAGTTATACATTGGACTCACACAGATCTTGAGCAACTCCAAAGGAAAACAAGAACAACACTTACTAAGCATAAACAACATCATCCTAAATCCGCCACAGAAAGATTAACCCTTCCACGTAAAGATGGCAGACGTGGCCTGATTGACATAGTTAACCTTCACTACAAACAAATACAGTCACTGCGAGTTTTTTCTACAAAAAACAAGAAACATCACAATTACATAAAGCAGTAACTCTAGCAGACTCGAATAACACACCATTAAACTTACACTCACATCATATGGACACAACACAACATATAAAAAGCATAGACACCATTAAGCAATCGTGGGCTCGAAAGGCACTCCATGGCAGGCATCCTTACGATCTGGCCCAGGATTTTGTTGACAAAACTGCGTCAAACAGCTGGTTAGCTCAGGGATGCCTCTTTGGGGAGACGGAAGGATTCATGATTGCCATACAGGATCAGGTCATAAATACTAAAAACTACAGAAAACACATACTCAAAGATGCAACACTCACAAATGACACATGCAGAAAATGTCACATCATGCCAGAAACTATACAACACATCACCTCTGGTTGCAAGCTCTTGGCACAGACAGATTATTTACACAGACATAACCAAGTAGCAAATATAATACACCAAGAGCTTGCAAAGAAACACAAATTAGCAGACATCCACGAACCATACTACAAATACATTCCACAGACAGTATTGGAAAACAACACGCACAAAATGTACTACGACAGAGCCATAATCACAGATAAAACAATTTACCACAACAGACCAGACATCACACTCATTGACAAACACAATAAAATCACATACATTATAGACATATCCATTCCAAACACTCACAATATACAAAACGCATGCACTGAAAAAATTAGCAAGTACACAGAACTCGCCCAGGAAATAAGGCATCTGTGGAGGATGGATAGGGTGCTTATTGTACCTGTTGTTCTCTCCTCTACAGGTGTCATACCACACACACTACACAAAAGCCTGGGCACATTAGAATTGAATAGAAACACATACATCACAATGCAGAAGGCCACTATATTGAATACATGTCATATTGTGAGAAAATTCCTGAATACAGACACACACACTGATACACTTCTTTAATTTCTGTTTTGGTTACTATGCCTTGACTTTGGTCGGCATAGTACACAGCCACCGGTGTTAACCGAGTATATCTCACTTAACCCAACATAATAATAATAATGCACATTCATAAAATCTAGTAACCATTGATTTTTTGTTTTTCTAATTTATCAATTATTAAAGACAAATTTATGAAATTAAAAAAATAATTTAACTGCAGAGTAAAGGTTGTTGGAAGTAGTTTGTTGTGACAAATTTATGTAGTGATGTTTTTGTTTACTTTTTAAATTATTTGAAATAAAAACTATCCTTTAAAATTATATTAAGTTTCATAATACTTTTTTTATCTAGACATGAAATTGTATAATTTAATTGATATCTTTTCACCAGAACAAAAAATATTTGGAAAATGTAATGTCTTTGACCTCTAAAAGGTTACCATGAAGCAAATCTACTGTATTAAACTTTTTTCCCTATTTCATTACACTAAAATGAAGACATAAATCAGCAGCTTTAATCTACAAATATATTTGTCCATTTATCATCTTTCCAGATAATGATCACTTAGCTATATACTTTTTTATGTACAAGTGAATCAAATTTCAATAGCAAATTTCAATAGGTTATGAATAAAATTTAAAAACAAAATGTAGCATGTTTATATAAATATGTAAACATACTAATTTTATTTTAGTTGACAACTATCAATTTTACATTATGGTAAATTTTAAATTTACTAACCTTGCAAGCCAAAACACTCAGTACTCTCTCATGTAAATTCATTATTGGATAATTGCTTCCCCTATAACAATTTACCACCTAGAAATAAAAACACATTTATTTATAAAAGTAACAATGAACAAAACATTCAAAATTGATTTCATGTTGATAACTTACAGGATCTGTATGGAGTCCAACAATTAAATAATCACCTTTTTCTTTTGCTTTTTCAAGAAAATCTAAATGACCAATATCTTATTCAGTTAAGAAATAATTACTTTTTTCAAGCAATGTAACTGGTAAACATAAAATTTCATTCTTGTATACTTTTATTAAAATGTAAGTATATACAATTAAAATGAAAAACTTGGTATGATTGAATATAATAATTACTACAGTAATTGCACTAATTAAGGTGATTAGAAGACATTTTCATGTCTGTATTTTTATTATATAATTCAATGCATATTAAAATATATGATTAAAAAATAATTATTTTATTTGTTTAATGCTTTTATTTTTATTTAACTAAGCAAAAATAGCATATATTTTGTATTTTAATCTAAAAATATAAATTATTACAATTTTCAAAATTTATGTCGTTTGCTAATATTGATTTTTTTTAAAATTAAAAATATATTTGAGTAATATAAAGCATTTTCAGAAGTGACTTTATATATTGATAATTTGTGCTGTTCAATTTACCAATCAATTTGTTAAAAATTTACTTTTAATGATGTAATATCATCTTTCATTTCAAACTATGTCAATTACTTTCTTATATACTTTATTACAGAATTTTCAAAAAATTTATACAGTTCTTAAACAGCAAATCATTCACCTTTTAAGTTTTCATTGTATGTTGTAATAACAACTTCTAAAGTAAATTATAAATGATATAAATTGAAACTAGATAAATTATCAAAAAATATTTATTTTTCATTTGGAACATTAAATGCTGAAAGTTTAATGATACATATGGCAAATAATCAGCCAAAACATAAGGTATACTGTGCTGAATATTAAAAACATCAACTGCTCACAATTGACTAATTGTCTTAAATAAGAAATAATCTGAGTAATAACTGCTGTTGCATTTTATTACTAGATGTTTATCATATACGAGTATGGCAATAGTTCCTGAAAGTTTTAATATCTAATTAGAGAATACCTCAATTCATTTTATACCTTACTTTTATATTATCTTACTCATTACATCATTTTTGGATCATTCTGGATTTATATTTTATAATTTTTTGAATCAATCTGTTTGGCTAAATATACATGTATTATTCCTGGTAAGGATGTCCCGATACTACTGATACTTTTCTTCAATACAGAGTACATTTTGTACTCAATACTTTTGGTCCAATACCAATACCAATACCAATACCAATACCAGTATTATACTCTACTTTGGGTATCAGATCTGGCATTGTAACCAATGTTCCCTCTAAACTGCGCGGCTGCGCACTGCTCAAATTGTTTCCGCGCACGAGAATTTATGCACCAAGCAGGCGAGCATGCACACTGATTTCAATTGCTGTTTACTTATTTCTCACTTTGTCTGCAACATGATTATTGCTACGTATATTTTGATTAAATACATTAAATCATTGACAAAAGATATTTTGAATGGAAGTATGTTTTAAAATGAATTTTAATCTCTACTTCATAATTATTTTAATTTTTATAGAAAAAAAATAAGATTTTATACATATATGCTCAGAAAATTTTTTTTTGCTCAGAAGAGTATATGTTCTGCTCACCTACAAAAAAAAAATTAGAGGGAACATTGATTGTTACCAGGGATTGCAATCCAGCAGTGTTTTCAATCCAGCTGGATTTTTGCTGGACCAAAATCATTCCAGCTGGATCCAGTGCAGATGTATTTTTGGTGCAATAAAGTGTTATCTGTCTGTCTGTCTATCCAGCAATTTATGGTTTTTTTTTTTTAAAGAAATAAAACATTTTTTTAAATACTTAAGAAGCTTTTATTACTTGGACTGGTCACTATAAATCAGTAAAACTTCTTACACATTTAGGTGGTAAACTTAACTTTGGTTCAATTTAACACTTCAGATAGAAATAATTAATTGTAACGATGGTGAACTTCACGCTGATCACTGAATAGGCAAGAGACGAGAAAATTAACATTCAGGCGTTAAACTATGTATGAATATCGCTATAATTACTAGCGCTTTCAATGAAACTATTTTCATCTTTGTCAGGTAGATAACAACAGTTAAAATCCTTTTACGAACCAAAAAATTTTTTGAAATGAACAAACCGCTTTAGAACTTTGGAACAAGACCAACGATGGAACTACTTTATCTGTATTACAAAGTGGTAATTTGCTGTTTGCAGAAGTAACATTGACACAGTGTATTTTTTGTAGATGGCCTTTTAAGACTGTCATTGAATGGTTACTAATCAGCAAAGTTTTTGAACATAATAAGCATTTTGCACTTTGACTATCATCCATTTTTTTAAAATAGTCCCACAAGTTTTTATCATCATCATTCTCACCACATTTCTCTTGCTGACTTGGCTTTGTAAGAGACATTATTCAGTATGAATTAGAATTGTACAGTTATATTACTATTATGCAATTGTAAACTGACTGAACTGGCATATTTGAAAAAATAAATTAAGAACTTTTGATTCATAAATATACATACCTAATAAATTTTATTGCCAAGCAGCTGAAGCAGCACTAAACTAACCAAGTTTGATCCAAATCGTTAGAGCTGTTTTTGTGGTAAATACAGTCGACTTCACATAAGTCAACACTCGGATAGCTTGTCACTCGGTTACGTAGTCAGCTTTTTGTGGTCCCAACCAACTTACATAGGTATTAATGTTATTAACCTTAAAAAACTCGGTTTACTCAACATCGTTTAACTCGTCACCACTGGATAAATCAACATACTTTTTGTTTCACACTTTTTAGACATCTGATAAGTCGACTCCCCTCCTGAAAAAATTAGTTCACACTGTACAATAAGTGTGAAAATACTTACTACACTCTACAAAAATGAGTTCACACCACACAGTAAGCTGTGTGGTGTGAACTCATTTTTCAGGGGAGGAGTCGACTTATCAGAATTCTAAAGTGTGAAACAGAAAAAGTATGTTGATTTATCCAGTGATGATGAGTTAATGTCGAGTAAACCGAGTTTTTTAAGGTTAATAACATTAATGCCTATGTAAGTCGGCCGAGACCACAAAAAACTGACTACGTAACTGATGAGTGATGAGTTATCTGGGTGCGATTCAATTGTAATTCAATTTTCATTTAATTTATATTGTATGGCAGCACCCTCTATTCTTGCAAGACTGCAGCTCCTCATAGGCTTAAACTGCAGTTGTTCCGTCACATGATTCATTGACGTCACAATGGACCGTAAATTAGAATAAAGCACCAGGACTAGAAGAGGAGTTACTTATTTTATTTAGCACAAAGACACTTTATTTAGCGAGAGCAGGAAGTCAACTTGGCAATTAGATCAGCAGAAGTAAAAGGAGAGGCGGTGTGGTGTAGAGAGGGGGTGTAGCACGTGCTGCACTGAACAGTAATGTCGTTCTCACCACCAAGTGACAGCGCACATAGCAAAGCGGCAACACCAACAACGCAGACTTTTGCATCATTATTTAGAAAGTTAATTGAGTATTTGCAGATCCACAGCGCTGGATCCAGCAGACTGAAGAATGTGTTGGATCCAGCAATTGCAATCCCTAATTGTTACATTTTTTATAGACAGGTAAGGTCTGCTCAAAACCAGATTTTGCAGCCAAATCAGAAACCAAAATGGAATTTTACACTATTTTTTGGTTCAGTTAAATTTATATAAAACATATTAATGACCAAAAATCAATAAATACATTACATCAAATTTCATTTCCAGAATCTATATATGCTTAGAGTTCTAATTAACTACATATTTATTTAATAATAGTAGACATTATGCAGAATTTTTGTTTGTTAATTAACTTGGTCCATCAATGATGTTTAAAATGAACTACAATTTGTATATACATGTTTGCACTGACATTTGTATAATTTGAACACAATAAAGAACTTTCAATGTAAAGACACTGTTTTACCTTTTCAACAATTTCTTATCCACCCCTATCCTGTGTATAGAGTAGCACCCACATAGTAGCACTGTAGATATGAGGCTTCTTTTGTATACATAAGACATCATACGAATGTAAACTGAAGTACTAACTGATACTCTGACTTCTGGACCAGATACTCCGGGGAATTGAATCCTAGCTAAGTAAAAAATATTAATTGCTGCTCTGGGGCTCAGTTCATTGTAATAAGTAGAGTACTGTACATCTATCCATCTTTTTATGTGATTTTGAAATAACGCAGTCCACAAAACAAAACTAACCTTTTTATGCAATTGATTTTTTACACAGATAAAAACACTTTATATGAAATTTTTTAAATTTAACTTTTCATTAAAATTGTGTTATTGTTAAAAAATGTTACTATTTTTTATTACTCAAACACCTTATGCCTCTGAGAAATTAGTAATTTATAATATTGCAAACATTTTCCACCTGTTCCACAGGTCATCTTCAGGCAATTTAAGATTTGGAATGTTTTCTCACACAGGTTCTAAGTTCTAATGTATACACTAGAGCATCGCTTATCCGACTTAATTGGGGACTGGGGTTGGTCGGATAACTGAAAAGTCGGATAACCGAAAAGTATGAAAAAATACATTATTAGTATAGTGTATTAGGCCTAGTTTAAATACTAGTCTCCCTTTCGTGGTCGAGCCAGTGCTGCCAGCTAAAACATGCAAAAATTTAACAAAAATAATATTAAAGTAGCCAAGACATAACCAAATATTGTAGCACCACATCACTAGTGGACATTTGAATTTAGTAGAACGCCCCAAAGCTCCTATACTTTCTACAAATTGGATGTGGTGTCATTATACCCATCTCTGCCTGTTTGCGAGGTCGTAATGCTTGCCAACGCATTGATCATCAGAAAAGGTTTTAACATACAACAGGTGCTAGACATACGTGACACCCTAACTTTCATCACCGAGCACAACTATTTCCTTTTCAACAAGAACATCTACTTGCAAAGGCAAGGAGTTCCTATGGGCTCCCCGCTATCTGCAGTCTTAGCTGAGCTCATTATGAGAGAAATCGAGCGTAGAATCTTCCACTCCCCTCTTGCCGTCAGTTATCCGTCACTGTATCTGCGCTATGTCGATGATATCTTAATAATATGGGAGAATACAGAGGAGGAATTTTTCAAATTTGTGCAGCAACTAGCAAGCATATACCCCACGATCAGTTTCACCTGGGAGAAAGAGCAGGATGAATCAATAACATTCTTGGATTTGTGCATAAAAAAGTCGGTTGAGGAGCCGCAGTTTGCAGTTCATCACAAATCTAACGAGTTACCGTCTATTATCTATCCCAGCAGATGCTTTCCAACCATCGAGACATATCAATGCCGCCATTGTTGCACTTGTTAGAAGGGCGCTATTACTTCCGTCGACGCAGATAGCAATAAAAAGTGAATTAGACATTGTCAGACTAGCGGTATCTCGTGCAGGATTCACGCGTGGCAAATACGAGCATGTACTCCGCAAGGTAAAGGAGTCCCTATTCCCACGTACCACACTGCACAAAAAAGAAAAAACATCCACGATCCAGATTCCGTTCCCGTATCTCGGACCACCCTCTATACGCATCAGTCGCATCTTTCGGCGGTACAACTACAATCTACCTATAACCCCTCTACCAAACCTACGTAGGTGCATCTGTAATGATCGTGACAAGCTAACTACTTTAGAAAAATCAGGAGTCTACGCAATACACCTAGAAAATCCGGAAACGGGAGCTAGCACAAGATACATAGGAGCAACAACAAGAATGCTCGCCTCCCGTCTAGCAGAGCATCAGGATGATGTAGCAAAGGGAAAATATACCACAGAGCTCGCTAAAAAAGTTCTCGAGCAAGGCTACAACCCCCTGTGGTCCAGAACGGAAATAATAAAGTGTTGCAGCAATCGAAAGCTTGTACTCATCTGGGAAGCGCTTCTCACAGCCACTACGGAAGCATGTAATGTCCCCACTCTAGATCTACCCGGAGTGTGGGTAGCATTATATCGGCGCTTAAACAACGAAACGCGCCTAACATCGTATCGCCATCGCGGTGTCAGTTCCACGCATGTGCCGCCCACACCGTAGATTTATGATTTTCAAACATGCCAACATCTTTTTTGCGCGTTCGTAGCGGAATTACCGGATGCCTGTTTTTGAATTCAAAAATTCTGTTCTCCTTAGAACATTCTGCACGTTCGTTTTTTAAAATAATTCGTTTCACCTGAAGACGACGATTATAAACTCGTCGAAAGTGCTTGTGATAATAAAAAAAAAATAGTTTAACGCCGAAGTCAGTGAAGTTTCTCTACCAGAACCCATTTGAATTTGCCGACTAGAACACAGTCGGTTAATCGGGGGTTGGATAATCAATGCTCTACTGTATATGCAACAAAATTCAAATTTTTAAAACAGTTGGAACATTCCATTTAAAATATAAACAATAATAAGAACAATAATAAAATTAGTTTCAAATTAAAACTAATTTCTCAGAGGCATAAGGTGTTTGAGTAATAATATTTAAAACTCTGAGCATTTATTCAAGTTACTATTTTTGTTGAAATCAAGAGTTTATTTTTTAAGCACAGTACAGTACTATATGCACATCAGAGAATACTGTATGTTGATTTTGTTTTCTATGCTACTTTATGTTTACTACATTTATGTACAAATAATGTTAACAATAAATAATGTTAGAGTAAAAAGTTTGTGTTTCTTTTGTAAATTGCTTATTTTTTCATGCCATTCAAGTTGTGGATCTTATAAAGTAGGATTTATACAAAAATTGACTTTTTAAAAAACTGGTTTTCGAATCTCAACTTTTCTACAAAACCAGTTAAAACTGGTTTTTGAATTTTTACCCAAAAAAAAAAAAATAAGAGATATTTACAACTTATTTTAAAACTTTAATTTATTTAATTTCTATAACATTTCAAGAATATAACAAAATATAATCAACCAACATCTACACAAAACAAAACAAAAAAATGCTACACTATCACATTAAAATATAAAATTTATTCTATAGAAAACCATTAAGAAAAATGAACAACAATGAATGCCTACAAAATATTATTTTATTTCTTATTTTTCCTAAGAAAATATGAATTTAGAAAGCAAAGAATGTCTATAATTTTTTGTTGTTCTGTTTGTACCTTCTAACACTAAAAACTACTTTAGTGTCCTAGGGCTGGACAAAGTTTTTTCAAGTTTTTGAAGATATTTACGTAATTGATCTTACATAACCCGATTTTGAGAGGTTGTACTCGCAAACGGTTGCTTGTAGAGGTATCGTTCCTTTGACATTTTTGCTTCTATGGATATGCTCTACAGCTCTGATAAGGTCTCATTCAGGGCATGAATTGAGCTGAATTGGACACCTTTTAGTCATAGGGAGATTTTTTTTGTTTTGTAGTTAAGTATGAAACTTAGTATTTAACAATATTCCCATTTTATGCCAGAGACAATGTTGATGTTTATAATCAAATAATTAATTTTTATGTTTTAAGGCTCAAAAACTGATTTTTCTACTTGGGAAAACTCAGTTTTCAAATTATACAAATTTCTTCAAAAAACCAGTTTTTCAAAACTGACAAACCCTACTATCAACCATTTTCCTACTGAATGCATGTACTGTACTGTTTACGCAATTTTTTTACATGGCAGTCTTTTGAATGTATCCACCATGCAAAAAGAGGAATAGGTGTAACTTCTCAGCAATGAAAACAACTGGAGAGCAACATAACAGACTGAACAATGACAGCTGGAAAAATTTCCAGTTTCAATACCCAATATGATACTGGTATCTATACTTTTGTGGTATTGGAATATCCATAGTATCTAGATATGCAATATCTCCAAAAATGCAGCGTTCCCATGAGGTTGTCTTTATCAGCCATTTTAGTAGGACTTGTAATGTGGGAGGTCAAATACAAGGTTTTTAATGCTCCATTCATAATCCATTAGCCAATCCTCTACTGGTGGCATTTTATTGGCATGGAAAGGCTCCTGTCAGAAGTTTATTGTAATTGTAAGACATTGAAACAGAAAACCATTTTCAAATAGAAAAACACCCATGTTAAAGGATACGAAATAAATCAAATGCTCCAGCAACATATATTATTTTATCATTTGGCTGAAATAAAATAAAAAAAGTTAATTATAGTAATTATTTCTATTTTTTTTTTTGTATGAAATAATATATAATAAAAATATCTAAAATTAAATAGTCAATTCCGCTTAATTGGAACAGATTGGGATCCATTTTGGCTCAATTAAGCGGCTGCCCCAATTAAACAAACTAATAATAAATTCTATAATAGAATATGTAATATGTAAGTAAATAAATAAGTAGGTAAAAAGTAATAATTAGGTACCTATTTTAATGCTTTATTAAACCAAAATACAGAAAATATTTGTACTATAAATTTGCCAGACTCATGACGATAGATAACCAATTTGCAAAATGCTAGTGTTGCCAAATATTACAGGGTGACAATAATTAACCCGTACAAGTTTTTTGCATCGTAAATTTATTAAAGAAATAAAAATTAGGAAAATAACAGTAGATAGCAGTGACAATACTTTATGTATTAACCAGATTTTCAGCCAGTTTCAAAGTGGCCTCCTTTTGCCTTGATGCAGAGCCCCAAACGTGTTTTGAAATTCTTGGCGATGGGCCACAGCTCTTCTGGAGACAATTTGTCCCACTCTCGGCGCAAGGATTGCTTCAGCGACTCCAAATTTTGTGGCGCTTAGTGCAGGCCCTGGCCTTCAAAATGGACCACACGCTGTAGTCCATCGGGTTCAGATCCGGCAAGTACGGTGGCCATTCCACAGACGAGATGAAATCAGGAAAATGGGCCTTGCACCACTCCTGAGTCTTTTTCGCTTTGTGTGCCGGCGCCGAGTCCTGTTGAAATGTCCATTTCGCACTGCCAAAATGCTGCTGAGCCCACGGAAGTGCCACGGCCTCAAGAATGTCACTGTGGTACACATCTTGATTTATTTTGGCCCCTTATTCGACAAAAACAAGGGGTGTCTTGCCACTTGCACAAATTCCGCCCCAAACCATGACTGACGTTGGATTTTGGTGATGTTCAATGACGGCTGAGCATCCGGGAGCCTCTGCAGACCAGTTCCTGGTTGTGCGCCTGTTGTATGGAGAAAAGCTTCTCGTCTGTGAAGAGAATGCGCTCCCATTGTCGACCTGCAGCCCGACGCTTGAGTTGGCGGCATCTTTGGAGTCGCATGCACTTGTTTTCATTGGTGAGAAGCTGAACGTTTTGGAACTTGTAGGGCTTGAGTCCAAGTTCCTTTTTCACCATTAACCGCACCGATTCGAGATTGATTGCGATCTCGTGAGCAATTTTTCTCATGGAGACCTTTGCATGTCAATCAACTCACTTTTTGATGATCTTGCGGTTCCTAGACGTGTTGACAGTGCGCTTTCTTCCACATCCGGGACGGTCACCATCGTGGCCAAGCTCCTTAAATCGCCGAACTGCATCTGAGACGGTCATTTTGGGAACACCGAGCAAATGAACAATTTCACATTGTCGTTTTCCTTGCCGGAATAGCTCTAAAATTGCACAACGTTTGTTTGCCATCCTTAAAAAAATAAAAAACTAACCCTTATTACAACGAAAGCGCATCTACATGCGCAGGAAATCATGGAGAATTAAACACAACAGTATGCAAATTAGTGATGTAAAATAGTTCAGTTGCAGCATTGCTACAAACTTTGTACGGGTTAATTATTGTCACCCTGTAGTAGTGACATACATAAGGGTTGACCATTCAAATCCATTCTTGATCGAACAATTTTTCCCTTTCTTTCTTTTTAGTTAGAACATGTTCTAACTAAAAAGGGAGAAAGAAAATGGTTCATCCAAAAGTAATTTGGATGAACTTCCTTTGAGCACAGTTTCCTTTACTTGGCAATGGGCAACTTCGGTGGGAGTGTCCATAGAATCTGCCAGCTTGATAATGGTCTCAACAATCTGATGGCTGCTGTCTGAATATAGACATAATTATGCACACAATACCTTCCAAGGAAACTCTAGCTGTTTTCCAACTCAATCGAGAGACCTCGAGAAATTGTCCAGCAATCTTTGTCCCTTTGGTTTTAAGGGGATCATCCGGTCCAATCTAGAGCATGGTCAGTAACTTGCATTCATATCCACCTTAGACAAAAAATTCCCGTGTGATATATCCAGCTATTCTGACCCCCTCCAGAAAAACCAAACTGCCGAGCAAAAGACAAAATTGCTTTGTCTCTGCCAACTGTTAGGCCTACACAACATTAGTGTACGTAGTGCCTACATATTTTCGGAAGATTACTAAAATGTATCAAAAATTGCTAAATTCCTTTCTGCTATTGTCTCAATTAAGCAATTAAATTAGGTATTAATTTATTAGTCTGGTTTCCGTTCTTTGAGATTTGGCCCAATAAAGCGACTGCCCCGATTAACTGGTGGCCCAATAAGCAGAATTGACTGTACTACTTTCTAATAGTAACATATTTTGGTAGAAACAAAATTTATGTATGATAAATGTTTATGTTTGCATATTAACTTGCAGATATTTTTATGTTTCTGCAAGTTTGAGTCTGCCTCAAATATACTTGATGCCTCCCATGTCTGGTTACATGCATGCACAATGTTACCAATCCTAGCAGAATTCCTCTAAATTAATGGATTTTTTATTCAATGGCATAGAGATGATTCTAATTTAAATAGTGGCATTTTCAGACAGAGCTATGGCGTCAATTCAGGGAAGAATGTTATTGCTGATAAAATCAATAAAATTAAGAAAAAGAGATGCCAGAATTGCATTGCAGTTGCAGGCAAAGAAAATGAGAAATGTCTGACAGAAAGTTTCCAAGGAGCAAGATTGGAGACACTAAAACAGAGTTTCTGATGTCAACAGAAGGAATAAGGTGCTCCAGAAATATTTTAGGGTCATTCTACAGGTGGCTGCTGATGGTGAGACATAAGAGATTAGTACAAAAAAGGCTCATTGGCTCAAAAGAATTCAAGGAACTAGTTTGTTATTTGTCAAAAGAATTTGAATTTCCTCTTTTAAAACAAATGTTATTGTCTCTCTTTACAAGTGTGCCAGAAAATTGTACTCTTGACTGCCTATGATAGACAACAGAAACTGCAAGGAAAAATGCATTTAAAAAAAACTGACTGCAAAAAGATGAAATGCTCTAATTCAAAACATCATGACAATTTGTCCTCTTCCAACAAGTTGGAAGTTGCCATTTAAAAATGATACTAATAAAAATATTGCACACTTTATAATTTATCACTTTGGCCAAAATGATTTGGTTGTAATGTATAATAACTAGTATACTATCTTTTATGAACTATAAGACGCGCTTTTTTCTTCAAAAAATTGCCTCCAAAATTCAGGTGAGTCTTATAGTCCGTAAAATACGGTAAATAATTAATTGCATGCATTTTATCATATTAACCACAAATAATTATTTTGTAAAATAACCAGTGATTATGCACAGTAACCAGTTTATTAGATTAACCCTTTCCCGGCCAGGGTACCGATCTATCATTACCCTAATTGTATCGCAAAACGGCCAGGGTACCGATTCATCGTTACCCTGTTAAAAATCGATTTTTACAAAATTTATCGACAACAGATGTCGGCACTTGACGATATCGTCTTGTTTATCGTCTGTTTCACATATTTTTGTCCAGATGGTGTTTTGTCGATGTAAAAAATTTTAATTATCGATGTTTTTTCCTTAATTTTTCATTTTCTGATTATTTTTTATTTCATTTTTAGCATATTTATGCAATAATATTACTATAATAAGTTCATTAATGCTATAATCAGTTTATTCAGCTATAATATGTTAATGCATCATAAATATTCAAGTTATGATCTTCAGTTCCGATATTTTATATATTTTTTTAATTTTTAATTTTTTTTGAAATCTAAAATATCAGCAAATGTTACATCTATTGCTACTGGTAATCATATGTTTATTACGAAAATAAATAATCTTGTTGGATATAAAATGAATAAAGTATATTAGTTTATTATATTAGTTGAAAGCAGAATAAAGTTTAGATTTTAAACAAATGTTTGATATAATGTGCGATAATTTCACAACGAATAAACGTACATGCATAAATGTTATATCAAATTGTACAGAACAATATTGTACGTGATATTGGCTCAGTGACAATAAGAATGAAGTAACCAGGCAATGTTAATTTTGACAAATAGTAACAAATTTTCAAGTCTGAATGTCAGTTATCATATATATATATATATATATATTTTTTTTTTCTCATAAATTTTTTAAACAAACTTTATCGAAATATGTCGTATTTAAAACTAACTATATTGATAAATATATGTGATTTTTTTTCATATGAATAAAATAATAATTTAATTTTTAGTGAATTTTTAAAATAATATTGCCTGATTCACCTATTTTGACCTTGGCCATTTTACAAAATAAGGGGGCGTGGCAAATGGCAGGCTAAGGGTTAATCATAACACACACCATATTTTACAGACTATAAAACGCTATGGACTATAAGATGCACCTTAATTTTTAAACAATTTTTTTAAAAAAAAATACCTATAAGACGCTACGGACTATAAGATGCACCTGAATTTTGGAGGCAATTTTTCGCAGAAAAAAGTGCGTCTTATAGTCCGTAAAATACGGTATTTATTCCTGACGATAGATTTTGAGTATTAGCTCTGCACTCCTTTAGATTTACATGTTTTTGAAAAAAATTGTTGGCAAAGTACCTGTATCCAGTTGTAAATATGTTGTGTTTTCCAGCTTCAACATAATACGAACAAGTCATAACATTGTTCATCAACTGTGTCTACGGAAATTTGGCATTCCAAGACAGTTTAAATTTTGCGGCCCTTAAATGAATGGCATGATTACTTTCTGACAATTTTGGATGTGTAATTTGCCCCACCTCATTCATTATCTATGAAAGAACCTGTAAACTTATCATTAGACATGATATTTCTCCCACTACTGGCAAAGAAATCAATGATAAACTGTAAAATAAAAATTTTAAAAATTCTTTCGAAGTCGGATAAAAAAGAGTAATTTTAACTCAAGTATTTTAACAATAAAATTAACAAGTACCAAGTCAAGGTTAAGATACCTTGTTCCATACTATGAGAATGTCGTCAATGTACCTGATGTACAATGTTATGTCCTCTTGAAATTTAGGTAATATGGGATTCTCGTGTTTTCTGACCACTAATTCACAGTGTGTTCCTGATATTGGACTACCCATAGGCACACCCCTTGTCTGTAAATAGGTGACCTCTTCGTATTCAAAGAAGGACAAGTGTACCATCAAGTGTGATAGATCTAACACATCAGGAAGATACTTATAAGAGCCATCCACCTTTGCCAGAAGAATATCTCTCAGCTTGCAAAAACAGGGTTCCATTTTTATAGATAGGAACCCTACAGACAAGGGGTGTGCCTATGGGTAGCCCAATATCAGAAACACTTTGTGAATTAGTGGTCAGAAAACACGAGAATACCATATTACCTAAATTTCAAGAGGACATAGCATTGTATGTCAGGTACATTGACGACATTCTCATAGCATGAAACAAGGTGCCTAACCGGAACTTCAATCACATACCTGGAATCTGTTACCAGTGTGGATGGTATGACAGATAAATATATTCCAAACGTTTTCAAACAATAATAGTTCTTCCTCAGGCGATACAAAAAAACAAGCAACAGAACATAGAACAAAACAGAACATGAATATTTAAATTTTTAAAAATTATTTTAAGATGTAGTTTGCTCCAACATGGACCACCATTAATTTTCTGTGATTTAGACAATAAATCCTGGCAACCGACCTTTCTTTGTAGGCTACTAGCTGCTGAAACGCTAAAAAGTCCTTTAAAAAAAAAAAAAAAAACATAAATTTTCCAATAATGTGTAAATTAAGCACTGGAAAATGTAGATTTTGAAAAGCTTCCCCCTGGTGATGATATTTCACAATTAACATTTGTAATTCTTTCATCCGATGGCTTCTTTAATTTTTAAAAATTAAAGAAGCCATTGGACGAAAGAATTACAAATGAATATTTAAAATTAGAATCAAATCCACATCTTGTGCAAGAACATTGTATTGGACATGTGCATTCCAAGTGGGTAGTCAGTGATTAAAGATCAATGTCCATGACGGCCTGCTGGGTGACGGACAAATTCAGCTCCTCTTTGTAATTTACGCAGGTGATGGTGCAGCTAGTTTTATACATGGAAATAGCCTCCAATCATCTCAGGTGCTCGAGGAGAAGCGATGATCCTCGCTTGGTTGAAGGTGGCCTCAATGTCAGGGTCAGTTGCATAAACAGCAAGAGCCATAGTGTTCCTCCCATGCCGAATGTCTGCAGAGTGCTCATGTATTCAAACTCCCAAGGAGCATTTGGTGGAACTGATGTAAATAAGGTGCCTATCACACTTGTGGTCCTTAAGAGGGATGGAGTAAACACATGGGAGTCTGTTCTGATTGGGAGAGTCTTTCCTGTTGAGGAGGATGTCCAAGATGGTTGGACTTCTCCTGTGTGTGATCCGAAAGCAGCGTTTGTTGGCTATCTCCATATATAACAATTTAATGTATGTAAGACTGCTTCGAACGGTTCCTAGAACAATTTAAAGCAGTCGCTTGACTACGGATGACATATATCCAGAATCTGGCAGGAAGTGGCTAAATCGGCTGTATTAGCTAACCTTACATTCTAGGACCTTGGGTGGTGGTGTGGCTAGTTTTATAAATGGAAATAGCCTCCAACCATCTCAGTTGCTCAGGGAGAGGCGAAGTGATGACGATCCTCGATGTTCGTATATATATATATAAGTGAACGGTATTTAAGCAGCATATATCATATAGTTCATGTTTAAAAAATATGAACTATATGACATATAAACGAAGAATTTAAAAAATTCTTGTTTATATGTTTTTCAAATAATCTTAAGAATGTTCCATTCACACATTCCATTTGAGAACGCTTTAACTTGAGGAAGACCTCTTGTGTAGATCGAAAACATTTGTGTTTGCATTAAAATATCCTGTGATTGTACTTTTAAGGTACAGAAGTGTGTTGTTTTTATGACATATCATTATATTGGACAGTAATATATGATTAATTTTACATTACTAGTTAAAAATGACCCAGATAAAGTAGCTATTTTGTAAAAATGCAGCACCCTATATAGTTCATAAAAAATGCAAATAGACAATGAAAGCATGATAGAAAGGGGCGCGAGAGGGGAATCCCCGTGTTAACAGGTTCCAACGTGTTTATTTTATCACTTGCAACAAATAAATCAGTTCAGTCTAAGTCAAACTAGTTAAGCCTAAAGTATTTAAGCCAAACTAGTTTGTCCTGGGTTAAACAAGTACATCCTGACACACATAGGATAAACCCATTTGGCGGGTACATATATATACAGGGTGTTTTTTTTTTTTAAACTGACAGTGCCTCAGAGACATCTGTAGATCAATCTAACAGCCGGACTGTCGCCAAATTTGGAAGAGTGACTAAGGACAACATGGAAAAGAGATCCCGCGAAAAAAACAATAGGAGTACCCAAATTCGCCGATAGGGGTAAATTTGACACTGTTGCAGCGAAACAGCAAGAAACGTCAGAGCAAATGTCAACCATGTAGCATGGTCAATTGGTTTTAATTCTTGCAGGAGACTATCTTGTATGGATAGAACTTGAGAACTTTTCGCAGAACTTGCCATACCATTGAAGGCACCATTTCCAATTGTCGTGCCACTCCCCGGGTGCTGCTACTACCAGCAACGGTCCCCTGTGAACCTTCAACAAGTGCAGTAGCAACATCACTGTCTGTGCAGACACCAGTTTCCGCCCTCTGCCACGTCGAACTGCTAACGATCCTGTTTCTTCAAATTTCTTTATCAAGTCTTTCAATGAATTAATTGATAGAGGACCTCTGCGCAAGTTGTTATGGGTTCTAAACTCACGAAGAACGCACGGTGCGCTCGATTGGTTCAGATAATAAAGTTTCACAAGCAACGCACATCGAGGTAACGAAAGATGCATGTTGAACTCTGCTGACATCTGGAATATGCTTTAGACTTTTGTCCTTGTCTTTTAAGCTCAAATTAAGTGATGCTGCTGTCAATTACATCATTGTGAATTTGCATTTTGAGGTGTTATCAGCGCATTATGCAAATTCTTAGCTGTTTCGCTGCAACAGCATCAAATTCACCCCTATCGGTGAATTTGGGTACTACATTTTTTCTTCACAAAATCTCTTTCCCATGTCATCCTTAGTCACTCTCCCAAATTTGGCAAGTCTGGCTGTTAGATTGCTCTACAGATGTCTCTGAGTACCGTCAGTTTAAAAAAAAACACCCTGTATATATACGAACATCGAGGATCGTCATCACTTCGCCTCTCCCTGAGCAACTGAGATGGTTGGAGGCTATTTCCATTTATAAAACTAGCCACACCACCACCCAAGGTCCTAGAATGTAAGGTTAGCTAATACAGCCGATTTAGCCACTTCCTGCCAAATTCCAGATATATGTCATCCGTAGTCGAGCTGTGGTCAAGCGACTGCTTCACTACAGTAAGCCAGGCAAGAAAATTTTGGAATTTCACTATTTTTGTTACTTTGTTCAGCATTTTTAGACTCAATCTTCGAAGGTAAATATATCTATGGTTATTACTATTATTAAACACAATTATGTCGATAATTATATCGATAAAAATTGTACGGAAGTAACAAAAGTGTTCCTAGAGTCGTTTGATGTTCTGTTGTATTCTTTACGCTTGGTTCTGCAGAAATTACAGAATATAATTACAAATGAAATATTTATTACTAAAGTACTTTAAAATACTAAAAATAGTTTTCTAACGTGTAAAAATAGTATCTGCACGATGAAATGATGACTACAAATAATAAGCTGGGTCTGTAACAGGATGGTAACACTTTTAAAATAACTCAAGATGTAAAAAAAAATATTGTTTATTATTAATTAATATAACTTTTTAAAATATGCATATTTACATGTATAGAAATGCAAAATATAAAAATGTTTTATATATAGTATAAATTTATTGTAGTGTTATTTATTTGTATAATAATTTTTATGTAAGAAATGTTAATACTACTTTTTTCCATTTCAGAATATTATATCTCGATTAGATTTATTTCAAAAAATACACTTACGTAAAACCAGATAACCGGAGTGATTAGTATTCGGGTCGCAAACGTTTTCGTAGCCTCTTCTAGGCTCTTCTTCAGGCTTAGTAGTAATAAATTCGAATATATTCCTTTTTGAAAGAAACGAGTTTCGAATTCCGTCACGTGAAAACGTTCCAACATATTTTTTTTTTAACGAAACGATCGCCATTCTGTGTAGCGCGCATGCGCTTCGAAGCGGCGAAGATGTTAATGTTTACAAATTATCTTCCAGCAGGAACTGCCACGCTGCTGAAAGGGCCAACTCGTCTTTAAAATTGATGCATGTGGTGTTACATCCTGCTCTGTATATTTCCATAGCTTCCAATGACGAGTTGGCCCTTTCAGCAGCGTGGCAGTTCCTGCTGGAAGATAATTTGTAAACATTAACATCTTCGCCGCTTCGAAGCGCATGCGCGCTACACAGAATGGCGATCGTTTCGTTAAAAAAAAAATATGTTGGAACGTTTTCACGTGACGGAATTCGAAACTCGTTTCTTTCAAAAAGGAATATATTCGAATTTATTACTACTAAGCCTGAAGAAGAGCCTAGAAGAGGCTACGAAAACGTTTGCGACCCGAATACTAATCACTCCGGTTATCTGGTTTTACGTAAGTGTATTTTTTGATTGAATCACCGGTGTGTAAGGAAGATTGATAGATTTATTTCAGAAAATTTTTAAAAAATGGCTAAATTTTATTATTTTTTTTATTTTTAGATGCCAGGAGCAACGTGTGCTGTTGCAACTTGTAATAACGGCTATTGTAAAACAAAGTTATTAAACAGGAAAGTTAGTTATTTTAGATTTCCTAAAGATCCAATAAGAAAAAATGGATCCATAATTGTGAAAGAAAAGACAAAATTTAATCCTGATTCTTGTCACGTTAGCTCCGATCATTTCACAGAAAATGATTTCGAGAGAAATTTAAAAGCCGAATTATTAGGATTATTGGCAAGACCTAAACTAAAGAAAACTTCACTACCGACAGTAAATTTAGGAAATATAGAGAGTGAAAATATTAAGCAGTCAAATGAAAAAAAAAATCTTTTATTAAAAAGAAACAGGAAAACTTTTAGATGTAAATAAACGGGATAAACCAGAAGAATCTCTTATCTATAATGATTGTAAAACTTTAGATGATGTTAATTTTAAATTAAAACATGAAAATTCTATTTTAAAAATGAAGATTAAACATATTGAGATAAGAATGCAAGCAATCCAAAGAAATCTGAAATTGTGAAAAAGTAAAACTGTCATCATTCAAAAAGAACAAGAAAAATTTAAAAAAATGAATGAAAAAATAAAACAGATTTTGTTATATCAATATTGAAAGGTACCTTTACAGAAACAAACATATAATCTGCTGGAGAGAAAAAAGAAAATTAAATGAAAGAAAGAAGATATGAATTTGGCATTTACTTTGAGATATTTAAGTGTAAAATCATATTTATACTTAAGAAATCAAACGAATATCCCGTTACCTGCAGTTTCAACACTGACCATGGGCTTCAAAAATAAATCTTTGTCAGGCAGATTAAATGATGTTATAATCATCATGAAAATTAAAGACTTTGAATGTTCAGAACAGAAAAAACTTAGTTCTTCAGTTTGCTGAGATTAAGGTAAATACTGTATATACTGTACTCATATTGATAAAACCATATAATTCAATAATTATTTTAATTTTCTGTTTTAACATTTTACTGATATTTCAGGTAAAGCATACATATGAATATGATAAAGTGAGGGATAAAGTTATTGGACCCAATAATCAAGTTTTAGTAATGATGGCAAGAGGACAATTTGCATGGTGGAAACAACCAGTTTACATGGATTTTGAAGTTAAAATGAAAAAAACACTTTTATTTACTGTTATTTCACAACTTTTTGATGCAGGATGTACTGTTGTTGCTATTGTTAGTGACTGCAGTGGACAAAATATAGGATTATGGAAGGAACTAGGGATAAATATATTCAATACTAAATTTATACATCCATCTACGAGGGCTGTTCAGAAAGTTTGCAGCCTCAAATAGAACAACAAACAAAATAATATTAAAACTTTATTTTTCAATGTAGTCTCCTTTGTTAGCAATACACTTATTCCAACGATGTTCTAGCTTTTTTATGCCATCACAATAGGTTGATTTGTCAAGGTGTGCAAAATACTCGTTCACTTCAGAGAGGACTTCGTTGTTTGAGTGGAATCTCTTTCCAGCCAAGAAATTTTTTTGGTTTGGAAAAAGGTGGAAGTCACTGGAAGCCAAATCAGCTGAGTACGGTGAATGTGGAACTAATAGGAAGCGAAGTTCATTTCTCTTTTGTTCAGTGATTCTGGCATAATGTGCAGGTGCATTATCGTGCTGGAACAGAACCTTTTTCTTCTTCAAATGTGGCCTCTTTTCTTCGATTTCTTTCTTCAGTTTTTCTAAAAGTTCACAGTAATAGACAGCATTGATGGTCTTTCCTCTTTCTAGGTAATCAATAAAGATGATGCCTTTAACATACCAAAAAACCGAGGCCATCACTTTCCCCGCTGATGGAACTGTCTTTGCCTTCTTTGGTGGTGGCAAACTGTGGTGTTTCCATTGCTTCGACCATTCTTTTGTTTCAGGAGTGTAGTAGTGGATCCACATTTCATCAATAGTCACAAACCGACGCAAGAAATCCTGTGGATTTTTCTAATAGAAGTCCAAACACTTCTTTGACATCAAAGTGCAAACACGTTTTTGCTCGGCAGTCAGCAAATGCGGCACCCATCTTGCTGAGACCTTCGTCATACCCAAATTTTTGGTTAGGATGTGGTGCACTCGGTCGACAGAGATGCCTGTTGTCTCAGCTATCTCACGCGTTCTCAAACAGCAATCTGCTAACACCAAATCGTGGACTTTGTCAATATTTTCTTCAGTGACAGCAGTTGATGACCGTTTGCTGCAAGGGTTATCTTCCACTCTCTCTCTGTCAGATTTAAAAAGGGCTGTTCATTTTTTCACAGTGGTGTACAAAGGAGCACTCTCCCAAAACTTCATCCATGTCAGCTTTGATTTGAGATTTGAGAGCTTTTTTCATCAGGTATTTTATAACCGCACAAGTCTCCGTCTTCCTCCATTTTTGACAAAGCATGTGCACACTGACTATCTGCTAAGCTGTCGTGGCAAAACTTTTTGACAAATCAAGCAGAAATTGATATTGTATCTTTAGCAAAGATGGCTGAATTATTCCCGCCATAAATTAAATTGATCGCAGCGCCACATACAGGCAAGGCCACAAACTTTCCGAACAGCCCTCGTAATGGAAATAATATATACTATTTTCCAGATGCACCTCATTTGTTAAAACTCATTCGAAATTGGTTTTTAGATACAGGTTTTCTAACTTCACATCATACATTAATAAACAAGAACTCGTTACAACAGTTACTTCAAATAGATTCTAATAAAATAAAAGTTTGCCATAAATTAAAAGAAAAGCATATTACGTGTCAAAAATTTCAACGACAAAATGTTAGATTAGCTTGTGTATTATTTTCTAATTCTACAGCTATTGCTATTAAAACATATATTAAAATTGAAAATGATTTAGCAGCTTCTGAATTTATATCATCAATTAATGCATGGTTTGATGTTACAAATAGTTCAACACCCAATTTTCATTACAAAATTGATTATCCCTCCAAATGTGCTTATGGCATTAACATAACCGAACAAAATAATATACTTGATAATACTTACAGAATAATTGAAAGTATGAGATGTGTATGTAAACAATCACTTCAAACATTTAAAAAAGGAATGCTTATATCTATTAAAGATTTATTTTTTGACCTTAGTTCAAAATTTCCTAAATACCATTATATCTTAACGTGTAAAGTAAATCGGGATTCTTTAGAAAATCTATTTTCACAGATTCAAACTAGAGGTGGTTTATACGATCATCCTAGTCCACTCGAAGTAATATATGGAGTAAGAATGATAATTTTAGGCAAATCACCAGGAATATTGCAAAATAAATTAAACACAGAAGATCAGATAGCCGAAAACTATTTAATAAATGAAATGTTTGAAGAGGCAGACTTACTGCAAGAAGTTTCAGATACGTCTAGTTCTAAAGAACAAGGAATATCTGAAAATTCATGCAATGTAAATGATGATAGTTTATGTGAGATATCTCAGGAAAATGTAGAATTAAAAAATGACGGATTACAATATTTAGCAGGATGGATTGTGAGAAAATACAAAAAGAAAAAAATATCCAAATTTAGGAAGTGTCAGTCACAAAAATAAAAATGAACATAATTATACAATAATGTCCCTTATTCAGGATTTATCTTTTGGTGGATTATCACAACCATCGGAAGATTTCTTTGATTTAGTTTAAAAAAAAATGGAATCAATTTTTACTAAAACTGTGAAACCGCGTTTCAATTGTAAAACTGTTTCATCTATCACATCATTAATTAAACAAACAATTGACTTGCCACACGACTTATATACACGTATCGTAAATCTCGGCAACATAATGCGAGCTTAGAATGAAAATTTGTGAACAATTAATTAAATATGGATCATTCCACTGCAAAAAGAAAAGTAAATTGTAATAACAATAAGAAATTTAAAAAAGTTTGTACCTGATTTAATTGTTTTTACATAACAGTTAATTTGTATATATTGATATCAATAATATGTTTATAACATAAAAAATTGTTTTTTTGACAAAGTTATTTTTGTATATGTATGAGTAAATAATATCATTTTTGGTACATGAATATTAAAAATTAAAAAAATAGACCAATACAATTTTTAGTTTTAAAAAAAGTGATTTGACGACATAAATTAAATTAATTCATTTATATATAAAATCGTCTACGTAGGATTTATCAAAATTAATCTTTTAAAAAACTATTGTTGTTATAATATCATAAAATAGATAAAATCGATTTCATTTACAAAGTAGAAAAACGCATTTTAATTTCAAGTTTACACGTAAAAATTACAAAGATTTGCTCAATATTCTGGATTTTTCTTATTTATAATCCATTTTTATTTACATTTAATAAAATATAAATAGTAATTAATGAAATATTAGAGTATAATTAAAGCTATAAGCCTCTGATCGGTAATGTTTTTGCCATAAGGACATAGTAAGATATTTCATTTTTGACTATGAGTGACGTCAAATAAGCAACCAATGAGAAGCGTTTCTTCTCTATGAGCAAACCTCATATTCTAGGACCTTGACCACCAGCTGGATAAATTACAAAGAGGAGCTGAATTTGTCCGTTGCCAGGCAGGCCGTCATGGACACCGATCCTTAATCACCGACTACCCACAGGAATGCACATGTCCAACACAACGTTCTTGCACAAGAAGTGGATTCGATTCTAATTTTAAATATTCATGTTCTATTTTCTTCTACGTTCTGTCGCTTGTTTTTTGTATCACCTGAAAAAAAACTATTATTGTTCAAAAACGTTCGCGGTATATTTATCTGTCATTTCACCCACACCGGTTACAGATTCCAGGTACGTGACTAATTTCATCCTGGTGTTTTTTGCATGTAGAAGTTTGACTTGGTACTTAAGTATTTTAACGATAATCCCTATGGCCTACATTGAAAGTTGAAGAGTCATACAACTGTACATTTTTTGGATATCACCATCAAAATAGAGCACGGTCATCTTTCCACCTGTGTGTTCCGTAAGGAGTCATATACATATCTATTTATATCTAACCATTCACATGACCCTTACTGTGGAGACTTACCTTACTGTGGAGACTGTTACAGTCTCCACTTTTTGATATTTGGTAAAAAGGGTGCACACACATTGTTTGGAGCAAAAGAAAAATGAATTGTCGTGGATCAAGACCCTTGCAATACAACATGGATACCCATCCTCTTTGGTCAAGCATCTCATAAAACAATATATAAATAAAACAGAGGACTATTCCACAAGATGAACAAATGAGGGTCATCACATACAACGAAACACTAATATATATATACAGAGAAATCACAAAGACCACTAAAGTACACATAACATATCAATGCTCTCCAACAGTCTTCTCTCTCATCAGAAATGATAAAATCTCCGTATAGATGACTTATGCGGTACCTCTTCACGATGACAGAGTTAACCACTCATTAACATACATTGGAGCAACGGCAAGAAGTCTCACCACGAGGAGGAAAGAACATGAATATTCCGTAAGAAAGAAGCTGACTACTTCAACGTTAGCGACATACGGGAGGAATGAGGAAGTTCACGTTGAACTACAGAATGCTAAATTGTTACACAGAGTATGAGATAAGGCACAACTCAAGTACCTCGAATCGCTTGAGATCTATTGGGCAATTAAACAGGGAGTTGCTATTAACTTCAAGGAAACGGACACTTTCCACAGCCATTTTCAAACTAGATCCCAACGACAAAATGCACATTAAGGATAATTTAAATTACGGAGGATAATTTAAATTACTTCAAATATTTTACATATGTTTAAAGTTTAACACAACACATTCGAATCACGTAATTAATCCTAACTTTTTAAAAAACATTCTTTTCTATTAGCTGTTTGTTCGACGTCGTCATTAGCAAGGTTGAGGCCGAAGTTTTAAATGCGAAAATGTGTATATCAAACATTCGGCACCGCTTTCCTGTAAACCTAGAAGTTTGACAATGGTGTTAGTGAAATCATGCTCGACATTCCAAATGCCATTGTCAAACTTATAGGCTTACAAAAAAGTGGCACTGAACATCCGATGTACACGTTTTTGCATTTAAAACTTCGGCCTCAACCTTGCTATTATCTGAAGATGTCTATTTCAGATAGAAAAATTCTTACTACAAACATTTTTGTCTGTTTTGTTATGAACTGGTGATGGTTTATTTGGTGAGTGGCACATCATAAATTTACTGATAACACATTTTTATATCCAAAATTGTTATAGTATATTATAGTATACAAGATTACTTTAATAATATTCTAATTCACTACTTCAAATTTTATATACCTTTGGTTCTTTACCTTCGGCAAACTGTATTATCTTTTGTGTTGTAGGGAGAAATTGAGAAATACCTGTCCAAGGACTATGAGTCGTAGAATCCTAAACAAATAAAATATACACCTAATATATATTTTGTAACATGGTGATCAAAATTAAAACTACTATTAGTTATAAAATTTTCATAATGATACTTATAATCTTGTCTTCCTAAATAAAACATATTTATATAATACAATTAATGTGGAAAAGATATAAGAATTATGTATACCAGCGGTCGGCAACCCAAATGCACTGGCCTTCTGCAAAACACGTAATTGAAAATACTGGACACTACATGTGCCACTAAAGTAAAAGTATGAAATTTATTTCACATTAACAAAATTTTTATTTAACTAAAAAATACACACTATATAAAAATATAAAAAATTACAATATTTTATCATTGGCGACTCTTGTGGTTCAACTTTAGAAGCTAACACATCAATATTCGGTTCATAGTCTGAAGTGTTTATTTTATGCACAATTGGTGTGCCACTCAAAATTCTTTCGTGTGCCACTTAGTCGCATGCATGGCATAGGTTGCCAACTGCTGATGTATACTATGAATAAAGATAATTATAAAACTTTTTTTTCAAAAATTAACATACATGTGCTATAAAATTATTTCCATGAGCAAATCAAGCTACTATTAACAGATATTTGTGAATAATAATATAATAATTTGCTGTTTGCTTAAAATTTTCTTAACATTTTTTGTATATATCTTTAAATATTAACACACAACTTAATTGTTATTTAGCTCATTTAGATAAATATTTATTGATCTGCTTTTACATCATTTCATTCAATGACATATGTAAAATTAAATTACTCTGCTAATATCCACTTCTTTTTTGTTTGGTTTATATTCTCCGTCTCTGTTATGATGCTGTTTTGTCAAAAGTAACATTCTAAAAAGAATAAATTTTAAATCATTTAAAGTATCTTAATAATAAACAGAAAAAAAAATTTAAAAATTAAGTGAGATTTTACCTTCCAACTAAATCAGTTGTTGATATGCCTGCAGTCCGTTGACATTCTCTAAAAAATTAATATTTTTAGTATTTTTAATTTAATTATTATTAAAAATGAAATTATTAAATATTAATTCTGCACATATAGAATTATTATTATTATATTGGGTTTTGTGAGATATACTCGGTTGACACTAGTGGCAGTGTACTATGCCAGACTAGTCAAGGCATAGTAACCAAAACAAAAATTAAAAAAGTGTATCAGTATGTGTGTCTGTATTCAGGAATTGCTTCACAATATGACATGTATTCAATATAGTGGCCTTCTGTAGTGTGATGTATGTGTTTCTATTCAATTGTAATGTGCCCAGGCTTTTGTGTAGTGTGTGTGGTATGACACCTGTAGAGGAGAGAACAACAGGTACAATAAGCACCCTATCCATCCTCCACAGATGCCTTATTTCCTGGGCGGGTTTTGTGTACTTGCTAATTTTTTCAGTAAATGTGTTTTGTGAATTGTTCAGTGAGTGTTCCTTGGACGTTGTGAGTGAATATGTCTATAATGTATGTGATTTTATTGTGTTTGTCAATGAGTGTGATGTCTGGTCTGTTGTGGTAAATTGTTTTATCTGTGATTATGGCTCTGTCGTAGTACATTTTGTGCGTATTGTTTTCCAATACTGTCTGTGGAATATACTTGTAGTATGGTTCGTGGATGTCTAATAATTTGTGTTTCTTTGCAAGCTCTTGATGTATTATATTTGCTACTTGATTATGTCTGTGGAGATAATCTGTCTGTGCCAAGAGCTTGCAACCAGAAGTGATGTGTTGTGTTGTTTCTGGCATCCTGTGACATTTTCTGCAAGTGTCATTTGTGAGTTTTGTATCTCTGAGTATGTATTTTCTGTAGTTTTTAGTATTTATGACCTGATCCTGTATGGCCATCATGAATCCTTCCATCATGAATTTTATTATTATTATATAAAATTTATTTATATATATAACTCTTAGACAAAAAATTAGAATATTCGTTTGAATTTATTTTAATAATCAGGTTTACGAAGAAAAACTTTATACTTGCAGGCTTCATACTAGTTTGTATCCTTGCCCAATTTGAACAACCTGGCATTACACAGTTATTGAAGCTACTGGGCATGGTTAAAAATTAAGACAGCATAAGCATAATTATTCCAAATATTACAGGTTCTGACAAGTAAAGAATTTTCAGAATCCTGCAACAAATAAGCTACATATTGATTATTGACCATTTGTGACATGCCATAATGAACAAAAATTTAAAAAACTAATAAGTAGGTTTAAAATTAATAAATACAAATATATTCTGACAGTTTATGAATTAATTATACTTTCTATTTGCAAAATTTCCATTAACATGAAATAAGAAAAAAGTGAACTTTTAAGAAATTTGCAGGATTTCCCAGAATGAGAATAATTTCCTGGGTTAAAAAATAACTAAGATCCCAGGATCCCATTTGACAAAAACTACTCTCCATTGTGGATGAAAGTGTTTAAGGCTCTTAAAAGCGGTTTCAACCAACAACCCTTCTCAAGTTTCTCTCATCCCTCGCAATCATTGCTCGTTTACATACACATTTCTGGCATTTATTAGTTAACACTTAAACACGGTTTTGTTGTTTCAGTACTCTAGAGACTGTTGGCTGCAAGCATTTTACATAATTTGCAATTTCTTTTTGGGTTCTTCCTACTTCGTACAAGGTTATGATAATATCTTTAGTTCTGTCACTGATGTCACACTTACGCCACATGTTGTACTGTTATACTGCTCTGCCTAGCAATATTGAAATCTGTATTACAATTTAGTTTTTTATGCCTGTTTGTTTGGCTGCTTTTGCTAATATTCTAATTTTTTCTCATGGTCAAACTGTTATTCTATTTTTTTGTCATTTTATTTCCATTTGTAATGAAAAAACGTTTGAGTTAATTTGTCTGATTAATGGATATAATAAATATACATAGACATTGTTTAGGTAGGGTCAAAAAAAAGTTTCTTACTCTGTGTTGTTCATGAGAAAATATACACTAAACTTTCAGTTAAGTGAATATTCTAATTTTTTGTCTAGGAGTTGTATAACACATTAACTATGATTAGTAGATATAATAAATATATGTTAATATCTACAAAGATCATTCTAAAAGTAAAGAACATTTGTTTCTCTAGATATTTTTATTTAAGATAATGAAACAAAACTTATTTTACAACACATATGATACCTTAGCTATTTTTCTACGTAGTCACCATACAAATTTAAACATTTGTCATAGCATATCAAGCTTTTCTATGCCTTCTGCATACTCAGTTACCACCAAGTTCTTAAACTAGCCATTAACAGCCTCTTTCAGTTCGTTGTCACTTCCATAGTGACTCCTGGCCAAAAAGTCCTTCAATTTTGGGAAAAAATGGTAATCACTCAGCGTCAAGTCCAGGCTATAAGGGGAAAACTTCCCACTTAAACTGCTGCTGCATTGACAAAGAACTTGCTTCCCGAAGAAGCACAATGCCACTGGACAACAATCCCCACTGTTTGTTTTGAATAGTGCGGCATAGTCAGTGAAAATTTATGAACAGAAAACCTTGGTTATCTGTCTAAATTTCAATAGGGCAAACTTTTTTCGCATTCAAAAAGCGTATTACACTACAAACCTCACACTTGGCGGGATCTTTAATTTTGTCACATATTTCAAAGTCACACTATAAACAGTAAATGATCTTTGCAGCTAGCTGTCAGCATCAAATTCGCACAAAAAAATGGAAAGGTCCATGACGCGGCAGTGAAAGGATAATATGAGAACTGCACGACTCGTCAAATCAAAATGCTCTTTTCTTTTAGAATGACCCTCGTAGAAAGTAGCCAATATTGGAAAAAAAAATTCAAAAACATTTATCTTATAATAAATTACAAATTCCAGTATGTCAGTCTATTCTGTTTTTATCAAGTAGAATCATTATTTGCATCTTTAAACAGTTTTTTATTATATTCATCTAATAATTCAGTTTCATTAAAATCAACTAAATTTAAATTAAATAATCAATATATATTATAAAAGTAAGTGTACAATGTGCGTGCCGCTAAAACTCAAAAACGAGTCCCGGTATGATCAAGGGAGTTAAATGGTGTGGTAGC
The DNA here is from genome assembly GCF_030686945.1 of Centruroides vittatus. NCBI lineage: Eukaryota > Metazoa > Arthropoda > Arachnida > Scorpiones > Buthidae > Centruroides > Centruroides vittatus. The sequence continues at coordinate 2,197,221 of NW_027122237.1, read as the reverse complement.
CTTCTATCCCCCATCCACAAAGAAGGTTCCTATTTTTAACTGAAGGGCATGCTGTTGAAAATATAAGGGCTGGAAGTTTTGCCCTCTAGAAATTTCCCACTGACCAGTTTTCCAGTAGTCCTAAGCATTGGGAAGCATGCCAACGCTTAGGACTACTGGAAAACGACAACTACTGGGAATTAACACTACAAGAAGCCTCAATCACAGCCCCAGCTGAACAAATCAGAGACTTATTCACCATAATTCTAACAACATGTAACCTATTGAATCAAAAACAGCTACGGGACGCCTTCAAAGAAAGTATGAGTGCTGACATACAGTACCAAATCTGACAAGCTCATCCAGAGCTGGCCATCGAATTCAACGACGACATATTCAATGAAACACTCATTTGCCTAGAAGATAAATGTTTAGCAATAAAAAACCAGACCTTAGTACAACTTGGGATGTCAGCACCACAAAAAGATGCTTTCAGTGTGCTAAACTTCAAAATTACAAAGGAAAAAAGCTACAACATCAACGAACTACTTCAATACATTGCTCATAACAAACCACTCTTCAATGACAATCAAAAAAAATTTACAACATTATCATGGACCGGATCAACAACAACACTGGCAAAATTACTTACTTGGACACACCAGGTGGCACTGGGAAAACGTTTCTAATAAATCTATTGCTGGCGGAAATACATGCTAAACAACACATCGCACTTGTACTGGCATCATCCGGCATTACAGCCACACTTATAGAAGGAGGACAAACTGCCTATTCGGCCCTACAACAACCGTTGAATATAGCCGAAGAACAATTCCCGGTATGTAAAATCTCAAGAGAATCTGGATGGGGTAAACTTCTAAAACAAGCTAAAATTATCTTCTGGGATGAATGCACAATAGCGCACAAAAAAGAAAAAAATCACTCAAAGCCATGGTCAGAACATTACAAGACTTGCAAGGAAACTCTGAAGTGATGGGAGGAGCTCTACTCATACTCTCAGATTTTCAATAAACACTTCCAGTTATCCCCAATTCAACACCAGCAGACGAGATCAATGCATGCTTTAAAAAATCACATCTCTGGCCACACATACAAATACTCCGACTAACAAAAAATATGATAGTTGAACTCTCGAAAGACGAAACAACAGCATATTTTGCTCAAAAAACTTTTACAAATAGGCAAAGGCACATATCCCACTGACCAGACGACTGGCCTCATTGCACTCAACAGTGATTTTTGCAACATAGCCACTACTGAAAACGAACTCATCAACCAAATTTATCCAAACATGTGAACAACTATACCAATCCGGAGTGGCTATTTTAAAGGGCAATTTTGGTAACTAAAAATAATATTGTCAACGATATCAACTTTAATATTCAAAAGAAAATTCCCAGTGAGGAGCGAATATACAAATCGATCGACACGATGGTAAACGTTGAAGAAAGTGTCAACTTCCCTACAGAATTTCTAAACTGTTTGCAAGTATCGGGAATGCAATTACACTGCCTTCAACTGAAAATTGGATCTCCGATCATACTACTCAGAAATCTGAACTCACCAAAACTATGTAATGGAATAAGGATGATCGTCAAACAGCTATTGAATAACCATCAAAGCCAAACTTATGACTGGAAAAGACAAAGGACACACAGTATTTATCCCCAGAATACCACTGAGCTCTACTGAGCTGCCATTCCAATTTAAAAGACTGCAATTTCCAATCAAATTTGCCTATAGTTTTACAATTAACCCCCTTTTTCCTACTTTTTTTTAAATTTTGTAATTAAACATAATTAATTATATTAAAAATAATAAAAATGAAAAAAAACGAAAGAAATGTGTTAATTTTGAAGAAAAAGCTTCCAAGTACAATTTCCTTTTTCTCGCCTTAGCGCGAAACTTGACACTGATGAGTCATTGTTTACACAGCTGGATGACCTTGAGAACAGCTGGTGTGGTGTTTCGCGGGACATTCTCATGAAACTCTCGGGTGGAGAAGGGTAAAAAGTAGGGTGAATACTAGATGGAGGGATATTTCAAAATTTTTTTTTTAATTACGATTTTAATTGAAATTTCCGACCCCCCCGACTTAATTACACGTAATTATAAAAAAATCTATTAATTAAAAAAATTAAAAAACTATTGGATGTTGTTTTTTACATCAGAAAATAGCTTTAAATAACTTTACCGAAGTAAAATCGGCGCACTAGAACTTTAGAAGGATGAATAAAGTTTCATAAAAAAATCCCATAAAAAACAATTAAGTGTTAATTGCGCATCATTAAGGGTTAATTAAAATCGCAATAAAATTTTTTCGCGCGGGTAAAAATTTTTCAAAAAATTTGGGGACAAAAAACATCCGAAAAATCGAAAAAAAAAATTTTTTTCCCCCGAGGGTCTAAAAACCCATTTTCTGTGTAACGCTATGTAAACCAATCGAACTGAGTTCGATTGCGGGTACGAAGGGGCAAAGCACAAGGACACACTTTAAAACATTGCGGCATCAACCTCAAAGACTCCTGCTTCTCTCACGGTCAACTATACGTAGCTTGCTCTCGACTAGGAAATTCAAAAAATTTGTACATATATACCCCAGATAACAAAATAAAAAGTTGTTTATAAACAAGTATTTTAAATAGTTAGAATATGTTTTCAATAAAATTTTTTTACGTCTTATATTTTAGAGTTTATCCTTTTATCCCAACTACCACACAATCTCATATCAACTCGCTGAGCGAAGCCGGGTACCCCAGCTAGTATATAATAAATTCATATGAATCAAAATAAACTCTAAAAATATATGAGAATAAAAAAATTACACATGTGCTGGATGTATGATAATAAAAATGTTTTACTATTTATTTTATACATGAAAACTAATTAAATTTTTAAAATAATTTGAACTTTTAACTAGTTTAAACTTAACAAATGATAAATATAAACTGTGACAAATCATGCAACTGATTATTAATAGTGGGAAAAAAATCAAAAACAAACCATGATAAAATTTTCAGTCATTTAGTTCTAATTAGTTAAGAGCTAAATTTTGTCAAAATTATCAAAAATGATATTGTTATAATGGTTAACTATATACATTATTTGTTATTTTATTTCATACTCCTTCTGTCCCATAATAATAATAGCAAGTGAATATTTAAATGGGAATTATTGGCAAATACAGCTGTAAGTTATGTTGTAGCACAAAATTGCAAAGTCTTCAATCAAAATAAATTTTTCACAACATCTGTCATTTGTTTTGACACATTTTTCAATTTTTGGTTTAACCTAATTATTACAAATTATAAGTATTTTTCTAATTTCATGCGCTGATCAAAATCAATTGTTTTATTTCAGTTGAATATCAACCCATTATAAAGGTAGGATGAAAAAAAGAGTTTCCAAACAAAGATTGAGTTGCAATTGTTCAGTTCTTGATGAATCTAAAGAAAAACTAAAAGTTGCAAGTGACCATAGCCTTTGATAATACTTCTCCCGAAATACTGGATAATATGTTTCTGTCACTTCAACAAGTTATGCTGGAAGCAATGAAGAACAATGGCTCTAATAATTTTAAGCTCACTCATATAGGGAAAGCAAAGCTTCAAAGCCAAGAGATCCTATCTACAAGTTTAAAATGTAGTAATGAAATTATTGAAAATCCAGAAACTATCTGAACACTCAAAATGAAAATTAGGAGTAATATTTTTAATTCATTGTTTAATTTAATCTAGTTTTTTGATAATAAATATTGAATTTTATATTTATTTTCTTTTGCTACTATTATTATAGGACAAATTAAATTCATTAACTGTTACTATTATTATGGGAAAGAGGGAGTAATTTTTTTAATTGTGGCTAGTCTGAACAATTTGGACTTTTCACTCAGAGAGCACTAAGTTGTCTTTGTATTATCTGTGGAAAAAGTCACTAATCCCACAAGCACGGGCTTATAAATTTAACTATCCCCTGTGATTTCATTTACAATTTTTGTGTTCTCTGTTAGTGAATGTTAGAAAGCACATGTTATATGCATACTTTTAATTACCATTTTGTAGAGAAAATATTTAATTAAAAGTATTAAGATATATAGGAAATTAAAGGGGTTAATATTTTTTGCTTACTCTAGAGAATTGAATCCTGGCTATCTGCTTCAGAAGTCAGTGTGTCAGTCAGCATTTCACTTTACATTCATGTAATATGTGCACAAAAGGAGCCTCAGATCTACAGTCCTGTTAATGGGTTCTGTGGGTGCTACTATATACAGGATAGGGGTAGATAAGAAATTGTTGTTGAAAAGGTAAAACAGTGTCTTTACATTGAAAGTTCTTTATTGTGTTCAAATTATACAAATGTCAGTGCAAACATGTATATACAAATTGTAGTTCATTTTAAACATCACTGATGGTCCAAGTTGATTAACAAACAAAAGTTCTGCATAATGTTTAACTACATATTTATTTTAAAATAGTAATCAGAACTAAGTATATATGGATTCTGGAAATGAAATTTGATGTAATACATTTACTGATTTTTTGTCATTAATGTGTTTTATATAAGTTTAACTTCAATAAAAATAGTGTAAAATTCCATTTTGGTTTCCGATTAGGCTGCAAAACCCAGTTTCAGGAAGACCTTACCTGTCTGTGAAAAATGTAATTATGCTAGATCTGATATCCAAAGTAAAGTATTGAAACTGATATCAGCAGTATCAGGACATCTTTACTTACAACAACGCTTAGAAATAATTGGAAAAGTGGGAACAAAAGGTACTGGTAGTTGAAAGGATAGAATTAAAACAGCAATGGTAGATGCAGGTCAGTTAACATAACCATTAAACAAGAACCCAAGGATGGATTTAGGACATGAGAAGCCAGATTGAAAGACCAATTGCTAACTACAGACAGTAGAGAGGTTGTGGCTTTCATTTTCAGCCAAAAACGTGAATGTTGAACGTCAGGAGCCACCATCTGGCAATTCTATAAGGTTGACAATGGCATTTGCTATGTTTAGCATGGCAAGTAGAAGTTCAGCTTAAACTTCATTTTTTTTTGTGTTTAGGGTTAAATTATGACGTATTTTATTAAAATAATGATTATTTAAGCATTTATGAATAATATTGTAAAGAAATAAATAATTTCTGGATTAAAATTGTCTAATTATTCAACTTTTTTGCAAGTGATGTGAAGTGCCTATAGAATTTACATATACAGTATTTGTCTTCATAGCAGCTTATCATAATTCTGTAGGAGTAGGTTTGTTTTTTCACAGCATCTTCTACCATCAACAGCGTAATATGTTCATAAATTTTCTAAAAATAATTTTCTGAGCTGATTTCGGATTTACATAAGCCACTACTTCCCTTGACAAAAGTATGAGATAGACCTATCGTCCTATTGTATGGTAGGAGACATGACGCTAATTAAAACTAATTATTTAGTGAAAAGTGTAGAATTTCTACACCGGAGTAATGTAAAATGCAGGTACCTATAAGCCTTTTACCGGCGTGCATCTCGAAACAAAATATACAATAAAGTTACAGACGTTTTCAAACCATTAACAGTTCGTTGTAACTTTATTGTATATTTTGTTCCGAGATGCACACTGGTAAAAGGCTTATAGGTACGTGCAATTATTTAGTGTTATTAAACATCCTATAACTACTTTAAAATAGTTTAATTTGTTTATTTACCTTCACTGGTAACATTCCTTGTCGTTAAACATTCCACCATTTTTCAACAATATCCCATGAGTCAGTGTGTGATGTTCACATCAGACACTGACTCATGGGCAATGTTCCCTCTAAGCTGAGAAGCCACGCACTGTTCAAATTGTTGCCACGCACAAAAATTTATGTGCTGCGCAGGCGAGCATGCTCACTGATTTGAATTGTTGTTCACTTATTTCTCACTCTGTCCGTAACATGATTATTGCTACGTATATTTCGATTAAATACATTAAATCATTGACAAAAGATAATATTTTGTATGGAAGTATGTTTTAAAATAAATTTTAATCTCTACTTTATAATTAATTATTTTAATTTTTATAGGAAAAAATAAGATTTTATATATATATGCTCAGGAAATTTTTTACTCAGAATCTTTGCTCAAATTTTTTTTTGCTCAGAGAAATATATGTTCCGCTCATCTACAAAAAAAATTAGAGGGAACACTGCTCATGGGATATTGTTGTAAACGTGTGCCGCAACATATTTTACTTGGAGTTCAAACGTCAAACATGTACTTTTGCTTGTCATACAACTTTAACGTTTGAACTTTGATTGCAACCTCTCTAGTAACTCCAGAGCATGACTTCTGTTGCCAATCATCCCAAGAAAACAGTCCCAACATTTAAGAGAAACAAACACTACCAGAGGTAAGGAAAGCTGGAACATGTCACCAGGGTGGAAGCTAGCCAGATAAACCATGTCCAACTTACTTCATAACTATCATCAATATGCAAGTATAGCTGAATAAAACTTTAAATACCATATTTACTCGCATATCAGACAATCTTGCATATAGGACAAAGTGTGACTTTAAAGATCAAAGTAAAGAAAATTAGATTTATTAATACAATTATAATTTTATTTCGTTTAATTACAACTAAAATAACAAATGAATGTAAATGCACACACTGTCCCGCAAACAGTAGAGCACTGTTTATCCGAAAGCCGATCAACCGAAACATCGGTTAACTGAAAGCTTTCCAGTCGGACTGTGTCGTACTGAATCAAACTTTTTTGATACTAGATTAACTTCTAAAGTATAATTTTTTTTTTGCTTTTATATTTTTCAATATATTTATTTTGTTTGTACAAAATAAAAAAAAACAATTTTTAATGAATACAATAGCCACGATTATTATTCCAAAAATTTTCGTTAGGCTTAAAATCGACAAAAATTCAATGCGAAGTGACATGCAACAGAGAAAAATTTCAACATCGGATAGGTTAATATATTTTTTCGTACATAATCAGTTATCCAAAAAATCAGTTATCCAAACAACCCCAGTCCCCAATTGATTCAGATAAATGACACTCTACTGTACTGGCATTTTAAACTTCAAGGAAAAATCTTGTAAAATTGACAACATAATTTGTTCATGTAAAGCTGGACAATCAGGAACCTTTTTGCCAATTCTTAACAGTCAAATTCACTCTTTGTCAATTACACTTATGAGTTTCTTCGAATTCTAATTTCCAAATAATCATGTTTTCATGTGGGAATGAATTAAAACTTATATTGGGCTCCTGTGTAATTTTGGAATTCGATTCAAAAGCTTTGCTTTTCCTATTGCTATTCATCTTTTCTCCTGACAATACACAAGAACGATTCAAACGACCCAGATAAAATACTTTTGTTTTTAAACACCAGAAGGCAAGAATCTGGTAAAAAAATGCAAATACGTTCATAAAAATTATTGCAAAAACGAAAAGAATCCTTCACTCATGTATAGAACAACCTACAACCTACTTTTGAAGCAGTGAAAAATGAATAAAAACTTGTCTTATATGCAAGTAAGTATGGTAAAAAAAAATAATTATAAAAGTAGGATTTGGTCAACAGAGAATCTATACAATTTAAATGAAACTCCTCTCTTTAAGCAAAAAGTTGGCATATGAGTGGATCTATCAAAAATGATAATCAGTGGCACTTTCTTTTATTACCATATACAGTGATAATCAATAACCTTCATTAATTTGCAACTTGAACACTAACTATATGGTGTATTTACTCGGACACATGGCAAATTTCATCACTAATTTTTCTTCAGTTGAACTGAAGTCAACTGAAGAAAAATTAGTGATGAAATTTGCCATGTGTCCGAGTAAATACACCATATAGTTAGTGTTCAAGTTGCAGAATAAGCACCGGCGCGGTTTCATAAATACTACTAACCTTCATTAATAAAAAAATAAACAATGCATGGTTTCAGCAAAATGACATCACAACACATACTGATTAGTGTCACAATCAACGACACTCACTCAAATTATGTAATCCCTGATGATTTGTGGCTTCCTAGATCACTGATTTAAGCCCATCTGACTTATCTTTAAGAAAATACAGTAAGTCATAGATAGTCTCTATGAAAAGATATGAAATGTAAAGAAAATCCACACTTTTCAAGAACTAAGCAGCAATCATAGCTTACATTGAAAGCATAAGAAATTTTAAAAAATGACAGTAAAATTAAATAAGTAGGGGTGATTGCCTAAATGCTCACATAAGTCATTTTCAACAGCTTTTGTAGAAGAAATATGAATATATTAAAAATGTATTTATAAAATTGCTTTAAATAAAATATATTAAATTTGATTATTAAAATGGCAGTAGGAGTGTAGTTATCTTACACACACCCTGTAGATACTATTAGATAAAAGCTACCAGAAAAACTTAGATTCAATAATATTTTATAAAGATTCCAATTCTTCACATAAGATAAGAATTTAGAGTTGCTTTTTATTAAAAATTTCAAATTTCAAAAATTGAAATATGTTAAAAATGTATCATGTTGGAATTAATAATAAACTGATTATGATTACATAAAAATATAATAAAAATGAAGGGCATCTTACTTATATCTACCTGCAGCTTTTACATAACGATAAGTATCTTCACCTGTTGCATCCAAAGTAATATCATCTATAAAAGAAAATTGTAATGGACATTGTAATTAGCAATTAAAGTGGAATAATAGAGAATTATGATAAAATAATTCTGTTTCATAATAGAAGTAAAAAGAACTTTACTACCAAATCAGTTTAACTCTAAAAATACTAGTTTTAAAAAACCAAAATTAGTTATACAGAATCAAGACTGCATTAAATGTGAAAAGTTTTTGTATATACACCTCACCTATCCCTCTTTTTACATGGTCTATTTTTATGCTATTTTGAAATAATGCATTTAAAAAAAAAACTAATCCTGTTTTCATGTGATCAATATTTTTATATAGGAAAAACAGCTTATTTCAAAATTTTTGAATTTAAATTTTTGTTAAAATTGTACGATTGCTAAAAAAAAAGTTACTCTTTTTGTTAAAAAAAAATAAATGAACTCTTGATTTCAAGAACAGTACAGTATTATATGTACTGTTCTTACAGTATTCTCTGATGTACAGTACTATATGTACCGTGCATCAGAATACTGTATGTTGATTTTGTTTTCTATGCTACTTTGTGTTTACTATATTTATGTACAAATAATGTTAATGATAAAGGATGTTAGAATAAAAAACAGCTCGTTGTAAAAGCCTTACTGCCCTTAATTCTAATATTGTTGTTAATTGTCTACTTGGACTTTACTTATTAATAAGACTTTATACTGGTGTTTAAAGATTGGCACAGCAATGAAAGTTAGTTCAGGAAAAAACAAAAAGAATCAAATAATTACAAAATGTCAATTATATGAACATTTAAACAAAGAAAGAAATAGAATAAATAATAATTTAGGTTGTATAATCCACCAATCCTGGAGCACCATATTCGATGACGTTTACAAAAAAGCATAGTTTGAAAATAGTTTATGAACTCTTCTTATAATGCTGTTGAATGGTGACAAACGAAACCTCGATGTGAGTTTTTCAATGAAATTATTACATGATATTGTTAGATTTTAATAATTACAATCTTTATTTATTTTACTTATTTAATTTTAATTATACAGTGAAATGTTAAATAATTGTAAAGCGAGAAATATTATCCAGTTGTACTCAGGATTGGAATATGTATTTACAATAAGTTTTAAAATTGTATTTTATTGCCGAGAAATTTTCATATATACAGTAACTTATTTGTTTTGTTATTGTTACTTTTTTAGTGTTTGGTAGTAATACTGCTGATGAGGGGCATGCTACCCCGAAACACGTATAATATGTGTACAGAAATTATTACTACAGCTGATATAATAAAGAAATTTCGTTTTTTCCTGAACTAACTTTCATTGCTGTGCCAATCTTTAAAACACCAGTATAAAGTTCTATTAATAAGTAAAGTCCAAGTAGACAATTAACAATAATGTGAGCCCGCAGGTTTTGAGGGCGTAAATTCGAGAGTTTAAAGAGGTTCATGACCCGCAAGTTCGATAGGAAATCGATCCAGATCAGAAAGAGAAACCAAAAATCCAAGTCATCACGAGTCAGCCAATTAGTCATCGAACATTGAATAATAGACTGGCTCAATGCCAACAACGATTGTATAAAAACCTGATTGACTCTGGAAAGAGCGCGATCATCCAGGAAGGTCTGAATCCAGTGTCTCCAGTCCCAGACATAAGACTGATTCCAGCTTCCATAGTCCAGGAGGTCGTCGCATACAGTCATCAAACCACCTATCAAGGTATATCGACTTTGTAAACTCTCTCCCACTCAAGATTAGGCACGTGACTAATTTATTGATTAGATCGCGATTAGTGATAGGAAGATATTTTATCCGTATTTTAGCAGTAATTATCTGTATACCTTTCTTTTATGTGTATTTTATTGTATGTTAGCTTTTGTTAGTTAATAAACCTTTATTGTTATTTGTCAAACCTGTCTCCTGTCAAAGTAAGGATGCCTGTCGACTTACTGACGCACCTCCCCACTCACTTTCTGCCCTCCTAGCCATCCAACGACAATGAGGTCGAGTTTTACCAACCCGTGCAGTGTAAGTGATCAGCGAGGTTTTCCCCCCTGACCCTCTGCTTATCTCACAATAATAATAAAAAAGCTCATGTTGCTTTTGTAAATTGTTTTTTTTCATTCCATTAAAATTCTGAATCTTATCAAGTAATTTTCTACAGGATGCAAGTATTGTACTTTTTATGTAATTTTCGTTTTACGCAGCATTCTTTGAAATGCAAAAAAAGGGATAGGCATATAATTATATAATGAATTCTTAGAAAATTTGATAAAAATTGGTAGGTCAGAAAAAATTTTTAATTTACAAAATTTAAGAAAATTCTTAAAAAAGACAACACAAAAAAATTTGTCTTTTCACTTGTCCTTTCACAGGTTAAAAGTTCCGAGATTCGAAGAGCCATTGTGCAAAGATTTAAAAATTTTTTTAGAACATATCAAATCTTGCGTATAAAAATACATTCTGTGCATGTGTATCAAACATTGCCTAAACGAAAGAATATATAAACGAAAGAATGTATCAGTGTTTTTTACACACAAAGCGGTGGAGAGCTGCATTAAATGGAGTTACGGGGGTCCTCACCTTCATAATAGAACTTCCAAGCCTTAGAAATATTAATCGTATTCTTGGTGTTAATGCAGTTATTGCGTAACCCCACTTTGAATATTTTGAGAGTTTCTGGCATACGTATGTGTTCTCTTCAGTGTGATAGTTTAATTATTTGTGCGTTATCCAGGTTGGCTCTTATGCCCGGGGTTGAAGCATAAGTAGATAACAGAGGCACCACTGCCCTATGATCAATGTCATACTTGTGTTTGCATAGACGCTTATCTAGAGAACGTATCGTAGAGCCAATATATAAAAGGTCCCTTTGAAATCCATGGTTCCATAATGGGACAGAATATACCCCTGGAGCCAATCTTTTGTCTATGTCATCTTTGCAGTTGCGGAGGATGTCATAAATAGTACTACGCCTCTTATATGCAATTTTTTTTTGTTTGTAAATGCAGCAATTTCTCTATAAATAGGGTCAAGGTGGTGGTTACATTCAACCACGGCCCAAGACTGAGGATTATTCGAGTTGTTAGTACGTGAGTTATAGTTGTCAATATTATATACTTGTGACAAATAGACAAATGCAAGGTTATGAATTAATCTTCGCCCATACCTGTGTCTTGAGGCTATGTTCTGGATGCACTGAAATTCTGCCAATGTATCGTTGAATTTTGAGTTATGTGTGAATGCTGTTTTGGTTAGGGCCTGGAACGCCGCTCCCTTGTATGAAAAGGGATCATCAGAATTGGCAGGGATGAATAGAAGAGTATAGCATGGCTTGTAATAGACCTTGGTTGATAGCCTGTCACCTTCCAATTGTATATTGATATCAAGGAAGGTTGCATTTGAATTGCTTATTTGGTCTAACTTGATGCAGAAGCCATACGGGTTATTATTCATTGCTTCAATGAAATTATTGATATTGGGCTTAGCTTTCCACATAATGAAGATGTCATCAATGTACCTTTTATAAATAAGTATGTTATGACCAAATATAGGTACTATTACAGATACGTCATACTAACCTTTTATAGCTTTGCAGTAACTACGTAAAAAATGTAACAAATGTTTTCGACCCACTTCTAGGGTCGTCTTCAGGTGTTTTATAAGTTTTTCTGGTGCGACTCCGATTTTTAACTGTTCAGGTCTCCAATGTTTCTATCTTTGGAATTTTTAAAAATTTCAAAATTCGAATCTCTAAACAATGTGCGCTTGCACCAGTTGTTAAAGTGTTGCATCATAGATAGCCTGCCATGCAAATTGATTGACAGGCCTTTGCAGTTTGCTTTAAAAATTTCTAATGCCTCTAGACTTCGTAGTTGGTTTGTGTGTCGGGTTTGTGGAATCATTGTCGCTTGTTGTAGGTTAAGGATAATGCCATTTTCATTGAAATATATCGCTAAAGCGGTATTGCTTTTCTTTTTTTTGATGTCTGTTTTGTGCTCACAGAGGGGTTGTTTCAGCTATTATTTTTGTAGATCCAACATATACGAGGTCCCTGTCAAATCTTTTAATGGAATTTTATATACTCCTGGTGTTCTTTCGATTTCGGCCCGATCTTTCTCGTTTCTCAACATGGCAAATGTATCTGGCTGACATCTGTAGGCTATTTTTGTGTTAGTGTAAGCTCCAATTTCTTGATATAGGGACTGCATAGGGTGCTTATATGTTATAGCTATACAGCAGGGATCTGTATCTTATCAGGGATCCTATCCTGGGATCCCATTCAATTGGTCTTAGAGCTGGTTTCATTGGGTATCAGCCATTCCATATATTAGGCCTTTAGTGTAGCCGTATTTTCAGCAATTTTTGCTATTTTCCCTATTTCCCTCCATTGGTTTTGTTTTTTGCAACAATGTGTGTAGGCTCTTCTGATAAGTGCTCTAAAAGCTGCCATTTTGTAGTTGTATGGGTTGTTCGAGTCAGCTGGGACATATATTGGGATGGCACTTGGCTTTCGGATATCTTTGTGTCATATCTGCCACCATTGAATGTTATACTAAAGTCCAAAAAACGAGCCTCCTTATTGCTTATTTGTTCCAATTCAATTGTAAGGCCATATGGGTTGCAATTCATACATCTTATAAATTCTTCAATGATTGGTTTCATCTTCCATATGATGCATATGTCATCAATGTATTGTTTATATACTTTAATATTGGGAAGGAACTTACGGATGACTTCGGCTTCTAGGAGGCGTTTCAGCTAAGTCCCCTGATAACAGGCTACGCATAGGTAGTCCTCTTTTTTGAAGAAACATCTTCAAATAAACACACATCAAACCCAATAATATTAATCTGTTACATCATCAGCTGCCGTAAATAATTGGGCTATAAATGACTGAAGATTATAAATAAACTAGCGGATGGACCCAGCGTTGCTTGGGCAAAAGTAGCAATACCGAAGATTAAGATTATTACCTTACCCGATTTCACAGAATGCAAGAATTGAGTCACCCTGTTTCCAGACTAATTAGAGAATTTTTAGATGAATCTAAAAATATGTTTAATTTCCTGCAAAAATGAAAAAAACTGCATCTGCGTCTTGCATGTCACTTTCTCTTAACTATTCCATTGTTGAAAATTCCATTGTTGACACCTCCATTGTTACGTAGCACTTCCATTGTTAATGGAAGTGTTAAGACTTAATCCTGTCCCTCCCCCCTTGGAGGGGAATTTCAAAAAATCCCTTCTTAGTGTGTGTTCTCGTGAACTAACTGTGTACCAAATTTCAACTTTCAACTTCTAACCATTTGGGCTCTGCGCTGATTATTATTATTATCATTATCAACTCGTCTTGATTATATATATAGATTTGGCACTTGAGGTAGGCGTTAGGCGCCATCTCTTATTAAAATTAATAATTATAATAATTTAAATAAATTTAGATTAAACTGGAAGAAAAGAATCGGCCCGAAGCAGAACTCTAACCTGCAACTCCCGCTTACTGTGCAGTCGCGTTGCCAGTTATGCTACCCGGACCTTCGGTTCGATCTCCTCTTCCAGTATATATAAGCCAAAGACATAACCATCGACGGCTATTACCGTAAATAATCGGGCTATTTATAGCCCGATTATTTACAGCAGCTGATGATGTAATGGATTAATATTATTGGGTTTGATGTGTGTTTATTTCTATATATACCTTGCCAGGGTTGCAATGGCCGACTGAGTGCCTTGAGTTGATGTTGCTGGCTGTGGGCATGGAGTTGTCCCCAGTTGGTGCCGTAATAGCCATCAATGGTTATGTCTTTGGCTTATATATACTGGAAGAGCAGATTGGACCGAAGGTCCAGGTAGCGTAACTGGCAACGCGACCGCATGGTAAGCGGGAGTGGCGGGTTTGAGTACTGCTTTGAGCAGATTCTTTTCTTCCAGTTTAATCTAAATTTATTTAAATTATTATAATTATTAATTTTAATAAGAGATGGCACCTAATGCCTACCTCAAGTGCCAAATTTATTTATAATCTTTAATCGTTTATAGCCCGATTATTTACGACAGCTGATGATGAAACATCTTCCCATTTAGTTGTCCTTGTACTTGTTTTTGGTCTGCATTATTTGCCATCTTAGTCATGAGCCAATCTCACAGACCACAAAAACAGGGCTCTAGTTTAACTGATGGGTATAGCGCCTTAAAATCTAAAATGGTGATCCAGAATTCCTCAGACAGTTCACAGTTCCAGATGGCTTCAATTACTTGTGTGGAATTAGAAATCGCAAACCGATGGTCCTAGCTAAACACCTAGAAGGCTATGTGTATCTTCTGTTCTATTTTTCTAGTAGGTGTGTTGGTTTTGTCTAAGATAGGTCTTAATTCCATCCCTTGTTTGTGGGTTTTGGCATAGACAAATAATCTGGGGAGTGCTGGTGAGGCTATTGTTGCATTGCCTAGTCCTAACTTTTTTGCCAATTGAGTGTGTGTAAATCTATGGACTCTTGACTGGAGCTTGTCAATGAAGTCTGTTCTTATCTCCTCGCATTTCTTGTCCTGCATATACTTCCAGCCTAAGAAAAACACAAAAGGAGCACAATATGCAAGACAGTATTTTCTAAACTTAATTGCGTAATCAATGTGGAGAATCAATTATACAACCAGAATCTGGAGTTACTAGAAGAAATCGATGGGAGAATTGTTACCTTCCAATGTAAGCTCGAAAGAAGCCTATCCATATGTTACCAAAAGAAATTTGATTGGATTCTCAACAAGCAAAAAACCACATGATACGCTACAACACTAATCCTTGATATGCTGGGACGACATATCACCTCCTGACTTTCTCATCCGCTCACTATCACATGGACCTACGTTTGCCCCTTGTGATTCCTACATACGTCCTGAAGAAGTGATGCCTGATGTAGAAAATCTTATCACTGGGATGAACAAAATGCACAAAGAATATTTCAGATGGAAATCTGCATTCAAGATACAAGATACTAACAACTGCATACATGACAACTGAATTTAGAAACAAGTCCAAAAAATGGTTAACGGATAATAATGTAATAGTACTCAAGACAGATGAGAGCAAAGCTCTTGTGTTATTGAAAAAGAAAACGTACACTTCAATGATGCAAAAATACATCAATGATACAGAGTGTGAACCCATTGAGGATGGTTATGTCAACAAGCTGCAAGCACGTGTAAAAAAGTTTACTCAAACACCATTGGCTAGAGGGATGAACATAAACAGGGCAGTGGTGCCTTCCCGTGACACTCCCAGGCTATTTGCGCTTGCCAAAACACACAGGGATACACCTGTATTGAGACCAATCCTTGACAGGGCATGATCCCCTACTAGAGTGTTAGACACGGCTATACACAAGCATATAACTCACAGCTTGAATGATTATCCATTGATGGTCCGGAACTCGGTGGAGTTATTGGAGGCTTTGAAACCGCTTAGCATAACTGATCAAACGTACATCACTGTGCTTGATTTTGTATCATTATACCCTTCTATAAAAATCCAGCCATGCTTTTGTGCAATTAGGGATCTCTTACTAACTTCTCATGGTACACACCATAAACAAGTTTTGGAACTTGCTCACCTGTTATGCTACACTTCATTTTTTGGTTCAACAACAATACTTATACTTACCTCCAGAAATGCAGTGTCCCTATGGGCAGCCCACTTTTGGGAGATTTGTGTGAGTTACTCATTAGACAACTAGAACAAAGAATCATACAGTACCTGTATTTGGTCATAACATACTTATTTATAAAAGGTACATTGATGACATCTTCATTATGTGGAAAGCTAAGCCCAATATCAATAATTTCATTGAAGCAATGAATAATAACCCGTATGGCTTCTGCATCAAGTTAGACCAAATAAGCAATTCAAATGCAACCTTCCTTGATATCAATATACAATTGGAAGGTGACAGGCTATCAACCAAGGTCTATTACAAGCCATGCTATACTCTTCTATTCATCCCTGCCAATTCTGATGATCCCTTTTCATACAAGGGAGCGGCGTTCCAGGCCCTAACCAAAACAGCATTCACACATAACTCAAAATTCAACGATACATTGGCAGAATTTCAGTGCATCCAGAACATAGCCTCAAGACACAGGTATGGGCGAAGATTAATTCATAACCTTGCATTTGCCTATTTGTCACAAGTATATAATATTGACAACTATAACTCACGTACTAACAACTCGAATAATCCTCAGTCTTGGGCCGTGGTTGAATGTAACCACCACCTTGACCCTATTTATAGAGAAATTGCTGCATTTACAAACAAAAAAAAATTGCATATAAGAGGCGTAGTACTATTTATGACATCCTCCGCAACTGCAAAGATGACATAGACAAAAGATTGGCTCCAGGGGTATATTCTGTCCCATTATGGAACCATGGATTTCAAAGGGACCTTTTATATATTGGCTCTACGATACGTTCTCTAGATAAGCGTCTATGCAAACACAAGTATGACATTGATCATAGGGCAGAGGCACCACTGCCCTATCTACTTATGCTTCGACCCCGGGCATAAGAGCTGACCTGAATCTCGGAACTTTTAACCTGAAGAAAACCGAAAAATACAGTCGAAAACGTATGCATTGTCCTTTCACACACATTAGGAAAATAATAGCTCTATGGTGGAGTGGACATTATCATGCCATCGCCAGAGGGATGTTTTAATGTTTTTATATTGAAGAGGATAAGTAGCCTCAAATGAACAGTCCATCACTATAGAACTATTATTTCCTCATGTGTGTGAAAGGACAAGTAAGAAGACAAATGTTTTTTATATTGTCTTTTTTAAGAATTTTAATTTTTGTAAATTTACAAAATTTAAGAATTCTTAGAAAATTTTTATACATATATTTAACATACATAGTTTTCTATGTCTATATTGTTGATTAAAAAGTTCAAGCAAACACATCGCAGCCAGAAATGTTCACATTACTCTGTTTTAATAAAATCAACATATTCTAAACAGCAATTAAAATTAAATTATCAAATATGAAAAAAAAACTGAATAAATTTATATATTTTAAGAATATGAATAACTTATCTTCAAAATGTAACTGCTGAATATGGTGGTATTTAAGACATTTACTAGATGCTATATTATATGTATTATTATAAGCATTACATAATGAATAATGTGCAAATAATCATTATATGGACCGTTTATTTTGAAAGTGGTGCAAGTCCATTTTTGGAAAATATTGGAAAATCACATAATATACATACAATTTAGTGTGAACTTTTTATTTATAAACAATTCACACTTAGCATTTTAAATAACCATATATTTTGATCAATTAAAAATTCATCGGTAAATGACATTGCATAACCATTCATTATGAAATGGCATAAGTCCATTTTCTGCAGTCTGAAAACTTGGGTTGTCCATAAATTACATATGCATTTTTCTTGAAATTTTTACTCCTCCCTCTTGTCCCATTTTGTCCAAGTTTTTGTAACCCCTTTCCCTCTTTGGATGTCCAACATAACGAACCCGTTAAAACCTTCACCACTTTATGAATGATAGATACCATAAATAGAAAATAAAATTCAACACGAAGCAACACGCAACGAAGAAAAATTTGAACATCGGACAGGTTAATATATTTATTCGTACATAGAAATGAAACATACAAGAAACTTTTGAAATATAATAAAAATGCATAAACTGTATAGAATGTAATGAAATAAATGGATGTCCATAATACTCAACCACCTTGTCTGATTTGTCTTAAGAGGCTGTCCATAAATGATGTCCACACTGAAAGCGCGGGAGGGGGTTAACCACCTCACTTCCAGTGTGGACATCATTTATGGACAGCCCCTTACAACAGAGGAGTAAAGCTATGAATTTACCAACAAATGCAGTAGAGACTCGTTAATCGGAACTCCAGTAATCAGAACGATTTTCAGTCGAACCGTGTCGTGCCGAATCGAACATTTTTAATACTAAATTTACTTCTAAAGTATAATTTTCATGTTTTTATATTCTTCAATATATTTATTTTGTTTGTACAAAATGCAGAAATAATTTTTGACAATACGATAGCCTCGATTATTGTTATAAAAATTTTCATTAGGCTTAAAATCGACGAAAATTCAACACAAAGCAACACGCAACGGAGAAAAATTCAACACGAAGCAACACGCAATGAAGAAAAATTTGAACATCGGACAGGTTAATATATTTATTCGTACATAATCGGTAATCGGAACAAATCACTAATCTGAACAACTCCAGTCCCCAATTGATTCCGATTTTCGGTTCTCTACTGTACTTCTGAAAAATCTTGGAGAGAAAGGCAATCGACATTAGACAGATTCTTTAACCCCCACAAACAGAAAAACATGACTAATAAAAATGCAAGACTGTGTCTGTATGTATTTTTATTATTACATATAAATAAACTTAGTAAGAAAGTATATATTTTTTTATTTTTTGGAGTCTCCAAAACGAATTAATTAAATTTCCATAAAAACCTATGGTAAATCAATAATCAGTTAACAAAGCTTAAATAAAAAATACAGTCGACTCTGCATAAGTCATCACTCAGATAACTCAACATCATCGGTTAAGTAGTCAGTTTTCTATTGTCCCAGCTGACTTACATAGGAATTAATGTTAAAAAACTCCAGTTTACTCGACACTGTTTAACTCGTCACTACTGGATAAGTCAACATACTTTTGCTGTCCCAAACTCTGATACGTTGTCACCTCCCTCCTGAAAAAAAATGAGTTCGCACCACACGTGTGATGCAAACTCATTTTTTTTTCAGGAGGGGGAGTCTATTAATAAAAATGCCTGAACATTTTATGTATTTTTATGTATAAAATAATAACAGATAAACAAAAAGAAAATATACAATCTACATCAATGTCACACCAGAATCCAATTTGCATTTTCTCATGCTAGAGGTATTAAGAATCCTTAGATGTTACTTGCCAACAATTGACAATTGCAATGATGATGTTTTCAAGGCGTTCATGATCATTGAAAAAGAAAGTCGAGACAGTTAAGTGCTCAAAACAAACAACACTGTAGATGAAAAACTGAAAAATTCGTTTAGAGTAATTGTAAATGGAGGACACAATCTATTGTAAGCCTATACTACTGTTTAATGCACTACTGTATTTTCCTAATTGTAGTTTTGTGGTTTTTTTTTCCAACTTCGCTTTAGTCGTCACATCGGATAACTCGACACATTTCCACTTCCCCTTGGGGTGTTGACTTATGCGGAGTCGACTGTATATATATTTTTTCTATTAAGTGTTAGAGAGTGTTATATATACATATAACACTTTCTTGCAGTTTATTGTTTTTCAGTGCATTTATATACAATAGAGTCCACTTGAAAGAGCATCAGATATGGGAGTAATTTACTTAAACAGCACTTTTCCATGTTTCCGATTTTCTTTCCTTTGTTTTACATGCAGTGGAACTCCTATTAACAGAGAATTGGATAGCAAAGTAGTCCATTTAAATAATCACCATGTCAGCAGAATTTATAGAGCAGAAGTCTGCATAAGGAAGCATTATTTTAAGGAAGATTTAATTGTATGATAAATCTCCACCTAAGATGCACTGTAACAGAGCACTCTACACATTATGATATTTTGTTAAAATGTGATGTGGTTTAAAAAAATGAATGGAGAAAGATAAAGCAGTTGAACAAGACAAAGATGAAATAGAAATTGTTTACAAACCTGAAAAACCTATTCTTCATAGAGCTGAATTGTTTCATTTTTGCACAGCAAGAAAATATTTGGAGGAAAATTTTACTGCCTGTAATGCATTTTATGAAACTGAAGAAATGAATGAAGAAGAAAGCTGCAAGTAATCACATTCAAAAGAGTATTATAGATTTGATTTAGTAAATTTGTTTAGATTGTTTATTGTGTGAATAGTTGTGATAGCACACGTAATTCATTTCCATATTTGTAAATTATCACAAGAAACTCTGATAAAAAAATAAGTATAATACTGCAAGAATAAAGTTATTTTTTTTATATATTCTAATCCCATTAGAGAGAACATTAAGGAAGATGTTCATATCTTTTCATACAGTCTTCCTACGGTATTTCTGGGAAGAAGAAGTGAAAATAATCTGACTAGCACATACACTGCATTTACTGATTATTTAATAAAATGACAAAATTGATGTTATAAGAATGGAAACCAATAAGTACTGTACAGTTAAATTATGTGATAATGAATTTTCACATTTTCAAGTGTGTTATAAGTTACACATAGCTACGACATACAAGGATGGCCATGAACAACTCCCTGAATAAGCTTGTTACTTTGAATAAGGATGCATAATACAGCAATCCCGAGGGTGTGTCCTAAGCAGACTTGACTACTTTAACAAATTTAAAATAAGTGGAAAAAAATATAAACTTACCTCCATGAACACAAAAATCACAATTATATTTATTCAGAGTTTCTATTGTGGTAATATACGGTGCTCCTTCCACAACCTGTTATATATAATAAATGTTATTTAACCAGAAATATTTAAAATTCAAATTTTATTGAAATATATTGTAAGTCATATCAATTATAAACTATAATGTCAACTGATTTTTAATCAATCATTCAATAAATCAAAAAGAAAAAATAAATTAATTATATTGTAAAGAATTTACACCAGATAGAAATAATTATTAGTTTTAAATATTCTAGAATTTTAGTAAGAAATTAATTAACTTTCTTATATTTAAAATTTACTGGATTTTTATATTATTATTTTTTCTATAAAATTTTTGTTTTCTTATCTATATGTAGTTCCTATATTTACAAAAATAACTTATGCAACCTTTATAACCTTTAAACATTGATTTTAAATTATTATAATTTAAAATAAAATCGCACAGTAAGAATCAAAAGGTAAAATGGCTAATCTCCAAGTCTGAAATCTTTAATGTAATTTACAACAATTTCCAGAAATGAAATTATGAAATAGTAAAACATTTCCTTGTATGACAAAATTTACTGTTTCTACATAATCATATAATTTAGAATCATGATTTCAATGATTACATTGCAATGCCTATTTCATATTATTGTGAATTTTTTCTGGATACTATTTCCATACTATGCACTTTTAGATAACAGTATTCAATTTAATGACTATTTTAATTCCAAAACTTCAAAAATTTATATTATTTAATAAATCTTAGAATAACTTAAAGATTAATATTAAAAAAAAAATCAATCAAAAAGTGAAAATTTAATCATAAATTCATAGCAATTTCATTTATTTTGACTTATAAATCATACCTCATCTACCCATTTAATTCCTCGAACCATTTTGTAGCGTTCCTGCTCTGTAAACACAGGTGGGCCTTTATGTTTTGTAATTTCTTCTATTAAAAATATTAACACTTACTATATTTTAATTGTCTTAACCATCTACTTAAATTTTAGTAGTTAAAAAAAAAATCAATAAAAGTAAAAATTTTTAAAGTGAAATTTTTTAATAATAAAATCACATTTAGTCTAACATACTTGCTGTTAAACTTATTAATCCAGAATTAAAAGTGTTCTTAACTTACAAAAATAAATATCATTGTAATATGTAATATTCTAAATAGGATCACATTTATTTTTTGAAACTATCTTTAAATATGTCTTAGAAATTTTACATATAATCAATACACACTTTTTTAATCATGCTAAAATATCCAGAATTATTATCTAATAAGTGTATTAAACAACCCAAAGCCTGATAATATACTGTATAGACTTTTGTTTAGTTACGTATTTATTATCTAACTTTACAATTTTTATTATTCTTAAAATGTTAATTTTGAAACATGATTTTGAAGCTAAGCTAACATTTATTAAAATTACATTCTTTAACTCAATTCTATTTTTATGAAAAATTATATTCTCAAGAAATGTACAGGTACTGTTTCCTTTTTGATCAATATTGAATTTTGATCAATAATCCAACTCGAATTCATAGAAAAATCAATAATAATCTACTTGATTTTCCTTCTATGAATTGTGTAAAAATGGGAAAAATCAAGTAAATCATAAAAGTGAAATAAGAATTGTGTATTTATATTTAATTTTAATTTGTTTTTCAAACTTTTTGAACACTTATCATCAACAAATTCTAACTAATTTGGACGTTATGAGGAAGATAGCTAAAATTTCTTTATTAAAATTTAAAATTAACCATAACACAACACCTTAAGTTGCTGAGAAATTTATCAAAAAATGCAACTAATGTTTTCAGCCAAATCTTTGGCCATCCTCAGGTTAAAAGAGAAAAATAAAATATGTTCTAAAATATATAAATTCAAATATAATGAAACAAATTTAAATACAAAATTAATGGAAGAAATGTAAAATACTTAATGTACATTTCTTGAGAATATAATGTATATTTGGCAATGAGTGCAGAAAAGATTGAAATTTATAAGAGCAAGCTGCATAATACATGCATTAATTCTAGGAATGCTGAAGGGTTACCATCTGCATGGAAGTACTTAATTAAAACGTTTGAGAGCTTTGCATTTTTTAATAAATTTCTCAGCAACTTAAGGTGTTGCGTTGTGGTTTACATTTTGCTGAGTGAGTTTATTTGAATTTTAAAATTAACAATGTAAAATCTGTATAAGTCAAAGTAATAACTAATTGATCTTTCAAAAATTGTATGTTTGCTCATAAAACTAGATAATAGTTTTCTTGATAGATAGTTTTAAAATATTTTGTGCTTGAAAATCTCAAATTAATTTTAGAAAAAATACATTGTTTTCAAATTTCAATTTGTATAAATCACATTTTGCTCTAACTGAAATATAGCTAAAAAGGAAGGGCTTTAAAATTAAATTTGTTAAATTTGAAAATTAAAATCATTGCTTTTTAATACTGTCAAGTTAATTTCCAAAGTTTTCTAAAAATTTAATTTAAATACAGTAGAGTGTCATTTATCTGAATCAATTGGAAACTGGGGTTGTTCGGATAACTGATTTTTCGGATAACCGATTATGTACAAAAAATATATTAACCTATCCAATGTTGAAATTTTTCTTCGTTGCGTGTCGCTTTGTGTTGAATTTTCTTCGATTTTAAGCCTAACAAAAATTTTTATAATACTAATCGAGGCTATTGTAGCATTAAAAATTATTTCTTTATTTTGTACAAAAAATAAATATGTTGAAAAATATAAAAACAAAAAAATTATACTTTAAAAGTTAATCTAGTATCAAAAACGTTTGATTCAGCACAACACAGTCCGACTGGAAAGCTTTCGGTTGACTGGCTTTCGGATAAACGACGCTCTACTGTATTCATGTTCCATTTTAAAAGCATTTTCAGATTTCACCTGAAGAAGAAATGTTCAAAAGTTTGAAAGCGTTTGTGATAAACTATATTTTCACAAAGCACACTGGTAACAGGTTCTTGACAAAGTGATAAAATTTAATTTTTTTTAATACTGACTAACTCAATTTTTATTTCTTTCAAAAACTATATAAAAGAAAATGAAACATACCATCTGTATGTACTCCAACTACCAAATAATCTCCCATAGCTTTGGCCTAGAATAAAAAAAATTTTTTTTATGCCTATGTTATTTTGAATTTTTCATAAAAATATTCATTGATATAAAAAAAATCAAATCATTCAATTAAGTTAAATGTATAATGAGCTATTATTTATTGTGATATTGTCAAAATGCCGGACTACAATTTTTAATCATATTCTTAATTTATTTAATTTAGAATACTGTATATATTCTCCATCTGAAATTAGCAGTGTTTTGCTCCTGTACATTATACTTTTCCTGATGATAACAGTCATTCCGATCATTGATGTAACTGCATTCAGGAAAAGACATTTTAATTAAAATCACACGACTTCCAGTCTAGACCAGAAGTTTGTATATAGTTAATTGGGGTCTCCTGTCCTAAGCTTTCCATATCTGGTATGGACTTTCATCTATCTAACACCATTCTTCAGATTAAGGGCAGACGCATAACAGTGAGAATTTTTAGGTCTACAATGTTCTCAAATTTCAACCCAATAAAGTCTCAATAGTAATATTTCACAATTTAGTCTGCTAAACATTAGAAGTATTGCTTTAATTGCCATAATTCTTCTAAATGCATTGATTGCCATATGCTTCTTTAGTGATAGAAAGATATAATAGAGCAATGAAGATCTGTAAATATCCCTTTGGACAGTCTGTCCAAAGGGATATTTACAGATTTTCATTGATTTCTCTGAAGCTTCCAGTTTGACTGGAAACTACAGAGAAAATTTGCAGTGTCGTTTGAATTTGACCTTCAGGATCCACATCTAGCCCTTCTTTGATAAAATACAGTAGAGCATTGTTTATCCGAATCAATTGGGGACTGGGGTTGTTTGGATAACTGATTTCTCGGATAACCGATTATGTACAAAAAAATATGTTAACCTATCCGATGTTAAAATTTTTCTTTGTTGCATGTTGCTTCGTGTTGAATTTTCGTCGATTTTAAGCCTAACGAAAATTTTTATAATAATAATCGAGGCTATTGTATCGTTAAAAATTATTTCTTTACTTTGTACAAACAAAATAAATATATTGAAAAATATAAAAACAAAAAAATGATACTTTAGAAGTTAATTTAGTATCAAAAACGTTTGATTCAGCACGAAACAGTCCAACTGGAAAGCTTTCAGTTAACCGATGTTTCGGTTGACCGGCTTTCGGATAAACAATGCTATACTGTAGTGATTGTCATCAGCAGGTTCACTTCTGACAAAAGTAAAATATGACTCATCATCCACAACTACATCAAGGTTGTTTGACACCTTCAAGATTCTATTACACAGCTTCTACAAAAATGGTTTTTTGAGCAGGAAGTTCCTTCGTGTATTTTGTGCCTGCTTTCAGTTCTTGAGAATCAGTTGATGTTCCATGAACATTCAGCAAACACGTCCATGTGAAATTTCGAAGTTTATCAATTTTCTAAGCATTTGTCCAACTTTCCCATAGAAACTTCTTCCAAATGGTTCCTTTTCTTTTCAGTGAATTTCTTCCTATTTTGACTACTTTCCATTATTCTTTCTTGAAGTTCCTCTTGCTCTATCCTTAAAATGACACTTTACATTGTAGGCTGTGAAACTCTCATTTTGGAGAAATGTTTCATTATATAAGATTTCCCATTTTCACAATTTAATATAAAATCTGCTGAATACATTTCTTCAATTGAATTCATTTAAATCAGACATGTCAAAGATACGGTCCGCTGGCCACTCATGGCCCGCGGACAATTAGTTGCAGCCTGCAACATCAATTCAATAATGTTATTTGTTTATGCAATAATCATGATGCATTCATCGATACATTCGAAGAAGTTGAGAGCGGGTGTGGATTTTTCTTTCATCTTACTCAAAGACATTCCTATCATAATGGCAAATACTACTAGACCCAAGATATTCATTTCTTGTATACGCGAAGATTTAAATTTCCACGAATGTAAAATCTGTAAAATTCCTAAGGGTTTCATTTTCTGGAGGAACAATCTCAGTAAATGTTTGAAAAATACAGGCTTCGATAACGTTGCGTGGAATCATGTTCCTTACAAGATCCAACAACTTATCTACAGTAAGACTAAAATGGATAACAGAATGTTGATCTTTGACGTAGGTATCGTCTTTGTGTTTTCCCGGTTGGATAACGAAGGCCAGCACAACACCCAATGAAGTGGCAATCAAAGTTGTGCTGAGAAAAATGAGTATAGCTCTCACCCCGATTTTCCCAACAAAATTAACCTCCAGATTGCCCACAGCTGCTATGAGACTGGCAACAATCAGAGGGATGGTCAAAGCCTGCAACATTCTTAGAAAGATTTCGGCTGGAAAGTTAATAAACATCAACCTCCTCTCGTCCCATTTCCGAAGATTTCTAACGCTCAAACCAATGACAATTCCGATGATTACGCAAATTATGGTCAGAATCGGAAGTAAGTTGGTACAAAGATACTCTTTAGCTTCCACTCTGGTTTGCGTCATTTCCGCTATTCCCACAGGAAAGCCTTTGTGGTACACCTCCTCCCCCAAGGAACGCTGAATGTCATGCTTTGTATCCATTTTGGTAACTTCATTTCGTAAGTAAAATTGTAGAGTTAATATATTTAAACATTCCAAACGTAACTTTTAATTTAAAAAAAAAAAAAAAAAAAAAATTTGAAAGGTTATTAAAAGAATTAGAATTATTTAAAATTCATTCCAAATTTGGAATGAATTTTAAATAATTCTAATTCTTAATCTCGGAGAACCTTTCAAATTTTTTTTTTTTTTTTTAAATTAAAAGTTACGTTTGGAACGTTTAAATATATTAATTCTACAATTTTACTTACGAAATGAAGTTACCAAAATGGATACAAAGCATGACATTCAGCGTTCCTTGGGGGAGGAGGTACCACAAAGGCTTTCCTGTGGGAATAGCGGAAATGACGCAAACCAGAGTGGAAGCTAAAGAGTATCTTCGTACCAACTTACTCCTGATTCTGACCATAATTTGCGTAATCATCAGAATCGTCATCGGTTTGAGCGTGAGAAATCTTCGGACTGAGACGGATACTTCGCTACCGCGTCATAGAGAAAAAGGGGAAACAAATGAGTCATCCACTTGACCTCTCCGGCAAAAAGAGAGGAAATTAATTAACATCTTAATATCAAAATTCGAAATAGAGCGAGAAATCTCACACAATTTAATGCCAACATCTACACACAGGGAAGGGAGTCACCATGGGCAGCCCGGTCTCTGGGGACCTGTGTGAAATGGTTGTGCAGCAGTTGGAGAGCAAGGTCCTCCCTCAATTCCTCCCCAACATCCAACTATATAGGAGGTATATTGATGACAACATCATTTTTTGGAAAACAACACCGGTTGTAACAACCTTGGTGGATCTCAAATGGTTAGAGGCTATGCACATGTTTAAATCCTTCAACACCAGCATGTGCATAAATTTTAAAGAGGAACTGGTTTTGTCATTGGCATGGCAAGAGTTAATTCACAACACGCTCTAGTCACCCATTATACACAGACGGCCTGATTGATCGCGCATGCGCGACGTGGTTTCTTCGTAAATCCGTTTGAACCTACGATTAAACAGAAAATTTAAACCACATGCGTAATGAACTGATATTTAACAGATGTTGAACATCCATATAGAAACTGATTGGAACCTGAAGCAGAGCCCAGAAGGGGTTCGAAAACATTCGTTGATATTTATACATGATCACACCTTAAAAAGTTCTGGGTATGTAATTTTTGAAGTAATTCTGGTGTGATAAGTAGTGAGTTATTTATTAAAGTTATTGCTTGAAAAGTACAAATGGTTTTTTTTTATTTTATTGTGAAATCTCTGGTTATTAAAAAGGAATTTTTTGAGTCGGTTACTTTTGGGCTACATTTTAGAAAACTTTTGGCTACAAAAGCTAAAAACATCTGGCCCGCTGTCATACTTGAAATAAAAAATTGGGACTTAAGGTGTTTAAGTTTGACACCCCTGATTTAAATCCTTCTATTTTTAAAAAGGAACACTATTTATGTAAAATTTTTTCAATAAATAAAATCAAGAGCATTTCTAGAAAGAAGTATGCTGTTAAGAGAATGTGTGAATATGCAATTATTTGTAATTACTAGAAAATACCATTGAAATTTGCACAGAATTTTGAGACAAACACACACAAATTTAATTTTTATTTGATGATAAAAGAAAAGTCACAAAATATTCTATTATAGCTGAATAGCAGTAAATTCACTAAAACCACACAGTTTCAGCAAAAAATTTTAATTGCAAATGTTTAACCTTAATAATGTGAGGTCCACTATCCCCCCAAAAAATTGTTATTATTGTATATGTTACTGGCAAAACCCAATTTTACACCAAACTAGTTTGGCGTAAGCGTGTCAGGCCAAACTAGTTTAGAATTATTATTCAAGTATATTAATGGTTAAAATAAAATTAAAAGGCAAAGGCAATCAATTAGGTGAACAATATTTATTCAAACAGTCTACTTAATTATAAAAAACGGGGTTAATGTTACCCTAAGTATCAAAGCTGGTGGCTCATCTCAGAGTCCAGCAATCAGAAGACAGGGAACAGTGAGGACGCGCGTTCTAACCTATTCTTCTCAATGTCAAATGTGGTAGCTGTATATACATAATGTGAATGTATGTCTCTTTAATCTGAATAAATAAATCTGGTAGACTTCCTCACAGCTATTGCTGTGAGGAAGTCTACCAGATTTATTTATTCAGATTAAAGAGACATACATTCACACTAACCTATTCCAATAAATTACCATAGGTATTAAGTAGACTATGTTTGAATAAATATTGTTCATCTAATTGATTGCCTTTTAATTTTATTTTAACCATTAATATACTTGAATAATAATTCTAAACTAGTTTGGTCTAGGCAAAACTAGTTTGGTGTAAAATCGAATTTTGCTGGTAACATATATATAACATATTTTAAATTTTGTATATATTTTTGTATATTTTTCTGTAATTTACTTTGTTAATCTCGCCCCTTTTGGAATGAGGTTAACAACACCAATAAAGAATAAAGGAGAGTTCGAGTGAGGACCTGAAAGTGAACGGACGTGTTTTTATGGTCTCCAATTTTCTTTTGTCTTGCTAACCCTACACTCGACCCCACGACTACGACTGCAAAATAATACGACAATTTATAAGAGTCGACAGGATTACCTTATCCAGCAATGAGTAAATCTAGAGACAAATCCATCCCAGAAACAGGTAGTTCTACCTCTCCTCCTAAACTAAATCTTATTCCGTTTAACCCACGCGGAAAGCTAAGTCTAACTTCGTGGATGAGACTGTTTGAGAAGCAAGCGGCGAGACAAAGGATTGACGAACAAGAGCTCCACTTTTACATACCAGAGTATTTACAGCATGAAGCTTTCGACTATTTTTGTGAAAATTTAGTGGAGGAAACGGATTGGAACAAAATTAAACAAAAATTACTCGAGTACTTTCCACAGGAAGAAGAAGATTACTTCACCGATTTTGTAAATCGACAACACCAGCGAGATGAAGACGTCTTAACTTACTATAGGGAAAAAACCTCCTTGGCGGAAAAAGCTAAGTTAAACATGCAACAGACCATTACAGGTCTCAATGCCGGCATAAATGCGGAAATTAGAAAATATATGATAGCCGCACCGCCAGCCACCGCTGTCGAATGGCTTCAGAAGGCTACTAAGTTAATAAAAATTCAAGAAGAAGCAGATCATCCGCCGAAGACCCAGAAAGAAAATCATCCGGCAACTAAACCGAATCGAGAAAATTACACAGGATCCCAACACTTTGCCAAAAACCAGATACTGTCATGGCCGCACACAAAGAAAACGACGCCATCTTGGATTCCACCACGGGGTCAACCCCAGTACAGAAATTTGGTACATCACATGAGCAGACCGCCATCCCCTTGCCGTTTTTGCTATCAGCAGGGATTACCAGCACAGCACTGGAGAAGAGACTGTCCCCAAAGATATTCAGCTCCTATTCACAGAGACGTCCACAAGGTATCTGAAGCAAATGAGGCAGAACCAACTTCACCATCTTGACTACTACTAACTGTTTCAATGGAGAACAAGACGATGCCTGCGCTCATCGATACAGGAAGTTCCATCAGCCTTATATCCCAAAAACTATTAGATACTTTATCCAAATACTTTCAATACCAATCGGATGTGAAGATTATCACTACAGCTGCAGGATCTACCACAAGCATGGCTAATGTATCAATCCCTCTTAAGATTGGAAACCTGACAAAAAACATTACTTTACATGTAGTATCCAGGTATTTCCCTTATTTAATTTTATCTTATCCAGACATTAGAAAATTTAGTCTTGTCATAGATTCTAGTCTTAATCAGATCTCCCAAAATCAGACTATCCTAGCATTAGATCCTAATACTTTTGAAGTACGTTCAAATCACTCTAGTTCCACAAATAGTTACTATAGTAGAGACATTAATCATTTTTGTAATAGAATAAGTAAAAATAGTAATAGCTTATATAAGATAGATCAGAAGGAGACCCCTCAGGCTCCTAACCTTGTCTTCCCACCTCCTTTGGCTCAAAATGCAGCAGGAACTTGTAGGGGTAGGAATAGTTCTACTTCCTTAAAGGAATCTCTGTTAAATATTTTTAACATTAGGGATGTTGTTAACCCTAATCTGAAGGATGATCAGAAGCAGAAGCTAAAGAGCATTGTTTTAGGATTTCGGGAAGTTTTTTCTGCTGAGAAGTTTTCAGTGCCAGCCCTAAAAATAGCTTCCCCTAGAATATTACTTAAAGACGAAAGACCCATAACTTTAAAACCTTACAGAGCATCTTACCGTGATAGGGAAGAGATTGATAGACAGGTGGAACTATTGCTAAAGTCGGGATTGATTGAACCATCGTCGTCCCCTTACGCTGCCCCAGTCACATTAGCCAAGAAAAGAGATGAGGGAAAAACTAGATTATGTATGGACTATAGGAAATTAAACGAGAGGATTAAAGTTAACAATGAACCTATTCCCAGAATAGATGAGCTACTGGATAGACTTATAGGTGCGAAAATATTTTCTACGGTAGATATTCTGTCAGCCTATTGGCAGGTTCCTCTCCATTCTGAAGACAAAGAACTAACTGCCTTTGTAACGAATTCTGGTCATTTCCAGTGGAATCGTTTACCATTTGGCCTAAAGACTTCACCCCAGATTTTTCAGCTAGTTCTAAAAAATATCCTAAATAAATATAGATTTCCTTTTCTCATCAATTATTTTGATGACTTGTTAATTTTTAGTCAGAACGTGGACGAACACCTAAAACATTTAACACAAGTATTTGAATTATGTTCAAGGGAGGGTCTCTACTTAAATCTTAAAAAATGTCAGTTTGTTAGATCTGAAATCAATTACCTTGGGTTCAACATCCAACCAGAAAGTTACTCCCCCTCATTACCAAATATAGAAACAATACAAAAGTTAAAATGTCCAACCAATATCAAACAATTACAGGGCTTTTTAGGGTCCATAAACCATTACCATCGATTTATTCCAAATTATGCAAATTTAAGAGCTCCTCTAAATAAGCTCCTAAAGAAAAATCAAAACTGGGTTTGGACGACTAAATGTCAAGAATCTTTTGAGAAATTAAAAAGAGCACTTATCTCCAGACCCATCTTAAACATGTATAACCCTTTGCTTCCTACACATCTTTATACAGATGCTAGCGGAGATGGTATAGGGAGTATCTTGAAACAGGAACACCCTGTTAAAGGATTACTTCCTATTGCCTATTTCTCCAGGTCCTTACGTGAATATGAAAAAAGCTACACCATTAGTGAGAGAGAATGCCTTGCAATTGTAGCATCTATTGAAAAGTTTCACTTTTATCTTCATGATATCTATTTCACCATACACACTGATCATCAGGCTTTACAGTGGCTGAAAGGTATAAAAAACCCATCTGGAAGGTTATTTAGATGGTCTTTGAAACTAAGCATGTATCAGTATGATATTAAACATCAGAAGGGAAGCCAGAATGTAGAAGCTGATTATTTATCCAGAGCCCCCGTGAGCCATTTTGTTACCACTGAGGAAGTCCTTTCCAACCAGGATACCTCATTACTCACCTCACCCAAATTCTTCCGAGATCGTGAAGATGTAATCTGTATCAGAAAGAAGGGATTTACAAAGAAAGTCATACCTCCATCGCTTCAATACAAGGTGCTATCCAGGGCACATGCACACTATGGTCACCCAGGTATAACACAGATGCTGAAACTAATTAGTCCACGTTACTATTGGCCGAATGTCATCAACGATGTTGTAGAGTTTGTTAAACATTGTGATGCTTGTCAGAAAGCAAAGACATACAACCATAAAAGGTTTGGCTTGTTAGGTGATTTACCTTCATCAAAAGCTCCATTTGACATGTTATCTATGGACACTGTCTCTGGAATGCAAAGATACGGATCTACTAAAGGCTACCTTCATGTTGCCATCGATCACTTTTCTAGGTTTGCTTGGTGTTTTCCATCCAAATCTACTTCTATAAACGCCTACATAGATTGTCTAGGCAAAATATTACAGACAGGCAGCCCGAAACGTCTACTAACAGATAGAGCACCTTCATTTACCTCCTCTAGATTCAGAAGATATTTAGAAAAGAATGGAATCAAACAACATCTAACAAGTACTCAGCGACCTCAGCACAACGGGATAGTTGAGAGACTAAACGCCACACTTGTCTCTAGACTAAGAATAAAATATTCAGAGAATCCAAAACGATCCTGGACTCAAATGTTACGTGACGTTGTGAAAGAATACAATCAAACGCCTCATACTATAACAGGATTCCCTCCAATGTTTTTAATGTACGGAGAAATCCCCGATTCACCTGACAACTTGAATTATCCCTCTCTCAGCGAAGCACGTAAGATTGCCACCGAAAGAACTGAAATAGCTCATGAAAGAAACAGAGATAAATATAATAGTCAACACCAAACTCCAAACTTCAAAGTAGGAGACCAAATACTACTACAAACCTTTTTCCATCCCGACCAAGGAAAACTTGCTCCAAAGTATCATGGACCTTTCACCATATTAAAGATAGTATCTCCTTGTAACGTAGAAATAGACAGACCTGTCCAATCATTAAATAAATTAACTGATATTGTAAATGTAGATAAAATTATACCGTATTATAATCCAACCAACTTTAGAGTTCAAGCCGATAAATTGTATAACACCCAGCCCAACCTCCCTGAGGCTCCATGATGTCGCCTTTTCAGGAGGGGGGCATTTAACATATTTTAAATTTTGTATATATTTTTGTATATTTTTCTGTAATTTACTTTGTTAATCTCGCCCCTTTTGGAATGAGGTTAACAACACCAATAAAGAATAAAGGAGAGTTCGAGTGAGGACCTGAAAGTGAACGGACGTGTTTTTATGGTCTCCAATTTTCTTTTGTCTTGCTAACCCTACACTCGACCCCACGACTACGACTGCAAAATAATACGAACATATACATATAAACATATATATGTATATACAATAGAGCATCGATTATCTGACTCAATTGGGGACAGGAGTTGGTTGGATAACTGGAAAAAACGGATAACTGAAAAAGTATTAAAAAATACATTATTAGTATAGTATATTAGTATATCCCATGTAATTAGTATAATCACCATTAATCTACTTCGCTTTGAATTTTCATTGGTGTTAATTGGTTCATAAGCCTAACAAAAGTTTTTTTTAAAATAATAATCATTGCTATTGTATTGTTAAAAATTATTTCTTCATTTTGCACAAAATAAATACAGTACTGTACTGTTTATTGAAAAACACAGTATAAAACAAAAAATATATATATATATTCGGGTTACATATTTTACATAAAGTAGGCCTATACATTAGAAAAATAAGTCCAAAATTTTCTTTTGCTTCACAGCTGACCCTTTTTTTTTTCCGCTAAATCTCGCACACATTTTAAAAATAGCAATTGGATAGCATCGTTAAATAAAATTAAGCCTCGTTTAAATACTGGCCTCCCTTTCATGGTCGAGCCAGTGTTGCCAGCTAAAACACAGAAAAATTTAACAAAAATAATATTAAAGTAGCCAAGACATAGCCAAATATTGTAGCACCACATCACTAGGAGACATTTGAATTTGCCGACTAGAACACAGTCGGTTAACCGATGTGTTGGATAATTGATGCTCTACTGTATATATACACAATAGAATCGTTATTTATTGTGAACTGTTATTTATACTACAGTATCTGTATAATTTTAGTTTTAATCACTTTATTTTAATCTTTTTGCTAATAATATATTTGCTTTAATTAATCAGAAATTTTTTTTGTATTTTAAACTCTATGTTTATTTTATAATTTTTCTTTTGTTCTGTCTGGTTGTATAAAAAGAAAAACCAACTAAACAAACATACCACTGAGCCTGTTACTGGTAACAGGCTCAGTGGTATGTTTATTAAAAGATAATTATGGTTATGAATCCACACCTGACTCAACATATCCACTTCCACATTTGCAAAGGTCAGTCGGGTTTTCCTTTTAGAAACAAGAAGCAACTACTTGTGACTGATCTTACACAGATAGATAGATAAGGCCTTACCCACAGGTATAGCCAAGGATAAATGGGGGAATAAAGGTAAAGGAGAGAGAAGAAGGCAGGAGGAAGGACAGGTGAAAAGAAAAGAGTGGGAGGGATCTCATGATGCCAGGCTAGGAACCATTTACAACCAAAAGGAGTGTGCCTAATGTTACTCAAAGAACACCCAAGGCGCTGTGCCAGCAGAATAAACACAGACATAATAATACAATAACAAAGTACAAACACTACGTATACATAGATAAAATAAAACAAGATTACAAAATACCCTGGAAGTGCAAGCAGAAACAATTGTAATATCCTAAATAAAAACCAGGGTAGATCCCAAACAGGTACAAAACAGTTTTAAACCCGAGAGGAGCCGTCATAAAGGAAAGTGACAAAACACAGTGGCTAAATGACACAGAACCCAATACTGATACACATGGAACTGAAGAAAGTCAATGCCCACCCAAGGGTGGTTACACTAGCTGAGTATTTTAATATTGAGGATAAAGTTCTTGAAAATGTTTTTGTTGCTGATTAACAAGTCCGGAGTATATGGCCAGATGATTTTCTCCTTACACACCACGTTAATGAGATGT
This sequence comes from Centruroides vittatus, assembly GCF_030686945.1. Classification (NCBI taxonomy): domain Eukaryota; kingdom Metazoa; phylum Arthropoda; class Arachnida; order Scorpiones; family Buthidae; genus Centruroides; species Centruroides vittatus. The sequence continues at coordinate 2,161,797 of NW_027122237.1, read as the reverse complement.
TTTCTTTCCTGGAAGTAATTAGGTCAGTAGAAAATGATGTGATATCTTCTTTTTCCCTAAGAGGGCAGGGGCAGTACCCCTCATCTTTCTTCAAGAACCGTGCAAGGTAGGTCTCAAGGTTTCCGTGTCCAGTCATTATTTGAGTCAGTTTGTAAGACGGAGTGAAATACGTGTACCTTTTCCTGTCGGCCAGAACCGGAAGGAATCAGTGAGTGACCCTTCCTGTGGAACTATTACTCCACCTGTGCTGCCACTTGTTGAGCGCGAGGGCCCTCAGCTGCTTGACCAACCAGCTACGGGGGACCTTCATATAGGTGTAACTATGCAGGTTAACCATGGCTTTCTTAGCCAGCAGGTCCGTCCAATCATTCCCCCAAATCCCAAAGTGTCCTTTGACCCAGAATATGGTGATATTGAAGATATTCTGAAACAAATTTAGAGAATCAATAGTTTCTTTAACAATAGGAAGATTTACATTAGAGTTCTTTATCTGCAACAGTGTAACCTTACTATCACTAAAAATATTTAGATGCCTCTTCTTGAGCTTGTCAAATTCCTTCCAGATATATTGGAGGGCCATGAGGATGGCCAGAGACTCGGCCTGGTTAACCATACAATGATTGTCCATCCTGAAATAATTCTGGTAGTGGAAGTCATACTCACTATTGCAGTTGACAAAGGACCCACTGACGCCATTGTCTGACCGGGACCCATCCGTATAAATATTTATTCCTCAAGGAACAGGATAGAGGTTGTTGAGAATGACATTACAACTGCAGGTCATAGCTGGATGCTGTAGATTGCTATTAATATCCCTGTCAAACCCTTTCTCAAGGATAAAATCAGTGATATTGCTGATGCCATCACCTTCTCCAAGGCTTTTGATATTCCTTTTGTAGTCCTTCCTCTATAGAGATGTCTTTGTCCAGAAGCCTTTTAAGGTTGTGAATTAGAAACTTCCTCAATATGCAGGTCGATCAAAATGAGATCTGTAATGGTAAAGAGTTCGTTCGTCCATGGGGCGGTTTTATAGGCCCTGGCAACGTGGATTGCCAAAAGCCTCTGCAAAGAGAGCAGCTTCCTCCAGATATGGACTTTCTTTATGCAGTAGCTCCAGACCTCGCAGCCATAGGTTGCAATTTACTGAGTGACTGCCTTATAGGTGATCCTCCTTGCCTTATAACTGAGCCCCCATTTATTCCTGCAAATAGTAGCCAGAGCATACATGATCCTTGTTGCTTTTTTATATATATGGTAGATGTGTTCCTTCCAGAGAAGCTTATGATGTAATAGAACCCTCAGATACCCTCAGATCACACTCACATTCTCAATCCTTTGCCCATTTATTTTGATGGAAGGGCCCTTACTAAGAGGGTTGGTTACCTTTGGAGAAGGCAAAACACTGACATTTTTTGTAATTAATTTTGAGTTTGACTTTCTCACTCCACTCATGGACCAGCATCAGAAGGTGGTTCATATCCATTTGCAGCTTCCCTTGATTTGAGTGGGACATTAAAATGATGGTATCATCAGCATACCCTTGGATCATGGTGTTGTTAGGCTGATGGTCTTGTATACTCAGGATGCTATTATACAAAATATTCCAAAGAAAAGGCCCAGACTTTGAGCCCTGAGGGCAGCCCCTATTAATGCTCCTATGGTAGTATGTTTTATCATTATTTAAGACCACCGCACTCCTATCCTCCAAGTAGCCATTAATGATCTTGTACAAGTTACCTGGGCAACCAGACTTTTGAAGGTGGTGCAGAATTTCTGGCCACCAGCATGATCGAAAGCCCCTTTGAAGTCTATGGCCACCATCAAAGTGTGCTTCTTTTCACTTCATTGATGTAATCAACGAGGTTGTCCAGTTCATTTACCATGCTCCTCCCCTTCCTGAAGCCAAATTGAAGCAGATGGATGAAGTTGATCTGGTCCAAATGAAAATTAATCCTTCCAATGACCAGAGAGTCTAAGACCTTACCGAAGAAAGAAAGGAGCAAGATGGGATGGTAGTCCAAAGGGGAGTTTGCAGTCTTCCTTGGGTCCTTGGGGATCAGCTTAACCAAGGCCCTTTTCCATATTTCCAGAAAGTAGCCTACCTCCAAGCACTTGTTGAAAATCACTTGAAAAGTGATGGAAAGGACCTCGAAGCCCCCTTGCCATCCTCTAGGTGATATTATTGGGACCACAAGCTTTATTTCTCTTGATTTTTAAAAATTCCTTCTGAATTTCCCTAGCAGAAAAAGGTCTATCATCATGGCCAGCCAGATGGATATTAGGATGGATATTATGACCTATGTGTGATTCATTATCCAGACTAGGATCATCCTGTGGGAAAAGCCCATCCATGATATACTTGGAGTCTCCAATAGAGTTGGTGTATGTCCCATCATCCTTGACCATCGTGGGGGGATGTTACTCTACACTTGCCCCTAGCAATATAAACAGGAATGGACCAAGGGTTACCCCCACACTGCTTGGTGCAGTACTCTTTCCAGGAGTTTGTGCAGTTGTTATCAATAGAGGCTTTATATTGCTTGAATTTCTTTAAATATTCCAGGTGTTGTTGCTCTTTCCTTATTGGATCAGTTTCCTTCCGAAATTTCCTCTTGTACCTCCTTACTGTCCTCCTCATATTGTCCAAATCCTTATTCCACCAAGGGGTGTTCTGTCTAACAATTTTAACACTAGTAGACCCAAAGTAAGTCTTGTGGATTAGCTCTAAGCTGTTGCACAGTCTCGTCAATCTCTTCCTTACTCCTGATTAATTATTAATTATCGAGTCTGGCAGTCACATGCTAGTAAGTAAACTCTCAAAGATATTCCAGTTTGTCCAATTACAAATTTTATTCTAAGCCTGTATTTGACAACCAATCTCAGTAAGAATATAATTGGGTCGCTAGCCAATATTTTGTCCATGGTGCCAACAGTCTATCCTGCGATGTAGCAGATGAGAGTTCCCCAAACAGACATCCATCCAGCTCTCCCCCGGTTCGTAGAGAATGAGGGCAGCATGCTGCTGTTAAGGGATTTCAGATCGTGCTCCGCTATTAACTCACACAGAAGGTATCCCCTTGGGTCTTCCACCATGCTGTGCCAAAGGTGGCACAGCATGGTGGAAGACCCAACTTGCATTAAAGTCCCCAGTGATAAGAAGTTAATGGGATTTTAAATCCTCAATCGTATGGTTAAGCAGCCCAAGGGGTTGCTTGAGATCTTTGCTTGGGGAGCAATAGAAAGAAATGATGTAAATGCTATGATCTGACATATTGATCTTGATCATGGTGAAATACTTGTTAGAGTGCTGTTGAATGAGCTGGGCAATGACATTCTTATTGTATACAATCAGCCTGGTTTTTGCTCTTATATTGGTAGAGGGGGCAGTAAAAGTCCTGTCCAGGCCTAACATGGCAATTTTGCTGTTACGAAGATACGGCTCCTGAAAGGAGAGAACGTCAATATCATGTTCCTTCACCATCTGCAGGGCTTCAGTAGATGCTGCCTTCGACCTCTGTGTCTGTTGATCTGTAATATCCTGATCCTATCCTTAATTTGGTTGCCCTGATTTTCAGGGTTAATGTGCATAGAGTTGTGAGTATCTATAGTAGAGACAAGACAGATACCTGAAGGAGCCTAATGGTATTTAGTGTTAGCAATGATCGGGACCTTATACCACTTCAAACACAGGCAGCTGGCTGCAAACAAATTGTGGATATCCACTCTATGACTCTCTGGAAGTACCTTATTATATTTGGTGCAGTTTGAGCACTTTGGGTCATCGTGTTGATTCTGGCATTCTTTAAACCTGTGTTACGACAGCAGTGACAGCATTTTTGTTTTTGATCGCACCTACTAGAAATATGGCCGAAGCCACAGCAATTGAAACAACGTGGTTACAGGGATGTGGTCGTCTACCTGTATTGAGTTTTCAACCTATGGAAACTCAATACCTCAATTCAACTCAACCTATGGAAACTCAATAACTCAATACCATAGCCTAATAGAGCCAGGTAGAGTTTCCAACCTATGGAAACTCTACCTGCCTCTATTAGGCTAAGTCTCACCTGCAGGGATGCTGACAGCACTGCGTGCTGAATTTCATCCCTATGTTGAGGGGTGATAAAGTGCTGGAAAAAGTTCTCTTTTAAAAATTTTTCCTTGGAGTAAGTGTCACATATGCTCGAATTTTGCAGGTATAAGTGCTCCATTAACTCGGCCTCAGTTAGATCTCTTCGGATATTTAGTAAAATTATGCTTGGAGATCTCTTTTTCCTTTCCTTTGTGACAATTCTATTCGCAAGATGAGTATTTTCTTGAATTGCTTTCTTTAGGACCTCCATGTTTCTATTAGATTTCATGCCTATAGATATATCTCCACTTAGAAGCAGTCTAATATTTCCTACATTTAGCCCTAGTTCTTGGGGGGAAATATTCTCTTGAAGAATCGCCATTAATTCCTCAGCCACTGGCTTTGTCTGGTCCTGCTCATCTACCAAAGAGATAATCAAACTGTGGGCTCCATCCTGTGTCCCATTTCGACAACCCACTCCATCCGAGTTGGTGTTTATTAGCCTTGTATCTTTACTTGTTTGTCTCAAGTTTTTCTTTACTATATCCGCATAGAGAGGAGAAGGTGGCTGTGCTGTTGCATTGACTTGTTTCTGATGCAAATCTAGAATGATGCCTAAAAGCTGATTAGCTGTGGCGCTTATCCGTACTGCCACATCACGAGCCAGAGCCACTTCATCCACTTTGATCGCTATATTGCTACTGGAAGGAACACTTGTAAGAGTAATCTCTAAACACGAGTTAATAGTGATACTTGGACAGATAACAATGCATCAACCAGTACCTTCCACATTATGCCATAGGATGCACCAACTGCCATGACACTGTGTATGCACTACTATAGCTTGCAACGATATTCACAGACTGTTCAACATTTATGTATCTTCAATGGCTTGTTAAGTGATAGATTTGCACAATAACTGAGTTGAACTTCCAGATGTCAGTTTCTTTGAATCAAGTGATAATTCTCTTGAGAGCTTATGGAGTCAATGGTCATATAATAAACAAGGTACTGAAAACAAAAATACATAAAAAACACTACACCTTTATAAATCCAGTAAATTTTAACACAATAAAAACGTTTTCAATCGTTTTTATTGTATTAAATGATTATATTACGAGCACCGAATGCCAGCCGGCTTCCATCAATTTTTTGGATACTTTACAGCAAAGGATTAGGAGATTCGCCTCCACAACTTTAGCACAATTGTTGCATATGCAAAAATCCACAAGAATATTTGCATTTGCGAAGACACAAACTGGGTAACTAGATACGGCCGGTAATTGAAAAATGTGGTTCCCCAACGTTCTTGATTGAAAAACTAGTCAACTTCTTCCAAGCTAGGGATCAACAACATCCATTTTCTATTTCCAACTCACTACAACTGGTGGAGCATCTCAGGACATTTCCCTTACGGACAATGAATACATGACTGTTGGACTATAAATCCTTGTAACCTTTGATAAAATGACCTCCTTCCTTTTGTGCTTTAAGGGATTTTTTATTTACCAATATAGAGAATGTGCCACTTTATGCTCATATCCTAGAACTTGCACATTTAATTTGTTATACATCTTTCTTTGAGTTTGAAAAAAATGTTTTCTTACAAGGAAGAGGCATACCTATGGGTAGTCCTAGATCTGCAATCCTTTGCAAATTAGTATTATGACAACTCAAAACCACCATCCTACCCAACTTCCAACAACATATCATTTTGTACACTAGGTATGTAGACAACATTTTCATACGGTGGCAAAGGGAGCCTAACCTGCAACATTTCTTAGACACGATCAATGATAAGCCGTAAGGTTTATTGCTACAAGTTGACCAAAAGAGTGATACTAATGTCAACTTCCTGGACATTTTCATCACATGCAAGCAAGGGGAGATCTGCACCAACATATATCATAAACCCTGCTTTCAGCCTATTGTTATCCCACATCAATCCATTGATCCTAGGCATATCAAGTTTGCATCTTTCAGAGCATGGATTAAATGTGCTTATACACATTGCACAAGCATTTATGACACAATCAAGTAACTGCATTACATTCTTAAAATAGATGAACAACAAGGATACTGGAGAGAGGAGGTTGAGAGACTTATTCCATCCTTCTAAACCACGAAACAGCATTCTCCCAAGATAGACCACAGGAAATGAATAGTACAGTAAGTCCTCTACTTATGAACTTAATCTGTTTGTAGCGACCGTTTGCAAGTTGAAAAGTTCGTAACTCGAAAAAACGATGTTTGGTGCAAAAACTCATACACAACGTTGTTTTTACAATTATATAATGTTTAGGCTACTTGAATAATGTTGAATTAAGATTGTTAAAAGGGAAATATAAATTCAAATCAATCACATGTACATTTATTAAAATTATTCATTTAAAACAACTACAAATGTACATATGTATGTACTGTAAATGTTTTTAACGTAAAACTTCAAAAATAAACTTGGACCGTACATAAAAAATAACCAACTGCACTTTAATAATAAACAAATGACACCACACACAATTGACACACGACTACAGTCCAAACTCAACTAAGAGCCTCTCACCTACCTCTCACGCTTAGCATACCTAGATATCAGAGTAGCAACACACAAGTCATCGCCGCCATGTTCTGTCGACAGTCATCACGTGGTCTATGGGTTTACATTAAGAAATGACAAATTTTTTTTAGTTTAATAAAGCATTTTTACAAATAAAATGCTTTATTAAACTTTTTAGTTTATTAAATCGTTATTTCTTAATGTAAACCCATAGACCACGTGATGACAGTCGATCGACAGAACATGGCAATGATGACTCGTGTGTCACTACTATGATATCTAGGTACTCTACTCACGCTCATGTTAACCTGCCATCTGTCAGCTTTGTTCATAACTTCGAAAGTTCATAAATCGAATGTTCGTAAGTAGAGGACTGCCTGTACTAAATTATATCCCATGTTTAAACAGAATACATAAAGGTACTGCCAAAGCTAATAAATTTCACATTGTATACCGATGTAATCCTACTGTTTTCAAACTTTTAAGAAACAATAAAAAGAAAGAGGATCGGAATTCAATGACGAGTATTTATTCGGTACCTTTACATGACCAACATTTTGATTCCAAGCATGTTTGTGTGGAGGCAACGATGCACACTTTAAAACAAAGGCTCAAGGAACACAAATATACAATCAATAAGAACCTGGACAGCACTGTTCTAGCAGCATATGCAAGACAACAAAATGTTAGCGTCCAATGGGATAAGGCGGCAATCATCAGAACAACATCGAATAGGCAAGGGATGAAGAATCTTGAGAAATTAGATATCTTCACGGCACAAATGGGAACTGAGTGTATAAATCATAGAGATGCAGACGCATTGTCAATTGCTTGGAGGTCATTTTACAATAATTAATGATAATGCTAATTTCGATGTTATATCTTATATTTATTCTTTTTCACTGTATCTTGACCTCATTTAAGTTGTTTATTTATTTATCTATATTTTGTCCACAAGGGCATTTTTCCGTTAATTTTTATATTTATTTCGAATTCATTTTATGTTCGATTTTTCTGTAACTGATGAAGATCGTTTAAAACAATTCAGAACATTTTTATTGTATTAAAATTTTTGCTGGATTTATAAAGGTATAGTTTTTTTTTTATGGAGTCAAAAGTCCTCAACATCAATTCTTATGACTGCAAAGTTCCAAAGTGCACTCGTAAGCAACTAGCATTGTTGTTTTCATAAAACTGCTTTACAAGAAATGCATGATGGTCCTAGTGACTGATAAGAATACACTCAATACATGTAATTACTTTTATATCCAAAACTTGGTTGATATATACACTTATGCAAAGGAAACTTTTTCATTGCTTACAGTACCAAAAGCCAATAATAGTACACTTTTTATACTAATTTTAATTTTGTGAAAATGTCTTTTGCATATCCTGAAAAGTTACCATACCAGATTTGGTTCATTTGTATTTCTAAATATCTCTCTAGACAGTATTGATTAAGGATATTTTAATTACAATCAATTGAAATATAAACACCATAACATAAAAAATTTGGTTTACATACACAGTACAGTCCATAAGTTTTAGGACTTTATTTTTATTTCCAGAACAGTAGTCTCATCACAACACTAGTTGTGATGAAACTACTATACTTAGAGTATACTGGCCATGCAAGTACTGTCTGTTCATCTGAAGAGAGTCACTAGTGTATTTTCAGAAACTTGGAAGTTATAACACACACTGCAAACTGTTTCTATTGCTGTCATTGATTCAAAAAGTTAATTAAAGAATTACAATTAAATTTTTATTTAAAGAAGGTCTATACTTCACTCAAAAGCATTGAATTATTTTCCAGTAACAGTCAATTTAAAACAATTTTTTTTAAATTCCTACTATTAGTTCACGCTCTCCCTATATATAGTTATTGAAAATTTGAACAAGATATATAAATAAATCATTAATAAAATACTTTTTATTCATCCACTCAAGTTCAAATACATTTTTTTAAACTTGTAGTGGATGATACTATGTTAATACAGTTTTTTCAAATATTAATTCATTAATTAAATTTAAACTGTGACGCCCGTCAGCAATATGCCGATTTGGACCGACAGAGGGCGCAAGGAGAAAAAAAAGCGAACTTTGTAACTATTTAATAAAAAGTAACTAAAATAAAATTTTTCTTTGTTGACCTAAGTAGGAATTGACTTTAAAAAATTTTTTTTATATTACTTGTTTACTAACATTTTCGATCTCCAATTGAATTAAAATACAATTAAGTATAAAAATAAAATAAATAACCTACTGGCTACAAAGACACCATGGTTTTTACAGCATATCAAATCTTAGCTAAAAAAGTATGTAAGGTATGTTTAATACCTTCATATACTGGTGAAGTTCCACCTTAGACTATAATTGACCTAAAACTAGTACAAAAAGTACATGGTAATGAATCTCTAAACTGATCTAACATCTTCAGGTGGTATTCATGGTTTCATGATAAAAGAAAGTCAATAGCTGACAAGAAAAGTGGATGTCCTACATTGACTTGAACAAAAGAAAATGTTGCTGATATCGCTGAGTTGCAAAGAACAATCATTAAAGAATATCACAAATGATAGCTGAAACTTTGAACATTTCCAAAATCATTGTCACATTTTAAGAGAACATTAGAGGAAGATGTGTGCTCACTATGTTGCACATGCCTTGACAACTAAGCAAAGAAGCTGGATCATGTCTTGTCATCATTGTAATGGCAAATGGAAAGAAAGTTTCTTTAACAAAATCATTATAGGAGGTGAGGCTTATGATTCCAAAACCAAGTAACAGTTCTTAATGGATTAGTGAAATATCTCAAGATGTGATTCACAAAGAATACATCCTGGAAGGAAAAAAGTAGATGCAGAGTTTTATAAAGACATGCTGAATCATCTCCTAAAATGCATTCAGCATGTTTGCCTTAATGCATTCTGGTGGTCCTGAAATTTTTTCTGTTGCATGATAATGTACCTGACTCACAAAATTCTGGGAGTTTTGACAAAAAACAGTCTACTCTGTCTCCCAAGTTAAAATTCAATGCTTAAAAGATACCAATTTACAGAAGTTCCCACATTCCAAAAAACTAATCAATGAATTATAAACAATTGGAAAAGAGGAATTTCCTGCACTCTCCAAAAATTATTTGATCACACTCAAGTCTACATTATACCAATGAATTGTACTTTGAATAAAAAATACATACCATATTATCTTTCTATCATAAATTTTTGATTTCTTTTTACAATTTCTGTCTAAAATTTTTGAACTGCATTCAGTCAAGTCCGCATAAGTCAACACCAAGGGGAAATGAAAATGTGTTGAGTTATCCAATATGATGACTAAAGCAAAGTTAAAAAAACCACAATACTACAATTAGGAAAATACAGTAGTGCAACATACTGTACCTCTCTTATCATCCATCAGTGGCACTAAAGTTTGTTTCTACTCCAAGTACCCCAGCAATTTCCATCGCCTTTTGTTTCTGAAACAGTCCCGAAACGGGAAGATTCCATGAATGAATTTGCTTTAGCCAACGTACGAGAACATCTTCGACATCTTTGTATGCCGACTTTCTCTGGCATTTTTGAGACAGCCGCAACAAAAATCAAAGAAAAAGTTTCTTAATTTCCTCTTTTTTTCAGATTCCCATCAACATTGTTCTTGGAAAGTATTCTTGTTTTGCAAATTCAGCTTGCCAAGTTTTCTTACATTCAAATTCAGACACAAGTTCGTATTTTTCTTTCAGCGTAAACATCGTTAGCTTTGGGACATTCATTTCTAACAGAAATGTGAAACACATCCTACAAATAATGCTTGACATGAGAAAATGCAAAAATCGGATTCTGCTGCGACGTTGATATAGATTGTATATTTTCTTTTTGTTTATCTGTTATTATTTTATATATAAAAATACATAAAATGTTACTATATACATATTAATAAAAATGCCTTAATAAATAAGTCGATTCCCCCTCTTGAAGAAAACTAGTTCACACCGCACTGTGTGGTGTGAACTCATTTTTTTCAGGAGAGTCGACTTAGACATCTAAACAAAAACAGCAAAAACATGTCGCTTTATCCAGTGGTGATGAGTTAAATGGTATCAAGTAAACCAGAGTTTTTTAACATTAATGCTTATGTAAGTCAGCCAGGCCCACAGAAAACTGACTACTTAACCGATATAACCAACAGTGTCGAGTTATACCTATGATGACTTATGCAAACTCTACTGTAATTAGAAAGCTTCTTTTTTAACCAATATAAGAATAAAAATAACCCATGCAAAAATTTTACATAAAACTTTGAAGTACAAAAATTTTAAGGATTGTGTAAAATTTCTAAAGAATTGAGTCATGTATGTTTAACCAACGATTCAGTGGATAAAACATGGTCCAATTAATTGGATTATGTTTTCTTTTTTCTTATTGTAATGTTTCTGAAATGAAAATTTATTTTGGGTTGGAGACACATTTTAACAGTATGACTTTCTCCCAAAGTGGAGTACATTCATCTTCTAAAACATATTTTGCAAGTTCTGTGTGGGTATGACCTTTATTAATATTAATTTCATGTTGCCATATAAGTGTTTTTATTTGTCTTGATATTGCACCTATATATTTTTGGAGCTTACTGTAGGAAGGATGTGAGTACATAGTGAAAGAGTAGACACATATCAGCCTGAGTTGGAAGAGTCTGTCAGATGAAAGGAATGGAAGGAGACTTGCGAGAGTTAACACATGGATCATATCTGTTTCAGCCGTTTGGTTTTTTACAATTTTAAAAAGTTTTATACTATCTGAAAACAATAAAATTATTTATGACAAAAATTTTTTTTACAAATTTGAAGTTTTTTGTTACTTATCCAAACAAACAACCAATCCAATACTGGAGGAATATATAATTCATCCAACAAAACCTTAAATTACTCCAGTTAACTAAGTTCATAGATCATGAAACGTTTTAGATTTATTCTGGGTACACCAACGTGTGAAATGGAACATGCAAATTGAATCCAGGCAAATCGAATCCATGCAAATCCATGCAAATGGAACATGCAAATCGAATCAGATTCGATTTGCATGTTCCATTTCACACGTTGGTGTAAGACCCAGAATAGGTCAAAAACATTTGATGATCTATGAACTCAGTTAACTGGAGTAATTAAGGTTTTGTTGGATGAATTTTTTGTTACTGTCAAATTTTATTACTGTGATCCATATATCAACTTCTACATGTCTTCTTCCATCCTTTCATCTGACATAGATCCTTCCAGCTAAGGCTGACTTGTGTCTACTCTTTCATTTTGCAAACTATAGTATAAATGATAGTGCATGGTAACAAACAATGATGTACTTATAATATATGTAATTAAATTTTCTATTATGATATCCAGCTGTGATTATATCCTATTGGATAGTATCTACTTCTTTTACTAATAAGTCAGCTGAAGGTGTTAGAAAATAAGCTGTGTGAATTAATATGCTAACAGTCATGTTTTTTATACCTGTGAATAAATCACTGGAATGAATCACTGGAAATTATAGTTGGTGGAGCATAAAATTTCTGATGTATCCCAAACCTTAAATTATGATCCCTACAGATAATGTGTAAATCTAAAGATGAGATAGTGTGCTGCACAGTTTCATACTCAATGACAAATTTAAGTAGAGTATATATTATTTAATGTGTGTACAAACAGATTACATTCTTCTGTTGGTCCAGCAAAAAGAATTTAATCTGTACAATCCTCACTTCCATGCAATGAGGCTATCATCAACATAATGCAGACGTAAGACTGGAATATTAAGAGTGATGGTAATCTTAAATATTTTGCATTCCAAATTTCTCATTAGTATTTCTGCCAATTTTTCTGAAATTAATTATAGAAAAATCATTAGAATATTGCTAATAATATAATTATAGAAAAATTATTATATTATTATTAGCAATATTCTAATATTCAATTCTTGTTAAGACATTTTGAAAAAATTGGAAACATTTGAAATATTTTATTGAATGTGTTTTTCATAAATTTAACTTCATCAAACTACCTCATTGTCTTCCTACTTAAGTAATGAGAAGTAAATATTAATGAAATTTTGAAAAATAATTTTTATTGAACAGAACATATTTTACAGAGCAATTTTAAATTAGCTTAATCATTACCTGTCGTAGTTGATTAGCATGACCAAAATGAACCATATCGTAACTAGAAGGAAAAGATAATAATTAAAAATAATTTTACTAATAAATTAAATTACAAAATTTATCAGAAGTTAAGTTAATTTAGAAAAATAAACTCACCTGATTATAATAATAATTTTATTTAGTTATTGACTACATATATCAGGGGTGGGCAAGCAAGAGTTCAGTGGGAGCCGAAATGTAGGTTTTGCAACATACATGGGAACCACAGTTCTGTACAATCATAGCAGATAGTATGGTAAGGCGTGCGATTTTATTATATAATATAAATATAATATAAAACAAATATTGAATTTTTTTAATAAACATATTTTCACAAAATTATAAAAATAAAATTGTAAAAATAATAATAATAAACAGAAATTAACACTTTCAGCAAGAGCCGCATGTAACTCAAAAAGACCCGCATTTGCCCATGCCTGACATATATTAATAAAAATCAGTATATTATTAATTTTGAAGTCAAATAAAAATATTTAATTGTAAAAATTAGTTGGCTTTAAGTCTAAAAAAATTCAATAGAAAATATTTACAATTACAAATCAGTTATCAATAGTGTGTGTAAAATTTTATATCAAAAACAATTTATGTCATAATTATATCAAAACAAAATTCTTTCAAGCATAATCTAGATTAAAATTAACACAACTTATATCAAGTTATTATTTCTCAGAAACACTGTGTGGTCTATAAATAAGTTTACAAATTTAATATGTAATAAAATTTTATTGAAATGACCAGGAAATGCCTCCTTTGCCTACTGTATGCAATTTTTTGTTATATGCACTGTTGCCCCATGTTGCTGGAATCATACTGTTGCTGTCTGGATGTAATAATATCTAATTGTGGAAGAATGTAATGTTGCAGCATACACAACCAGCATTGTGCATTAATAGTTTTTCTCAACCTTTCCTCATCCACAAAGAAGTAAGATCTGAAAATTGTGACCAATAATCCCACACCATACTCAAAGCCAGATTAACCCATTTTGGGATCCTAGACATTTTCTTCTTACCGGGTCCCCTCTCTCTCCCACAAGAAATAGAGCGCACAAAAAATATAAAACAACTAGCTGTTACCGGCAGCTTCGCCCACTCAGATTTTGCAATTTGATAGAAATAACCCTCCCTCAGTACTTCACTAAGGTTCTCAATTATTAGTTGTTACTAATTTGCTAAAATTACTGATTTTTGTTGGTTTCAAACTATGGACTGCTAATGCACCTAAATTCAAATTTCAAATATTATGGAATTCTGAAATACGATAAATCTGAGTTTAATTTTTTTTCAAAACATAAATGACGTTATCTGAAACGCCCTAAATTTAAATAAATATTAAAATGTAAAAATACAGAACATTCACAAGGATAAAACCTTTGTCATTGCACACCATCAGTAGTCCATCAGAAATTACAAAAATTACAGAGACGACCTTCCCTTTTAGCCAACTGCCTCCATAACAAACATGCAAAAATGGTAAGACATCTTCTGGTGTTTTCGCTACTATCACAATAATAATTTTTTTTTAAATAACAAAGTAAAATCGTGGCCAACGTTATTTCAGACACCATAGTAATTATTTAATTTATAACAATCTATATCAGGTAACCAAAAAAGTTCTGTCGTTTTTTGTGAAACTACAAAGTTTAAACAATGTTACACGCAATACACAATAGATGGCACTAAAATTCCAGCAATATGTTAATCAAGATTTAATGCTGACTCATCTTATATAAAGAGAAGTGGAAAGGTTATCTCTTAATATTATAAAAATTGACCTGAAGATGAGTACTCCAAACTCTACAATTCATGCTTGTATGTTGTATGAGTTTAAACTTGGAACAAATGCTGTGCAAACGGCTCGAAAAAAATATGCCAGGCTTTCGGACAAGGTTCTGTCAGCACTCGCACCACCCAAAGGTGTTTAGAAAATTTTCTTCCAGCGATGAGTTGCTTAAAGATGTGCCAAGAGAAGGGCAGCCATATGTCATTAATGATGATGAATTACAGGCTGCAATCGAAGAAGATTCTGCTCAAACTTGTCAGATGTTAGCACAAAGATTCTCCATAAATGATGAAACTGTCCTGTCCATTTACATTTGCACAGTCATGGGAAAGTTTACAAGCTCAGCAAATGGATACCTCATCAATTGACACCTGCCAATATTGTGCATATGGTGGACTGCAAATGGAATTGTTCACTATGAACTTATACCATCTGGCCAGACTATTACTGCTAACGTCTACAGTGACAAACTCTGTAGAGTTCACCAATCACTTTTGAAAAAACAGCCAGCTTTAGTGAACCGTAAAAGCATTCTTTTCGTACACAATAATAGGCCTCAAGTCATGTGTGTGACCTCTGACACAATTCAGACTCTTGGATGGGAACCTCTTTTGCACCCTCCTTATTCCCCTGACATTAGCCTTTCTGACTGGGTACGTTCATTAAGTCGAACGAGTTAAACGCGTTAGTAATGAATCATTCGAAAAGTAGTAGTCTCACTCAGTGCACATGCTCCGCGGTGATGACGTATCGAACGAAACTCTAACGAAGCTCACGAAGGAAAGAGTTAGTTTACTTCGTTAAGAAAATGGCGCCCGACGATATCAATGTTTCTAGATCTACTCGAGTGTTTAAATTGTGAATTAAAAGGTGAAATGATTGAAATAACTCTCCGTCCGAAGCAACCCCAAGAAAAATATTTTGGATAAGGCTGCTTTAGCAACATTCGTATCTTTGATTTTAGAAACAGCCATTTAGTTATAACGAATCGTTCGAAAAGTCTAACAAAACAGAATAACGATGACGTCATTCTCGTTTAACTCGTTTGACTTAACAAACGTACCCACTATCATCTATTTTTAAGCCTAGATAATCATCTGCGAAATTGACAGTTCAGAAATAGAGAGGCTATGGAAACGGAGTTAGGCCACGACTCCACTAGCCGTAAAAGGGCCGTAAAATCCCTCGCCGTAAAAGCTTTTAATCACGTGACCATGATATTTTACGCCTGAGCAGGTCGTTAAAACCAACGTAGAAGCGAGTTGAGCAGTGTTCAACTTTCGAAGCAAATACGACTGTAAACCGGTACCATCCACCAATCAGAAGTCAGTGAAATCTAGGTCATTGTGACACGGTGCGAAAATGGCGGAAAACGAGCTTTTGTGTATGTTCTCTTGTGGCTACTCTAGAAGATCTGGAAAGATTGATCGAAGACATCCGAATGTATTCGTGTATCTACGACAAGAGGTATCCCGATTATAATAATGGATGCCTAAAACACGCGATATGAACGGCCAGAGGAAAATCCTTCAATTTAGAAGAATATACAGTCAAACCTGTTTTTATGCGCTCCTTTTATGTGCGATTTTTATTTGTGCGATTTTTTTAATGCGAATTTTTAATTTGTGCGGTATAGTTGGCGACTAGTCTCGTGCGATTCGTCATGTCTTACGTTGACTTATTATAGCTAAATAAACTTATTATAGCATAAATGCACTTATTATAGTAATATTATTGCATGAATATGCGAAAAATGAAATAATTTACTTTTTAAGTCAACAAAACACCACCTGGACAAAAATATGTAAAACAGACGATAGACCAGACGATGCAGTCAAGTGCTGACATCTGTTGTCAATAAATTCTATTTCGTACGGTTTTGAGTTATTTTCTATGTGAGACTTTTTTTATGCGGTCCCTGTTGACCGCATAAAAAAATTATTTTTTTAATTGTGTTGCGAAAACTATTATTTACAGCCATTCGTGAAGTTTCGTGAGATTTTTTTTAATGCGTTTTTTTTAATGCGGTCCCTATCCCCCGCATAAAAACAGGTTTGACTGTATAATAAAAAAGCTAAGCTTATAAGTGCTGTATATTATCTTAATAATATAATAATAAAAGTCAATATATGAAAGTAAAGATATTACTTTCACTACATTTGTAATTATAGTACAGAGAAAACTCGTAGAATCTAATCATTGTCTTTATATCGATATATCACATATACACCGTAATAGTACTGTCAACGTAAAAAGCTTCGCTAGCCGGACCTCCACCGCAATCCGAGCACAAACACAAATAGGCCACGTGATTAAAAGCTTTTACGGCGACGGGTTTTACGGCTAGTGGAGTCGCGGCCTTAAAGAAGTTTTTCAACTCTAAAGATCGTGACTTTTATAAAAATGGAATTTATAAGCTTGTTTCCCATTGGGAAAAGGTTATTAAATGTGAGAGTGGTTATTTTAATGAATAAATTGTGTTATTTCCTATACATTTTTATGTTTGTTTTCTTTCAACAAAAAACAACAGAACTTTTTTGGTTACCTGATAAATACATAAAATTCTCACACGTACAATAATCAAACACAGGTCATATCAGCTTACACTAATAACTTTCTTACAATTAAGGAAAATGGAAAAAAAAGCAAAAGGGATTGGAAAGGAATAGAAATACCCGGGGTTTTTCGTAATGACGTGCTCTTGGAAAGGACACCACTTTGAAACTCTCCTTTATTCGTGACCCTCTTCTTATTGTAGACCTTTCGTCTATTCCTGACTTCGTCGTTTGTCCTCAAGGTTTTCTGTCCATAGTCTACTTTTTCTTTCTAACTTCTTCGACACCTCTCAGTCTCGGATTGTCTTTCTCGAGATCTAGAGGACGCTTTTACCCTCCCTGCTTCTTCAAGGTTTTCACCAAAAGTGACTCTTTCTCTGTCCGTTTGGTCCCAGGGCCCGACACCGTCTTTTGTTCTACTTATTTTTGTGGAAAAGATAATCCTACCCAAGGGCAAAAGGCCACACTATAATTGAACAAATATGTAATAACAAGTTCAAATTTAAACGGTTCGAACATTTGGTTAAAAAATTGTAATACGTAAATATTGTAGTTTGGAAATTAAGTTATTACCATAAAAAAAAAAAAAAAAAAAAAAATTGCATCTGAAATAGTACAGTAGAAGCCATTCTTCCGGTTAAGACTTAATGCTCTCTCCACGTGGGGGAATTTCGAAAAATCCCTTCTTAGTGTGCATTTCCATGACATACCCTAACTGTGTACCAAATTTCACCTCCTTAAGTTCAGCAGTGTGCTCTGGGGAATGATGAAGTCAGTCAGTCAGGACAAGTAGTTTTATATATATAGATAAATGAAACAAAACTAAATAATGTGAAAAACTAAAACAAATCTTAAATTTTTATTAATAAAAAATATTTAATATACAACAATAAATTTTAGTTTTTCTAGAAAAAAGTCTTAACAGTTTGTTTATAAATTTAAAAAAATAGACATTTAATAAAATAAATTCCAAACAAAAGTTGTTATACAATAACAATATTACCTTAAAATATTAATTGTTTAATTTAATCATTTTGGTTAACATTTAAATAATATAATATTTTACCTATGAAAGGTAAATTGAATAATGAAAAAAGATAATTTAACTTTCTTAACTACTTCTTACTACACCATGATGAATATAAAAGTAACTTTCACTAAAAGGTACTCCAGTTAGTAGGTTTGAGTGAAAGTTATTTTTATGAAAAAGATAATTTGAATAAAAGCCAAGATATTTACATACTTACTTTTTTTGAACTATGAATAAACTTTATTTAAAAATTCAGAAAAGTAAACTATCTTATTTACAAATCCTTCCTAAATAGACAGTTTGACCGGACCCTAGACATTTGTCTATGCGATGATTCGACCCTGACCATACCATAACTTTTTCAGAGTGTAGTGGTTTTTGAAATGCTGAAGGATTTCTCCTTTCCAGAAAACTTGAAGTTCTGTTTATTCACAAATCCTGATAAACAGACAAAACCCAGAGAAGGGAATAGACTCAAAATATTCTACTTAGATCATTCGTTAATGTGTGTACAATACATTAAATATTCATGCAAGTATGTCACTACAGCCTGTTTTGATTTAAGTAGAATATGTTGGTTTCAAGCATTTTATCATACAGTTTAAGTTTACAATACATTCCATTATTCTGTGGGTTGTTATGATAAACAAAGAGAAAAATAAATATTCTATGATCTATTGTGAAATGTTATATGCCTGAGTAAATGCAAATTCTCATTTACCTTTCAAAAAAATAAAAATGATTCTTTCTGTCAGAAAGACTTAGTTTATACACCTGAGTTTATCATTACTAATAACTGAAAATTTTTCTTTAATTAAACCTATTCATGAATTATTTTAATTTAAAAGGTAACTTATGGACTGACTTTCTACTAAATTTATTTTTCAGAAAAATTTTAAATTAAAAAAAATCTATGCATGAAATCATTTCAGATTCATTATTTTATATTAAATTTCAATTACACTAAGTAAAGTAATAAAATATAAATTTTTACCAAAATTAATGCCTACACTTTAGTATTATAACTTCAAATAAAGTTTGTGTGAAAGAACTACATTAAAAATTCTATTAGTTTGAATGTCTTTCAAATGGAGACTTAAATAATGGTTCTCAAAATATTTTGTGAAGTAATTTATGATGAAATTTAAAATCTTAACAATTATTTTATAAAAAAGAAAAATACTTTTTAATTTTAAATTAAATAACAACAGTTGAGAGTTGTTATTCTTTTAACTTTGTACAAAAATATATTAAGACAAAATTTTGATTATAATGGCATTAACCTTATAATAGAATAATCCATATTTATTAGAGTATTATGTGTAACTTTGCAATACAAATAGTGCTTTCAGGACAATGTTTTGAGAACCATTGTTCACTATATAAAAAAAGCATTGCTAATTAAAAATACTAACATTATCTCTAATTTGCCTTATATATTGAATGATCCAATAATATATATACCAGACATGGGCAAATGCGGCTCTTACTGAAAGTGTTAATTTCTGCTTTTTATTATTATTTTTACAATTTTATTTCCACAATTTTGTGAAAATATGTAATTATATATATGTAATATTTAGTAATTTATTTCGAAGTTGATGCAATAAATTAAATTGACATTTCAAATCTATTCTTTTAAAACAAGTTCTCAATCCAGATGGGAGACACGCTATCCTTCCCTGCCTTACCATACTATCTGCCACAACAGTATAGAACTGTGGCTCCCATGCATTTTGCAAAACCTACATTTTGGCTCCCACTGAACTCTTGCTTGCCCATCTCTGATATATACAGTGGAACCTCACTTAATGAGCACCTCACATAACGAGTGTTTTGCATAATGAGCAAATCAAATTTTTAAAAAATGACTCACTTAACGAGCAAAGTTTTGCATAATGAGTGACGAGGAGAGGGGAAGTCCCGGATTGTGCGCATGTTCCATCATGATATTATCTGTGATTTTTTTTTGCTTTCTGCAAATCGAATTCACATTCCAGATTGGTTCATTCTGTGCTAGAAGAAATGATGATGATTCACGTTCCTTAACAATGTATATTTTGTATAATTTTCTTTGAATAAACATTATACGTAAAATAAGGTATTTATTCACGTATAAGACAATCTCACACACAGGACGAGGTGCAACTTCAAAGATCAAAATAAAGAAAATTAGATTTATACAATTCTAATTTTATTTTGTTTAATCACAAATAAATTATCATCAAATTCATGTATTAAGGCAAATAACTATGTTTTCTTCACTCTATCACCATTTGTCTACTCGAACTAGCCCTCCAAAGCTTCATTACAATTCTCCTCTTTTTCACTCTTAATCCACAAAGCATCATCCCCCGATTTGTTGAGTGAATTTAAAAATGCAGTATTTCCTGAATGATTGCAATCAGCTCTTGAAGATTGCTTTTCCATGCACCAGATACCCATGTAGCAAAACCAACAGATTATAATGCACGACAGGAAAAAGTTTATTTTTAATGATTCAGAACGTACAAATATTCATTAAAAATACCAGTTTAATAAATATGAAATAACTACATTTATAATTATTGCTAAGTGACCAGCTATTTTCGGATCATCTCTTTAAAAGCAACAAAACGAAGAAAAACCTCATCTTATACACAAGTAAATATGGTATTTGAATATTTTTTCGATACGAAACGCATTATCATATTTTACATTAATTTCTACGGGAAAAAATTGTTTCGCTTAATGAATGTTTTGCATTACAAGTAAGGTTCTGGAACAAATTATGCCCATTAAGCACGGTTCCACTGTATATATATGTCAATTCATAAGAACTACTCTATGATAATTTGAAAATATAAAACTGTCAAACAATTATTATTGTATGACTAAATAGTTAAGCTTTGAGATTTATATGCTTATGTAGCAATATATTTGAACAACACTGTTTAGGTAACTTCCAACATGGACTTCACATAACTTGGACAAACTTTTTTGAAAAATTGTACTGTAACAGTAACAAAGTTTCTTAATAATAGAAAAATTATAATTAAAAGTAATTGTAATTATAATGAAACTAATTAAAGAGTGTTTTTAAAATTTGAAAGCCTTTGTGATAACAGCATTATATTCTGTAATCGGTTACTGACGATTATAAATTGCTGTATGCCTGTACTGTCATGAAATTTTTTTGAGTTATTTCCTATAATAGTAAATTCAGCAGTGTAATTTACTAAACCTGTATAAAGCTTATTTATAGGGCTTGTAGTAATAAATGACTGTACTGTATATCCACCTTCTTTCCATATTAGAGAAAAACCCTAACTTGAAATTTCATAAACTCAGACAACTTTCATCCCCTTTTATTGAGTTAGCAGGGGGTTTCTTGTAGTTTAAAATTTAATAAACTTTAATTATTCTATAAAGAATTTCAAGGTACTAAATTATAGAAATGAAGTGTAATTTTCTGTTATTTTATATATAAAATGTAAAACTAACAAATTGTAAAATTGTTTTTTTAATATAATATATAATAAATTATAAAATTTATATATTGTAAGTTTTACATATGAAATTCAAAATAAATTCATAATTATTGACATATTTTAAATGTGTTTTATTACATTGTAAAATATGTAACAATTTAATGTTTTTTCAATAATTTAATTAAATGTGATTAACTCTACAAAATACTTATAACTATATTAAAATAATGCAGATACCAGAAACAGTGATTTTACAATTTAAACCTATTTTAAACTGATGAACTATGCCAATTTATTAAAATTATATAAATCAATAGGTTAAAGTTACTATTAATTTCCTTTCAGTGAGAAAATATTCCAAAAAATCTTTACAAAATATAAATATTTAATATTTAGAAGTTATTAGCATGTCACTTTAATTAAATTTTGGTATCTCATGCATAACTTATATGTTGGGTTATGATATTTTTATTATTATTAATAATATTTATGTAGAGAAAATTATTTTTATCAAGTTCAATGAATAAACATAACTAGTTCAGTGTTATCAACTTTGATATTACTACTGTTTGTATATTGTTATTAATTATATATGTAAGAACCATTTATTTGCAAGTGAAGATAAAAATTCTTTAATTTTCACAGGAAATTTTTCATTAATAACAATAATTTAAACAATTAAATAAATGACCTTCAAATGCATACCTTATTGATTCAAAGTTAGTAAAACATACAAACAAGAACTCATCATAGACTGCATAACTTATCAATAACAACATACTCAGAACACCTTGTAAATCTGCAGCAGTGTTTATTAAATACTAACGTTTTCGGTCGTATTTAACAACCTTCTTTGGGGAAAAAACAGCAAAAAATCAAACACTTAAAACATTTGCAGTAACGAACCAGCGTTTGGAATGTTTTTAAAAGATATTCCAGAGGAAATTACGTAATTCTCTCTAGAATATCTTTTAAAAATGTTCCAAACGCTGGTTTGTTACTGCAAATGTTTTAAGTGTTCGATTTTTTGCTGGTTTTTCCCCAAAGAAGGTTGTTAAATACGACCAAAAACGTTAGTATTTAATAAACACTGTTGCAAATTTACAATGTGTTCTGAGTATGTTGTATACATACAAACAAGTTATGTTTAAAGTTTATTCTATTTATAAAAGATGCTTGCAAGATATGAAAATGTATTTAAAATCAGGTGAGAAGTATATTTAATTGCCAAAAACAAGGTCAGAAACATTCTACATTTCCAGCATTTATAGAATAACATGTATACAGTAGACTCCCGTATAACGCGGGGGATACATTCCACGTTGTAGGAAAATCGCATTATACGGGACAGATCAATTTATGCAAATTCAGGAATCTGTAAATTGTAACAGTTGTCAATAAATCTGTACTGTACAACCAACATTAACAAAACGGCATCGTTGGAACTTTATTTTTTGGTACTTCCAATAGTGAATAAATGTTAAATAGTGAAGTGCATAATTTTATTTTAAGTCGAATAAAATTATTTTCTTCTTATATCTTTAAATGAGTATGTATTATTATTTTTTAAAAACTGCTACTTCTTTAAATTATCAGCTTCACTATTCATACTGGTATATAAACAACAGGTAAGTGTATACATTTGCTTTTCTAAACAAAAAATCAGAAACTATGTGAAAATGTTAAATCTATCTTACCTGTTATACGGGACTGTTTGTCGCACTGTACGAGCACTAGTCGCAATTTTTTCGTCGCGTTGTATGAATTCGCATTTTATGGGAGCACATAGAATTACAGTAGACTCCTGTATAACATGTTATAACAGAATATATTTATGATGAACAGACCAATAGATTTTAACCTCAATACTAACATTACCATGACATTTAACTTTTCATAAATAGTTAAAAAGAAAAAAATTTCTCTTAAAAGACTTCATAGCACTCTCTCTCATTTAGCATCTAAAGAGACACTCTTATCTGCACCTCCCTCCTCTTGGCCACACCTCTGCATTAGATTCCGACAAAGTTTCTGATAATAATAGACTTTTTAACTTTAAATATTATTGGGAAATGTGTGTAAAGTGTCCAAAAAAAAAAAAAAAAAAAAGTTTATAACATCCCAGAAATTTAAATTTGATCCATTTATTTATTATCAAGAAAATAAATAAAAGGAAGAAGAAAACAGAAAATGCACATGTAATCTTCCATAAATGAAGCATACAAATGAAATATACAAATATATTTGTTTGATTTTCAATTTACAAAAGCACAAAATTAAAGATTCTGTAATTTTATTTTCATTTCCAATTAAAAAAGAAAAAAAAACAACTAAAAGGAAAATCGTATGCCTATAAAAAAAATATATTACATGTTAATTTAAATCAAATTTTTGCTTCGAATTGACGCTATTACTTCAAGGTCAAATGTGTAAATTTCCGATCGAATCATAAAATATCAATTTCTAATGACGCCATCACCCGATCACACGTTTAAATTGTTAACTTTTAAATAATAAATCAATTTCCCTATTTTATCTTATTTTATTTTTTAATATTGATCTCGATTTACTTTTCGTAACAAATAAACAAACCAAAAAAAAATAAAATGGCTAGTGTTAAGAAAACATACAACTCCCACAATAAATAATTCAGTAGAAATTCACATGACGACTATAAAAAATAAAATAAAATTGATACGTACCAACCATCGCACCATACACGAATCACGCGTTTTGTTTTTTTCTCATTCATGTCTAATGCACTTCCTTTTCGTTTCTCCCCGACTGAACACCTTTCCATTTTTTCTATCTAATTTATGTAGAAATGAATGAATGCATCGGATCGGATGACGGATGGCCTACCCAACGACTCGAAGCGCCATCACAAAATATTGTATTACAAAATTACAATGTCGTCTGTCTTCGAAAAAATAATATTGAAATTTGCGTGTAAAAGTATATACATAAATAACTGCCAAAATTATTTATTTTTTTATATTTTACTAAAATCTGTACGAAAATAATTTTTAGTTTATTTTTTTTAATTGATTCAGAGATGTTTTTCTTGATGAAATTGAATAGGCCGGATGGCCGAGCGGTTGAATGGCAGGCTACCGCTCTGGAGGACCCGGAATCGAATCCGGACGTATCAAAAAATACCCAGGATTTTTTCGGGAATAATTCGACCGGATATGTCGAGCCCCATCCCTCACCACCCGGCCTCCCCATTGTGGGCCAGGCCGAACCCGCAATGAGTTTACTATAAAAAGCTCTTTTAGTGCCCACAGGACAAAAAGAGAAGAAAAAGAACAGATGGAATCGAATGAGTTTTTTAGTTCGGTGGTGTAGAATATTTTCTAATTCTAAAATTACACATTTTGAAGTTTAAGAAATAAAATATCTCGAGACAAAAATGTTATGAATAAAAGTTTTCTTGTTTTCATCAGCCATCGAACTCCATTGTACACCGGAGTGGCCGAAAAGCGTTTAAGAAAGATACCGCTTTCCGAATACATTTGTCTAGTAACGTTGGCAAGAAATTAAAGTAAATTCTCGTTTTATTGGATCGCTTGGGCCGCTGGAAATCATCCGTCGTTCCGAGAATCTGTTATATCGCAAACATCAAATTTCTCGCACACCCAGGAACATATCCGTTATTTAACCCCATACATATAAGAAATGCCTGTACTTGAAATAATTCACTTTCTTGAGATCTCTATTCTTTATTCTCTAGAAACTTATGTTACAAGATCGTATATCATGCCGTACATATGAGTACTAGGTACAAGAAAGCAGTCTCCGCCAGCTTTCTCGTACCTAGGACCTAGGTCCAGCGTCAGAATGTTCCTCAATCGTACAATTATTCAATTGTGCATATTTTAGATATAACAAGTGTATCGTCGACAGAGCCTGTTCTGATAGGTGTGCAGTGCGTGCGTGTGCACGTGGCAGCCAAATTATTGGGGGGCGATAGTGCACTTTAAAAGTGCAAACAAAAGATGATGAGGGATTTATCTGTTGAACCAGAGAAAAATTTATCAGTGGGAATTCCATAACCACTACGATTGTTTCTTGTTTTAAGTAACGTAAAAACACAAAAACTTAAAATTCGTAAACTTTTAAAATTTGCAAACTGCAAGGTTTATTTATGTTAATATCTTATGATTAAGTTTAGGTTACACTTATGTAACTTATTGTGAATGGTTGCACTAAATAACATAGATACAAGGTTTTACGTTTATGCTTAATTTTCATTGTAAACGGACCTTTATTCCCGTACCGTTAATCTTAAAGCGTTATTTACTCTATTGTTTTAATATTTCAGAACAGAATAAAGAACGGCCGGCTATGTTTTTTTTACTATTTTGTGTTTTACCTAAATGTAATAATATAACAGTGGTAAGAACACCAGAGGACGCTCTACCTGATTTTACATTTTTTATTGCAGAGGCAGTATCCTCAAAAGCAGGGGTGTCCAACCCGCTGCCCAAGGCAAGTTCCAATGCGGCCCAATGAACGTGTAAACAAAACTGACAACTTTTTTAATTTAATTTTTATTTATTCATTTCAACGGCATAAACTCAAAAAGAAGTTTCACAAAGCCGTAAACCTTTATACATATTTTATTTTTGAGCGGAAAGGAAATGTTTTCAAATACTTGAAAATGTGTGAACGAGGAAGGAATACTAAATAAAGCTGGAGTTGTGTCTCAAAGGATTATAGACCCAAATTCGGGGAATGGAGAGAAAGGCCAAAAGAGAAAAAGTAGTGAGAAAGGTTAAATAGACCTTCTGTTATGCAAATATTGATCCTTAATTTTCCAACCTTCCTCACTTCTTTATCTTATGTGCTTGCATTTGGGTCTATAAATCTTTGCGTTCCAACTCCAGCTTTATTTAGTATTTCTTCCAGCGTTGCAAGATTTGGCTACTTTGCGCCAAATTTGGCTACCTATTTTTCTAGTTTGGCTTAAAAAATATCATTTGGCGCATTGGCTACTTTTTGGGCTACATATTATTTATAAATATATTAGTCAAATAAAAATGCAAAAATGGTGTTTCGTCGTTTTTTATTAGTTAGAGACCCAAATAAAACAAATATTTGTGTTTTTCGAATAAATTTTTTTTCTCTCCTTTATAATAAATGAATTTATCTATGGGTAGGTTCGTTAAGTCGAACGAGTTAAACGCGTTAGTAACGAATCGTTCGAAAAGTAATAGTCTCGCTCAGTGCGCATGCTCCGCGGTGATGACGTATCGAACGAAACTCTAACGAAGCTCACGAAGGAAAGAGTTAGTTTACTTCGTTAAGAAAATGGCGCCCGACGATATCGATGTTTCTAGATCTACTCGAGTGTTTAAATTGTGAATTAAAAGGTGAAATGATTGAAATAACTGTCCGTCCGAAGCAACCTAAGAAAAATATTTTGGATAAGGCTGCACTAGCAACATTCGTATCTTCGATTTTAGAAACAGCCATTTAGTTATAACGAATCGTTCGAAAAGTCTAACGAAACAAGAATAACGATGACGTCATTCTCGTTTAACTCGTTTGACTTAACGAACGTACCCTATTTCTAAGTAAAAATTGAAAGTGTCTGTAGAAGTAATTTTTTTTAAATATTCTTTTTCCTGTTAAAGTTTTAATACTTATTAACTATAATCTAGACATGCTAAGGCCAGGAACATACATGCGTAAAATTCGGCGTAAAATCTAGCATAAAACAGAAATCGTAAAAATTTTTTTGAAATTTTGGCTGAAACATAACTGAATAAAGAGTAGAGAGTGTCTCTACTTTTTACGCCATAAAATGCTTACGCCAAAATTCCTCCAATAAAGAGAAGTCTTTTTTGTGACGTCAAAGTAGACAGGTGGATTTTATTCTAACCATGGCGGCAATGAGGGTCAACCCTATAATTGTGACGGTCTCGAAAAAACGAAAAATAAATGAAATAGAGGAGTTTATCGAATCTGTTCGCCACATCAGTGTCACGTATAAAGACATTATTTAAACAACATTTATGGATGGCTATAGGTGCAATATTTCAAATAACAGGTAGGTGTAGTAGACCGATATATAAGCCTAGTATTTAGATCACACGTTCTTTATTTAAATTCGGAATACAAGTGTATTAATTTAAATTTTTTATATTATAGCAGAGTAAGCGGAGAAAACATGGAAGGTAGAAAGGGATAGATATATAAGAGGAAAAAATTAATAAAATTAGCACTGTTAGTGGCAGTGGTGTTTCCTATTCGGCCAGAATTTTTATAGTTTGTGTTCTGGCATAAAAGCGTAATAAACTTTAGCGTAGAATAAACTTTAAACATAACTTGTTTGTATGTTTTACTAACTTTGTGAAATTCACAAAATGACACCTTCTACTTATAGCTGAGATAATTTTTATTGAGAAAAACAAACGTTTTCGGCTTACTCAATAAGCCATCCTCAGGTTATAACTTTCGAAAAAAAGGAACATTGTCGTTCCATTAATAGAATACAATTGTTTGAAAAAATTCAAAACATTGGCAACGGACAAAAAGGAAGAACTTGGTAATATAAATAAATAAATATACAAAAATAAATAAAAACAAAAAAGAAAGAACATGGTAATAAAAATAAATATACAATAAAACCGTTATAGTGGGAATAAGAAGTAAAAGATGAAAAATAAAAAATAATAAATGATTCCACTGGTGTTACTTTTAAAAAGAATGGCAGAATTATCGAGGAATAATGCCAAAATAAGCTAAGACAAGCCTACGAGTTCTTGATATATTTCTTAACTACGAATTTCCAAGCTGTTGGTAGGCTGTCGGCGTCCCTCGCATTTATGCATGCCTCTTCCAACTTGCTTTTATAGATTTCAATTTTTTCTGCGGTACTCGCTAACGTTGGAGATCTCAAGGGTTTTACAATATCCGCTTCCTCCCATTTAATTACCGAGCCTTGGGTCTGCGCGTAATGCGAAAGTACTGTTGCGTTGGATCCTTTCCTGACGTCGTACTTGTGCTCTTTAAGTCTTTTCCCTAAACTTCTTGTTGTGACTCCTATGTAATCTTTTTCGATACCTAGTTCAGCGTTCTCGTACGGGATTTTGTATACTCCTGCTCTATCTTCCTTCCTAAAGCGATCTTTATCATTCCTTAAGATTGTATATAGGTTCGGAGCTCTTTTTAGAACCATTCTGGTCTCCTTGCGGTTTGCAATTTACCGGGAACGTATTTGTACCGGGCGATTTTACCGGGAACGTATTTTGAACCTCTTGTTGTGCCCATCTTATACTTTTTAACTAATCCTGCTATTGTGCCTTTCTTATATCCTAGGGATTCGGCCACTTGCGTGATTCTGTCTATTTCCTTATTTCTATTGATAACGTTGTCACAATGGGTATAGGCCCTTCTGATAAGAGCTCGGAATGCTGCCAGCTTGTAATGGTACGGGTCATTAGAATGCGATGGAATATAAAGTGGGCTGTGTGTTGGTTTTACGTACACGCTGGTGGAAAAATGCCCTTCTTTGAACACAATATTAATGTCTAGAAAATGGATAGCGAGGGAACTCTTTTGTTCCATTTTCAATTTTAGGCCGTCATTGTTGTTGTTTACTCTTTCTACGAATTTGCCTATCATACTATTGTTCCTCCATACAATAAGAACATCATCCACGTATCTCTTGAAATATAATACATCCTTTTTAAAATCATACAGGACTTTTTTCTCCATTTTTCTAATGACCAG
The DNA here is from genome assembly GCF_030686945.1 of Centruroides vittatus. Lineage (NCBI taxonomy): Eukaryota > Metazoa > Arthropoda > Arachnida > Scorpiones > Buthidae > Centruroides > Centruroides vittatus. The sequence continues at coordinate 2,132,384 of NW_027122237.1, read as the reverse complement.
CTCGCACAATATTCCTGAGATCGGACTTCCCATTGGTACTCCCCGTTTTTGCCTGTACGCTTGGCCGTTGAAACTAAAGCAGGATTCATAACAAATTCGTAGAAACAGTAAACAACAACAATGACGGCCTAAAATTGAAAATGGAACAAAAGAGTTCCCTCGCTATCCATTTTCTAGACATTAATATTGTGTTCAAAGAAGGGCATTTTTCCACCAGCGTGTACGTAAAACCAACACACAGCCCACTTTATATTCCATCGCATTCTAATGACCCGTACCATTACAAGCTGGCAGCATTCCGAGCTCTTATCAGAAGGGCCTATACCCATTGTGACAACGTTATCAATAGAAATAAGGAAATAGACAGAATCACGCAAGTGGCCAAATCCCTAGGATATAAGAAAGGCACAATAGCAGGATTAGTTAAAAAGTATAAGATGGGCACAACAAGAGGTTCAAAATACGTTCCCGGTAAAATCGCCCGGTAAAATACGTTCCCGGTAAATTGCAAACCGCAAGGAGACCAGAATGGTTCTAAAAAGAGCTCCGAACCTATATACAATCTTAAGGAATGATAAAGATCGCTTTAGGAAGGAAGATAGAGCAGGAGTATACAAAGTCCCGTACGAGAACGCTGAACTAGGTATCGAAAAAAATTACATAGGAGTCACAACAAGAAGTTTAGGGAAAAGACTTAAAGAACACAAGTACGACGTCAGGAAAGGATCCAACGCAACAGTACTTTCGCATTACGCGCAGACCCAAGGCTCGGTAATTAAATGGGAGGAAGCGGATATTGTAAAACCCTTGAGATCTCCAACGTTAGCGAGTACCGCAGAAAAAATTGAAATCTATAAAAGCAAGTTGGAAGAGGCATGCATAAATGCGAGGGACGCCGACAGCCTACCAACAGCTTGGAAATTCGTAGTTAAGAAATATATCAAGAACTCGTAGGCTTGTCTTAGCTTATTTTGGCATTATTCCTCGATAATTCTGCCATTCTTTTTAAAAGTAACACCAGTGGAATCATTATTATTTTTTATTTTTCATCTTTTACTTCTTATTCCCACTATAACGGTTTTATTGTATATTTATTTTTATTACCATGTTCTTTCTTTTTTGTTTTTATTTATTCTTGTATATTTATTTATTTATATTACCAAGTTCTTCCTTTTTGTCCGTTGCCAATGTTTTGAATTTTTTCAAACAATTGTATTCTATTAATGGAACGACAATGTTCCTTTTTTTCGAAAGTTATAACCTGAGGATGGCTTATTGAGTAAGCCGAAAACGTTTGTTTTTCTCAATAAAAATTATCTCAGCTATAAGTAGAAGGTGTCATTTTGTGAATTTAACTAATTAGGCTGAGCTAGTATATGCTTTAACTTTGTGAATTTTTATGGATTGCTGATGGTGCAAACAGCGAAAAAAGGACGGAAGTAAGGTTTACCTTCGTAAAAAAAGTCGTATTTATATTTTTTGTGTATTTATCAGAATAAAGAAATTAAACAAATTAGACGCCAACATGCGCGCTTGCGCGAATTTTTCTCTCTATTTGACATGTTTTGAATTCGAGAGATCTCCAAACGTATTCGCTTGTGCCAACGATAGATCTGACACCTAGCGGTATTAGCGCGAACTATATAATGGCGGCTGCTATGGGTATAAAGTAGTTTGTTAGAATAGAAAGTGTTCACCCTATCTAATATAGGCCATCGTCAGGTTTAATATTATAAATGTTCTAAAATGGAACGTACCGTTTTCGAATATTTTACATATTTAAAATTCAAAAAATAATTTAACTTTAAAATAAATTGAAAGAAGTGTGTATATTAAATAAATAAATAAACAAATAAAACATAGAAAACAAAGCTAAGTAGAAAGAAATGATTTAAGGGTTTTTAAGTGCCATTCTTTTTTCTATTATATATTTCCACGCTGTTGGAAGCGCATTAGCACCCATAGCATTTAGGCAACGGTTTTTCATTTTAGTTTTATAAATTTCCACTTTTTCCATCTCCAACGCAACGGATGGAGAATGCACCGTTTAAATGACTTTAGCCTCTTCCCATTTTACAATCGTTCTTTCAGTCAAAGGTGGAAATTTATAAAAGTAAAATGAAAAACCGTTGCCTAAATGCTATGGATGCTAATGCGCTTCTAACAGCATGGAAATATATAATAGAAAAAAGAATGGCATTTAAAAACTCTTAAATCATTTCTTTCAACTTAGCTTTGTTTTCTGTGTTTTATTTGTTTATTTATTTATTTAATATACACACTTCTTTCAATTTATTTTAAAGTTAAATTATTTTTTTGAATTTTAAATATGTAAAATATTCAAAAACGGTACGTTCCATTTTGGAACATTTATAATATTAAACCTGACGATGGCCTATATTAGATAGAGTAAAAACATTTGTATAAAAGAATTTTAAGCTCGGCAAAATTAGCTGTGGTAAAACTGAAGTGAATTGTTTGCTGAGAAAGAGCTGGATAGATGTGAAGTTATCAGTTTTAGTATTTCCTCTCCTTCTGTAAGACATCTTTATCGATCGGCCACATATTCTAAAATGTCACAAAGTGTAATAATCATCGTGATTTAAACAACTACGAAATCAACTAGGATTAATGTCGGATACAAATGCGAATAAAACGTTTTGACTACAGAGAGAAAAGTTATTAAAAAGACAACACACAAGTAACTCTCGTACGTTGTCAAGCACGCTATACCCTTTGTGGCAGCCATTTTGGTCGACTCATACGCCACCTATATTTACTGGCACAAGCGAATAGATTTGCAAAAAACTCGGAGGGTCAAATGTGACACGATTCAAATACTTTTCCGTTTTTTATATACATAAGTTGGGAAAGTTAAAAGGAGTAGGGGCGCAGGGATTTTGACGACTCGGACTAAAACACCAAAACTCCACGACTCCGATTACGACTCCACAGTCTGGTTTAATGTAAGTATATAAGTGATGCCGTTGGATAATATATTCTTTCGCGCTTCGGAGAAAAAGCCAACAGGCTAGAGTCTCCATATTAACAAGAAAAAGGAAAAAAGAAAAAAAGAAAATATATTCTTTCTCGCCATATCATTGGCTAACTTATTAGACCAGGTTTCTTCAAAACTGCAATCGTTGTAACAATAGCTTTATTTCATTGTTTAAAAAATAAATAATTTTATTAATTTTAAAATACAAATATTTTAAATGAAAATCGAAAATTGCGCTGCGAGCGGGAAGAGGGCGCTTTTAAGCGCAAGTGGAGGGAAAAAGCACGTTTTCTCTCCCAGATCATCATAATTTTCGAAAATTAACTAAACTAGTTAAGTAACCGTGTATCAGCGTGTAGTCGGAACGAAGCTGCTCGCACCTTTATTTTCTAGATTATGAGAGAAAAAAGAAGCAAAGAATCATTCGTTCTCAACAATATATTTGATTTTTATTGGATCATTTAAAGGTACAAATATAAGGTCGGAATAAGCCATTAATTAATTGCTATGCCAACGTCTCGCGAAATTCTGTCTATCACTATGGGCCTTGGACTTACAGGGTGCGTTTACTTTTGAGCCAATAGTGCTACTTCTGAACACCGGAAGTGACGTCATTGGCATGTGTATCTTGCTTACATGTCCAGTTCGAAAGTAAACGCGAACGCTAACAAGAAATATGGAGGTTTCCTGCAAATAATAATGTCAAAGCTGCTATTTTAAATGTTGCGTTACAGATAGTACTACTTGATTCTGAATCAGACGAGGATGATCTTATTGTGGATATAATTGTAGATAAAATGAAAGAAAAAAACAGTAAGGTCAAATAAAAAAGATAGAAACTTTTATTGAAGAGACTGTACCTTTTTCTAATCCAACCGATTTTAAACAGCACTTAGACTTACAAGAGAATCTTTTGAATGTCTCCTTTATACGAACTTATGTAGTTTTGGATTATTATTAATGCTGTTCATTTCTATACGATTTATTTAATGCTCTGAACATAACATTTCTGAAGATTCCAAATACGTATAAGGTAAACTTCACTTTTAATCATAAACAATGAGTCGAATTTTTTTCACATCTGTTTATGAAAAATGTCATCTAAAGCTACTGAACCTTACACAATAAAAAAAGATCATTGTAAACATTTTATACAACAAATAATTGAAACTTACCAATAAAAATACTTTCTGCCACTTATTTTTCCAAAAATAATTTCTTTTTCATTACTTTGTATGGCTGCTTCATGGGAGCAGCCATATTGAAGTAGCACAAAGCTCCACAACGAACTATAAGGTGACCAACTTTTTTATAATGAAAAGGAGGACACATAAATTGAAGGAAAAAGTATTGTAAATAAAAGAAACATTTTCTTCATTGCAATAATAATACACTATAATAATCTCTACTGCATGCGCAGTGACGTAGCTAGCAGGGGTGACACCCGGGGCGGATATCGTGGTGTCACCCCAAGTCATGCCGTGGGTGTCACCCTTCTTAACTGTTTTATAAAACAGTATCGGATTATTAAATTGTAATATGCCCGCACTTGAGCAAACTTGAACGCTATATCGAATAAGCGATATCTTCACATAGGTTTATATTGACTAACGTGAATGCGTTGACCTTGCTTTTTTTTTTAGTCATGGGTTGTTGAGTCGGTCAAACTGTCCATGACTTAATGTTAAAGCGCGTTATCAGGGTTTATTTCGCGACTTATTTTTTCACAGTCGGGTGTCGACGGAGGACAGAACTTACAAAAGGAGGACTGTTGGTCGCCTTACGAACTAGCTAGCACTTCGAGCTTACCAATTTCGCTAAACGTGCGGTCACATAGCTCTAAAGTATACACCAATAAGCGTAGCGCTCGGACGAAAGTACATAGACTGAGCGTGCTGACAGTAAAATTAACTCAGAAGTAACGCACCCACAGATTGACTCGTAGCGATTTTTATTCTAACTCTAAAAATACTGAGTCAGTTGTTTTTTTCACTCGACTCAATGTAATGATGAGACCGATAGCTGTCTCTTTTTTCCCTGTATCTATTTTGATTTTTGAGTTAATCCATGAGATTTATGTATAGTCATCGAGTATGCTAAGGTAAGGGAAACTGTCTACGAGATCGCAATATACTGCCATCGTTCGAAGAGCGTATTATGGAGATTATTGGAAACAGATTACCATAGATGAAAGGTTCCCGATAGCTATCGAATTCCACTAAAATAAACAGAGAAAGAGCTAGAGGATGAGCATTAGGAACATATATAACGTAGCGTATAATTCCTAGTGAACCATTGACGAGACCTCCTTGCACCCATAAGTTGACTCTCGGCATGATTCTGGCATTAACTGAGAAATTCAAATACTTGGAGAGACCAAGAGCTTAGTCATCTTTGGATGAAGGCGGGGCAATATCTGGAATGTTTTCGTATGCTATATAAGCAAGAGGCAGTGGCATAGCGTGGGTGTCAGCCGCCTGGGGCGGAGGAAAATTTCGCTTTCCTTAAATAAAATACGGGGAATCCCTACAAGTCAGTACAGACGGTGTTGTCAGTCGCTACAATGAGCAAAATGTCGATTATTATACATTCATTTAAAGAAAGGGGATTCCCTAGTTTCGTCACAGAATAAGTAATGAAAAATTCCGTGCTCATTTCAATCGGTCCGAATCGTAGATGTGACAAAAGTATGAAATGAAATGGTTCAAATTTTTACAAAATATTATTATTATTTATTGTGAAAAAATGCCGCCCGGGGTGGGCCGCCCCCACTACACTACGCCACTGGCAAGAGGGCATCCAGTTGACTGCAAGTAGTTTTCGTTGCTTTAACTTGCTCGTTTGTTGGATATAGCTCTACTGCCGTTTGGAACTGATCGAGTTCATCTCTGGATAAATAGGCTCGATTTCTTGTCGTCAGAATGTTCAGATCTGTATCAGAGAAATCACCCGAAGCTAGATGTTGTAAGACATCTGTGAAGCAACTATCTGCGCTATTTTGTCTATGAGAATTACTGAGTTCAATGAACTTCTCAAAAGAATTAAATGCAAATGTAATGTAATGTCCCAACAAGGTCCCTACCTTGTTGGGACATTACATTGTAAAAAACTTGAGTAGAGAGGAGTATCTTTAACAGGAGGAAGCTGACGAAAATCACCAAATAGATAAAGAATCCACCAAACGGCCCATCTTTTCGGGGTTTATCTCCCTCAATCATGTAAAGCATTGACATTTCATCGATGACGATGAATTTGAGCGACCTCATCTCAATCTGGAATCTCTGTGCACTTCTTCATTTAGAGATCGAAATTTCATACTAATGATCGGAAGACGGAGGAGAGAATGGATCCTAAAGCCATCAATATTGATCACTGCTGCTCCATGTTATAGAATAATAAGTTAAAAAAACTTTTTTTAACTTATTAGTCTATAAAGATTTTTTATATTTGTTGTGTATCTAGTTAGCGATAACATTTACCTTTCAAAATTACCATTTTAATGCTTGTCATATTTTCCGACCACTAGATGACGCTTCTACACATGCGTGAAGAAGCGACATCCGCTACATCACCATCTCGCCCGACAATATTCTCTCTCCCAACACCCGCCTTCACATTGATCACCATATCTCTCTCGACGACTACGACTTCCAGTGCACAAATAATCCTAACAACAGTATCCGTCTCTTCTTCAAGTTCTGGCGCGATCATCATCCTTCTCTCACTTTCATTGTCACCGATGGCTCCAAAACACTTCACAGAGTTTCTGCTGCCTATATCGACGATACTCACAACATCACAGCCCACTATACCCTCCACCCTGACTCCTCCATCTTCGCGGCCGAGGGTTATGCCATCCTGCAGGCAATCTCTTATGCCACCACCTCTTGCGACAATGCCGTCATCTGCACAGACTCCAAATCTGTCCTCTCCGCCTTGATTAATTATAATGTCAACTCCTCTACCATCATTCGAAGCATTCACGAACGTCTCCACATCCACTACTGCCATGGCAAACACTTGCATCTTGTTTGGACTCCAGCTCATCTAGGCATCGAAATCAATGAAAAAGTTGATGCCCTCGCCAAAAGTTACCCGTCTACCTCTGTCAACTCCAACTACATCACACCTGAAGACTTCTCCATTGTCTTGCGCTATAATCACCAACAGAACATGGAAGAGGACTGGAACCACTACACTACATAACCACTCCAATTACCCCTAGCTGAAGGACTCTTCACATACCAGCATTCCCTCCATCACCAATCACCACATGAATGTCCTCGTCAACCACGCCTGGACCAACTTGCTGCTTACGAATCACTTTCTCTTCTCCCAGAAAATTAAAAAGACGGACAAATGTAGTACTTGCCCCGACCAGATCGACACTTCTTCGCATCGTCTCGACTACTGCCCCAATTTCAACAATATCCGGCAAAAAATTCTAAATGACTATCCTCTCACCACGTCACATAACCCCAAGATCTCCATCTTAACCTCAATCCTCTCTCCACCTGTCAGGAAGCCCTGACTATTTTCTTTAAAGAGTACATCAAAACGTTCCGCTACTAGTGGGCGTCACCGCCGCTCCCATCAATACACACCTACAAGCTGTTGTCTGACTTCACCGCTAGAGGACAACCATCCAGCAACTAAACATCTACGGGACGCTTAAGCCTCGCAGCAAGCGTCCAACTGACAATATTAAGAAGAAGCGACTAACGAAGCTGTTGTCTGACTTCATGAATTCCTTGTCTACATTATAACCAGTGGCATAGCGTAGTGGGGGTGGCAAAATTTCACAATATCATCATCTTGTAAAAATTTGAATCATTTCATTTCATATTTTTAACACACCTATGATTTGGACTGATTGAAATGAGCACAGAATTTTTCATTACTTATACCTAAATAAGGGGATGGCGAAATTTTCCTCCGCTCCAGGCAGCTGACACCCATGCTATGCCACTGAGAAATAATAATTAGAAATTATATTTGAATCGCGTGCGGTTATTCTGTAAAAATCATTTTGAATTTTGCATAATAAAAGATAATATATTTGTTGTGTCTTCTTACTGTAGATTTATAATGAGCCAGATACATCGAGTCGCTTATCGATTCGACGTGTTTCAGTTTTGCACATCTTAAGTTACAATCGAAGTTTGTTAATTGGATTAGTTTAATTTAGAATTGTTTGTTTGTTAAGCACCGTCTAATTTCTATGCAAAAAGGATCCTTTTGTTTCTGTTCTCGGATCTCGGATCTGTGCCTTGCTGTATATTGGGTGTAACTTGTTAAGGGATGCTATTGGCATCCTACTCAATGCATCGAGATTGGTGAGCCTTCCCTAGGCAGTAAACAATCTCAAACTGATATTCTTGCAATGCCAAATTCCACCTACTCAACCCCGAACTCTCATCTTTCACCTTGATGAGCCATCTAAGGGGTCTATGATCGATTATAATCTTAAACTTCCTACCATACAAGTATAGCCTAAAATGTCTTATTGCCCAAATGATTGCTAGCACTCCTTCTCAGTTGTGCTGTAGTTTCGCTCAACGTTTTTGAGCAATCGGCTCCCATATGCCACAGGAAGTTCTTCGCTTTCGTCTTCCTGCAACTTCACTGTGCCTATAGCTGCATTGGATGCATCAGTTGCCAAAACAAAAGGTCGACTAAAATTGGGTGATCTCAGGAGTGGAATGGATATCGACATTTTCTTCAACCTCTCGAAAGCGGACTCCTGTTCCTCATTCCATTAGAATTTTGTGTCCTTCTTCAATAAATCTGATAAGGGCTTTGAAATGTTCCCGTATTGAGCAATATATGCCTCCAATAGTAACTCGTTAATCCTAAAAATGCCCTGACATCTCGTCCATTTCTTGGAAGTGGGAAGTCTCAAACATATTCTATTTTTCTTGAATCCAGTCAGATTCCCTCTTCGAAGACCTCGTGTCCTAAAAATTTTACCCGCCTCTTTAAAAAGTGACATTTCCTGGGTTTAAATTTTAGGCCAGCCCTAGCTAATCTCTGGAAAACTGGTTCTAACCTCTCTAAGTGGGAGGTAAAGTCAGAACTAAACACAAGAATATCATCCACATATACCAAACATATTTTGTTCTTAAGACAACTTAACACCAAATCTGCACTATGTTTGAATGTTGCAGCTGCATTGCAAAGGCCCATCACAAGGCAATTAAATTGATAATGCCCCGATGGAGTACTGAAGCCAGTTTTCTTTTTTGAATCCGGGCTCGGTGGTAATTGCCAATAACCGCTCAGCATGTCCATTACGGAATATTTAGTCTTGCCTAACAAGCTTAATGATTCCTGGATCAACAGTAAGGGGTATGGGTCTATCTTCGTCACTTTATCGATAACTTAGATCAGATTTCTCAATCAATAATGCTGGCGAGGACCACGGAGATCTTGATGGTTCAACAATTGCACTTCCCGTCATATCCTCTGTTAATTTGTCCATGATTTTTCGCTGTGAGAATTTTTCAGATAAATTTATCTTTAAAAAAAATTAGTTAAAAATAAACCTATTAAAATATCTTTTCCTATACCATTATTATTAAATAAATAAAGTATTTTAATAAAATCCAAATATCTTTTAATCATTATTTAATATGTACATGAATATATACAATAAAAATTGTGAATCACTATTCCAACAGTTTCTTGCAACTAAAACAAAATATCCAAAAATCTCTTATCTTGCATCTTTTTCATCCTTTCTAACAAACTTTTTACTTATAAACATCAATAAAATTAAACCAGGTAAATGAATTAAACTTAATCGAAATAGTTTCCTCGAATGATTACTATCGGCTTCTTGATAAAACTTCCAAGAACTGTATACAAGATATAAATTTAGTGGTAATGAATCTACGGCAAAAGTCCAGGTGGTGAGATCAAAATATGGTGCCGCTAGGGAATACAATACTATTGCACAACTGTGGCGAAGGGCAGTTCGACGGCATAGATCCGGATTTGTTACGGACATCATGCGATATCCGGCACGTGAATAATCTTGTCTAAGATTCCAAGACAACGCATTAAAGTGAGGAAATTGCCAAGAGTAAAGGATTGCAGCCATTATAAGAGCACCTAAGGAAATATAGAAAAAAAATAATTTCTAAATTAAGATTAATGCATATAATAATATAATGATAAACAAATATTTTTCATATAATATTTAGGAAATACAGAAATATAGTTTTGCTCCATTTTTGGAAAAACAAATGCAATGGCAAACGTCCAAGGCTATAGCTAATATTTTTAGCTTAAGCTATAGAATAAACTATATACTTTAGTTTAATTGGCATTATAGGATTTAATGAGTAATCAATCATCTTTCAATAATTACTTTCTGATAAGAATATTTTTATCATTACAACAATTATCTATAAAATTAAAAAAAAAAAAAATAACTGTTTTACCTGGATCTATACTTCCAGTGCAAGCAGCCCATCCCATCACAGGTGGTATTGCTCCAACAATGGATCCTACCCAAGTATTAAGGATGCTGTATCTTTTCAAAGGTGTATATACTGATGTATAAAGAACTAAATTTATTGCACCAAGTGCTGCTGTCAACTCATTTATTCCGGAATAAAGAAGAAATAATCCACATATTGCACTGATTGTAGCAAATGATACAGCATGAAGAGGGCTATAAAAAAATTTACATAGTATATAAGAATTATATAATACACTAAGTTATACTTATATCTTTTAACAAACCTGATAAGACTTTTCACAAGGACTCTATGTTTTGTTCTAGCCATTTGTGAATCATATGGAATTTCAAGAAACTAAGAAAGAGAAATATTTTAATTTAAAGAACTGAAATAAAATTTTACATAATCTTAAATATTAATGACATACTTGATTTATTGCATTAGCAGCACAAGATGTTAATCCAGTTCCTATAATCATAATCGATGCTGTAGAAACATCTATTGGATTAGGTGCCATGATGTAACCAGCTAAAGTTGTTATAACCACTAAACCTAATAAGCATTAAAAGTTACCATATTTTAAAAACTGAATGAAAACAATAATTTCCATAAACAAAATAAATCATTGCATAATATTTTGAATTTTCATTCTTTTAAAATATGAGAAAATTAATCTAAAACACATTTTCCTTCTATTATTAAAATTATATTTCAAACCAAAATGTATATAGATTTGAATATAAGCATGAGAATGAGAACTAAAATCATTCAAATAATAATGGTATCTAATATAAATGAAAAATTTCAGCCTTTTTTGCATGGAGACAATAGACAATATCTATATTTATAACAAACTATAGTTGTCTATAGTACAGTTATTATTTTATAGTATATATCCATAGACATTAAGATATGACAGAATATAAATCTGATATCCATAATATATATATGTGAGATATGCAGAGGGTCAGGGGTTAACGCTCGCCGACCACTTACACTGCACGGGTTGGCAAAACCCGATCTCTTTGTCGTTTCGGATGGCTAGGAGGGCAAAAAGTGAGTGGGGAGGTCGTCGGTAAGTCAACAGGCGTCTTGGATTGACAGGAGACAGGTTAACAAATAAACCATTTATTGAATAACTAGTACAACATACAAGGTGATTACAAACTATTCTACGATACTATGCGGTTATATGCAAGTAGATATATAGCTCAACAAGCTCTAAACAAACGGGTGGCTATGAGCTAAGCCTATTGCCATTGCGGGAGAGAGAGTTTACAAAGGTCCTAACAAAATACCTCTTGGTGTGAGATTGGACGATATAATTCGATGAATGGCAGTCGCCGACGATGTGGAAGAGTTGCTGTAGGTCTTCTCCAACGGGACTTCGTTCCTGAGCATGGAGACAGACACAAGTACAATAATAACTTCTTATGCGAGCGCGCTACGTTTCTGGCGGCACGAGCTTTTATAGAGTTAGTGTGGGAAGCGGTCGGTTGTTGACGACGACTTGCGAATTCTTGACAGCTAAGTGTCAACTTTCCCACCTAACTGTTGATAGTTACTGGAGACCTCTGCTCCATTTCTCTGTGAGGAGGTTTTTTTCTACTGGCGATTGTTTACAAAATTCTTGAACAAAAAAATGAAAGTTTTCTTTCATTTACACAAATTTTCCCGCTAAAATCCGCAGTCTCACATATAATTTCACATAGAATAAAATTTAATCTCCTAAGTTTGACTCAAAATCCAAAATTAAGAGATTTGCATTCTGTTCTGTTAATTTCAATATAGGTGTTTCTGGGATGGAGAGTTTGGAAAACATTTGTATTTAAATATATGATGTAATAGATCCACAAAATAATTCTTTTACTTAAAAATTTTTAAATATTGATCGTTCATGTAATATCTAAATAATGAAGGTTTAATAATGTTCTACATATGATGATTATTTTAACAACTTATTAACATGTATATTATTAAGAAAAAAAATAACATTGGCATACACCTCTAATTAAATTGTCCACTGAATTCAATAGTCATTTTTTCACATTTATTAACTATTCTGTACAAGAAGCATTAATAAATATATTTCAATATATTTTCTATAAACTAACTATCTCTAAATCAAAACAAAACAAATGCATTTTAATCCTTCAACTTAACCAAAAATACTATCAAAATAAATAAGAATTAAGTTGAATTATCCAAATAAAGTGACTGGAAGGCAATTAATAAAATAGACCTACTTAAACTGAAATTTTATATTTCTGCTAATTTAATGCAAATAATTTATGTTGAAAATACTCAAAAACTTATAAACTATACAAGAAAGTATGATAAATTTAAATAAATTATCTGTTTAAGAATTGTAAAAAAACCATCAATAAATTTTTAGGTTATACGACCCTGACAAAAAAACCTCTGACAGAATATTATTTTAATCAATCTCTAGCTTATCCTTTAATGATATCAAACAGAAAAATTTTGTACACTTATAATTAATTTATATTAGTAAACTTTTATTATAACTGAAGATTTTACATAAAAAAATTTTCAGGTTGATAATATATAGAAAAAAGTTATGAGCAGTTGAAAACAGCACGTGTGTTCAAAAAAAACAAAAAAAAGCTTGGACAAAGCCATTTCTGACAAATAATACCTCAAACAGTACATTAAATGATCTATTCCTCAATGTGTAAATGAGCTGAAATGTGATACTTGCATATTTTTCTTATTAACATTAATGAGGTGTATTTGTTTAATGAAAATGGCACCTGGTATGACTAAGTGTTGATGTACATGAAATAATTACTTAATTATTTCATGTACTGTACATCAATGTAAAATCAATCAATCAATCCATCTTTATTTGTAATAGGTCTTGACCTGTTACAAGGGGAGTTATGTTCAACATTCATTAAATAAACAGTTATATAGTTACAAATTTTTTAACAAAATTATACAAGTTATAAATAGATTTCAACTTAGCCACATGAAAAAAATTATACATTTCTTTTTCCGAGGAGCACTCATTTAAAATATTTAAATCGAAACTTTGTCTTAGGTCTATTGCTTTTTCGCATCCACAGACCAGATGAAATTTAGAGAAGTTTTCTAAACACCTCGGACATACAATTTTAGAATAGATATAAATTTTGTTTTCAATCGTTATTACATCATTATTAAGGCGAAGCTGGACGAAGAACCTCTTAACACCAAAGGGGAGATTAAGCAACATATAATTACTAATATTAGGGTAGTCCAGTATTATATTATATAAATTTGGCATCTTTCGTGTCCGGATATCCTCCACATCAAGTATCAATGAATTCTCCAATACATTTCTAGTAAGCCGTTTAAATAAATCTTCACTAATCTCCGGAAGGTGTATAAACGGGCCCATCGAAAATCCAAAATTATTAATTACTCTAGTCAGGTGACTTACCCAGTTCTTTCTCGATTCTGTTCGTAATGATTTCCGATATAATTGGTTCAAAAGACTAAATAACAGCTGCCCACTGTCTCTCACCTTCATTAAAAATTTTACGCATCTCTTAACCAGCATTGACGTCATTCTGAATCTATTCAACTCTAATCTTAGTATACTTCCAGGAATTTTATAGTCCAGTAAAAATACTCTCCGTATGAACTTATTTTGGATCGCCTCTAACTTCTGATATTTTGGCAAACACCAAATTGGGGCTGCATAGCTTGTTGCATTTACAATTATTGAATTAAACAATTTAAATTGCGTTTGGGTGTTTTTTAATTTAATTTTTGAAAATAACATTCCTATACTTCCTATTAACTTATTTGCCTTGACCAGTGACATCTTGACTTGTTTTTCAAAGGACAACATAGGGGTTAAGATTACCCCTAAAAACTTTATTTCATTGACTATTTTTAATTCCTCTTTATTAATATAAAATGACATGTTCCTCTTTGAAAGCTTAGAACCATTTCTAAACACCATGATAGCCGATTTCTTCGGATTAATATTCAATTTTAATTTATTAAAATATAACATTGTTTGCTGAATTTTCCTCCGTAGAGCAGCAGCAGTGGGGGCGATTATCACAATATCATCTGCATAGACAATGGAGTGAACTATATTTTCTTCAATCAAGAATCCATCCTCTTCCCTTTCAAAACTGTTATTTAAATCAAAAGTATAAAAATTAAAGAGGTGGGGGGACCATGGGTCACCCTGTAACAGCCCACGATCTATCCTAAACGGCGCCCACTGCGTGTCATCTTGTCTAATAGTCGCTTCATAGCTTCCAAATAACAATCCTATCATTTCTACCATTAAAGTCTCCGCTTGATAGTATCGCATTTTATTTTGAAGGTTTTTAATATTTACTGCATCATATGCCTTCTCTATATCTAGGAATAAGGCGAAAACTTTCTGTCTCTTCTTATACAGCTGAATTTGTACAATGGCCATTAACACAAATAGAGCTAACTGAGTCCCACCTTTTTTGACAAAGGCAAACTGCGTGGGATTCCTAAGATTTTCTCTATCAATCCATGCAATAAACCTGGAAAGCAGCACTGATGTAAACAGCTTACGAAACGTCGGTAATAATGCAATGGGACGGTAATTGCCAGGTATTAACCTTTCCCCTTTCTTGTATAACATGAAGAATATTACTTTGTTCCAGTCAACTGGAACTACTACTCTTGAATAAAAGCCATTATATTGTCTTGCAAGATAACTAAGTATAGATACTGGTAAACTTTTTATTAATTTATTAGGAATATTATTTATACCTGGTGCTGATTTCACTTTAAGTTTCGCAACGCAACTTTGTAATTCCTGGACACTAAACACTTCTTCACTAGTTTTTACCTCAGTATAAGATTCTTCCACATAAACTTGATCCATTTTGTTACGATAATCGGCTGAGAACCCTTCAAAATACTGGAGCCAACTAGTGAACGGTACACAACTTGGCTCTCGTAAATAACCAATAGGTCGACGAAAATCATTTATGATATCCCAGAATACTTTCGAGTCCTTAGCTTCTATCAGCCTATCGTTAAGTTCGGATAAATATCTTTTCTTTTTTGCCTTCAAAAAATTCCTGTACCATCTTTTGTTCTGTACATATTTCTTCCAGGCTGCTTCTTGATTTGTTTTCCTAAACTGAGCTAAACTCTTTTGTTTCCTTATCTTGTAATAATAACATCTATTGTCATACCAAATCTGTTTAAATCTCCGTGGTTCACATCCCTGCCTATACTTTACACGACACGCATCTATTATCGCAATTAGATTCTCATAATTATCAATCGGTCTGTGGAGTGATTCTTGGACTAATATCTCCTCAAATTTTTTTGGCAAATCTTCTGACAATTTCTGTTTATCAAACCTTCTATTTCCAAACGATCCTGCTTCTTTATGTTTCTGTAGTTTGTTCTGGTAGAAATCCACTCTTTGACTATCTCCGGACAACAACAACTGTACTGGAAAATGATCTGAGTGATCAAGGTCAAGAATCGACAACTTTATACACCTACTAAGCAACTCCTCTGAACAAATGATGTAATCTATGACTGACTTGCCAGTGTGGCTTATAAACGTATATTCCGCTGGAATATCTCCGGTAAATCTCCCATTTAGCATAAAGAAATTATTTTCACGTGTAAAATTTAACAGTACTTCTCCATTATTGTTCGACACTCTATCCTTCGATATCCTCGCATTGACAATTCTCAAACTTTTTCCTTTATATATCGAATCCAGTTTGTCGCCTATATGTCCATTGAAATCTCCACCTAACACCCAAAGGTTGGAATATATTAACCATTGGTTGATTTTTTCTTGTATCTCTTCAATATGCCCTAGAGCAGCTGACGATGGGGATATACATACTAAAATGATTCCCAATCTCGCTTCTCCCCACAACAATTGTAGCCTCTGGTTTAATTCCACCAAGGCGAATATAAAACTGGAAGTAATATGTGTTTGCACTAGTTGACCAAATGATTTCTTAATTAATAGTAACAAACCCCCAGCTGGCCGACCAAATTTTTGTGGCTTTTGAGCATTACTATATAGAATCCAAAACTTATCTTCTAGGGGTCTCTTCCCTATCTTATTTATATCTGGTATCCAAGTCTCTGTGAATCCCATTACTTCATGCGATTGTAAAAACTGTTTAACAGGGTCTTTATAGATTTTTTTAAATAGACCTTGGATATTCCAAAAGCTTATGCTAATTTTGTTTAGGATAGCCTGACTATTCTCCTCTACTTGGTCTAGAGGAAACGGGTTTAATGAACTCTTCTGGTGGAGATTACAATTTTCCTTAATATTAGTCAGTTTCTTAACATCAAATTCCAACCTCTCCTGCTCACGCCTCTCTCTATCAACAGTCTGGCGACTCATAAAAAATATTTAATCTGAATTACTTCTTCCAAATTTAAATCATACGTAAAGATATTACCATCTTTTATGAAGTAATCGTCTCTAACCTTTATTTTATGTCCCTTTGCTTTTTCTTGACTTATCATTAAAGTTAATTTTTTCCTTCTGATCCTGGATCTCTTACATAGATCTGCTATAAATAGAAGCTTTCCCTTTCCTGTACCTGACAATTTTGACCTCTTTTTCCAAAACTCTCGCAAAATCGAGTTTCTCTCATAGATAGAACTTAATATAATTTTCACAATAGATTTATCATCTCCGCCTGACACTCTGACCAAACTATCAGGCAAACAGTCAGGTAATTCTAGTTCGTTCTTGTTTGAATCTCTCACTATCCCACTTTTAGTTATAGAAGGGGTTTCTACAATTTGATCTTGTTCACCCTGCATCAGATTCAATAACTCATCTCCTCTCTCTAATTCTTTCGCACTACCTTTCCGGGGTCTTCCACGCCTCTTACTTTGCATATCTGCACGATCAATCTCCTGAGGAGATCTAGCCAAAGGCCCAGGGTTAGACTCTATCCCCGCAATTTGCAATAAGCACCTTATTAAACTTATTCTTAAAATATTTGCGTATTCGTGAACTTTCTGATACACCATATTAAATTACTATCCACAATACTACGATAAAACGTCACTTCTAGCCTCGCATGAAAAATCACCAACACCGTCCACGACTCCCCCAATTCATATCAATGTAAAATGGGATGAGGCAAAAATCATTAAAATGATCCAATCTCCAACCACAGCATTAAAAATGGAAAAGATGGAAATACATAAAAGTAAAATAAAAAACCATTGCCTAAATGCCAAGGATGCTAATGTGTTTCCAACAGCATGGAAGTACTGTACTGTACATGATAGAAAAAAGTATGGGAATTAAAAGCCCTTAAAACTTGTAATAGTTATACTTATCATTGTATACAGTGGTTATTTATTTATTTATGCTATTTTATTTTATTTTTACTGTTATTTATTTATTGTATTTATTTATTTTTTCATACACACAATTGTTCCAAATCTTTAAATTTAAAATGAAACTTATTCAAAAAAACGTTTTGTTCCATTTTGGAACCATAATCTTAAGCCTGAGATGGCCTATAATACACAGGTTGAAAACATTTGAGAAATAAAATAATTTTATGCTCGGCAAAAATTCAGGTGTGTTGATATAATTAGTTACAGTTGCTGAAAGAAAGGTGGATAGTACATGAAATAATTATCATCCTCCATAGAGAGGGCAAATCCTTAAGAAAAACTGCAAAAGAATTAAAACTTGGTAATTCCACAGTATGGGGTATTGTTTCAAAATATTGGAAAACTGGTAAAATTCATCCAGAAAAATCCACTAGAAGGCCAGAAACAACGACTGACCACAAGCACCTTCATAAAATAATTTTGAAAACTTGAGGGGCATCACTCGGTGAAGTAGTGTTTGTTTAGTTAAGTTACGGCAATGCAACACTTGGATGATATGCCTAGGAGGAATGCCTTTCTGAGTCTTTTTAAGGGAAACTGGCCCCTATTTAGGCATTACAGACGTGAAGAAAACCCGGAAAACTCCACGTGGCCAGCCTGTCCGAATGAGGCATGAACCCACGATCAAACTCCCAGTGTTCAGAGAATGAAGACCGCTTGGCCACTGGCGGACCTGGTGAATTAGTGAACGAATGGAATAAAGACAGTGAAAGTTACAAAAGAAACTTGTCATATCCCAGACATGGGCAAATGCGGCTCTTTTTGACTTACATGCGGCTCTTGCTGAAAGTGTTAATTTCTGTTTTTTATTATTATTTTTACAATTTTATTTTTATAATTTTGTGAAAATATGTTTATCAAAAAAATTCAATATTTGTTTTATATTATATTTATATTATATAATAAAATCGCATGCCTTACCATACTATCTGCCAGGACAGTACAGAACTGCGACTCCAATACATTTTGCAAAACCTACATTTCGGCTCCCACTGAACTTTTGCTTGCCCACACGTCATATCCATTTATACAAACTTGGCTACAGCTTTTATCAGATAAGAAAATATTATTATTTTTAGTTAACAGTTATGATATGTGATTTCTTTTCTTAGACAATGGCAAATGTTTCACAAAAACACAAATAAAAAATCAATTGAAGTGGGCCAAAGAGCACCAATGCTGGACACAACAGCAATGAAAGCAGATTGTTTTTAGTGATGAGACGAAGTTTGAAGTCTGCATTGGAAGCAATAGGAAAAAAGTCATTAGAAAGCAAGAAGAGGCACTGTAAAAGAGGCATCTGCAGTGCACTGTAAAATTCGCAGCAAGTGTTACTGTTTGGGGTTGCATGTCAGCCCAAGGTGTGGGAGATTTGCATTTCATTGAGGAATCAGTAAATGCAGCAAAATACCAACAAATCCTTGAGGAAAACTTATTACCATCATTAGAAGAATTACAATAGATATTCTATTTTCCAGCAGGATGGTGCAAGATGCCATATAAAACCACCAAGGCTTATCTGGCCTAATATAATAAATATTAACACATTAAAATGGCCATCAAGCAGGCTCAACCTTTCCCTTCAGGAAAAAATGTAGAGTAGAATTAAAAAAAACATTGAGAAAATATCCTCAAGGAAGTGTGGATGGTTTAAAGGAAAAAGTCAAGCAAATCTGAGATGAAATTATTCCAAATGAATGCCTGACTCTTGTTGTTATGATAAATGATTGTATAAATGCTGTTATACAAGCCAAAGGTTATTACCATTGTACTGCCTGAGGTATTATTTGTCAGAAATGACTCCAAGCATTTTTTTGTTGCACATGCTTTTTTCAACTGCTCATAACATTTTTTCATGTATTATCAACATGAATAATTTTTATGTAAAATCCTCAGTTATAATAATACTTTACTAATATAAAATAATTACAGTAAGACCCCACTTAACGCTGATTCAATATAACACGGTCTGCTCAAAGCCTTAAAAAAGCTCAAAATTTATGCTGATTTAAATTATTGCAGCATTTCATTGATTCGTATATAATACGATTATTTACGAACACGAACCAATCAGAAAAAGGTGGAAAAAAGGTTCACTTTCTTTAAATCTATGTTTGTTTGGTGCAATTTTGGAAAAAATATAACATCGTGAATGCCATAGGCAATATCAGATTTGCTTGGCAAGAATTAACTGATAAATGCACGAACAAAGTGTAGAAGAAGTTATGGCTGAAGGTATTCAAGAATTCTCAACGAGAAGAGCCTATCTCTGTATCGATTAGGTTGACTTTGGTCAACCTAATCAATACAACAAGGACTAGGAGATGTAGACAAGCAGGATATTGAGGAGTTACTGCAGGTTTCTGGTGAGAGTCTTACCAACGACAACCTTTAAGAACTGGCAGAACAAAAAATTCACATAGAACTGGAAAATAGAAACATGAAGAACCCAAAAAATTTCTCTACAGATTTCCTTAGTAAAAGATTGATAATGATAACTGAAATCATCGATCAAATTGTAGCGAATGATCCAGATTTTAAAAGGAATGCAAAAGCAAAAACGAGGCCTTTTGGATGCGATCTTCTGCTACCAATATTTGCTTAAGGAAAGAAAAAAGTGACAAATGAAACTTTCCGACTTTATTGCAAAAAACAAGAATTTCAGAAAAGTCAGGACCTTCATCACAAAAAACAAACTTTACATTTCTGAGTGCATATGTTTATGTGTTATTTAACATATATTATTATACAAATTAATATAAAAATAACTTAAAATTAAAGTAAAATTTGTTTATTTTTGGTCGCGTGTTCCCCTATCCCTATTTCCCTATGTTAAAATGACCTCATTTAAGACTTTCGTTTAGCGCTTTGCTGTCTAGGAACACATCCTCCGCATTAAGTGGAGTCTTACTGTATAAGTATACAAAATTTTTCTGTTCAATATTATTGAAAGATATCTTAGAGATGGATTAAAATAACATGCTGTACAAAGTTTTTTTTGTATATGCAGATACAACACAAGATATGCTAAAAACTTAGTTCTTTCCAATATATTCATCTATAAAAATATTTACTAAAAATTATAGCATCTACAATTATTAATAATAAATTTTACCTGTTAAACGTATCTTTGATAATTTCATATAATAGTGAGGAAGCCGTTTCAAAGTCAATACTTGTTCCTGCCATTCTAGAACATTTGGATTTAAGGCATTAACAAGAGTTAACTTCCGTTTCAAATCATTCTTCTTTAATAAATTATCATATTCTAAAGAATAGGTATCTTCAGTTGTCGATAAAACACAACCATTATTTTGAAGGAAACTATTCTTTGATACTTTTTCTAAATCAATAATTTTCTTATGTTTTGAAATAAATATAAGAGGTTTTGAGTCAACACTATTAATTATATAGCTAAGTTCTTTATAAATATCTTTTCCTAAAGAAAATGTAATATTAGATTTCTTATTTATTGCTCTAGAATTATCAGATGTTTGCTTGCTTATTATAGGATTTTGCTTCTCAGTGGCAGTGTCTACAACAGAATCATTTTCTTCATGAACAAAGATTTCAGAAGGTTCATTTCCCAAAACTTCAGGAGATGACACTGTAACAGATGATACTAATTTGTTTTTTGTACTTGTAGCCAAATTGGGTATTTTAGCAGCATACTATAAGAAGACAAATAATAATAATTTTACAAGCTTGAATTTTTAATTAAATTAAATTTAAAAAAAATAAAATGTAAATTAATTCTATATATTTCAGATGTATGTGTTCTCATTTAATTTTTTAGTTATAAGTTGTTAACATATAAATAAAATATATTAGATATGTAACTAAATTATAATGTAACAAATTCATCTTTTTAATTGGAAAATGTCATTTTCCATCATAGAAACATCATAACACATACTGTAATAGTTACATATATGAAGCGTGCAATGCCATAAGGTTGTAAATGCCATTTTTCTCAAAATACGTTTTATTGAAGAAATGAATTTTAAATGCAATGTTTTTTCCTACAAAAAAACATTGTGGCGATAGTGGCACTCTAAGTGGCTATATTTCGAAGATGAATTTATGTGCAAGTCATAACGTTTTAAGTGCCAAAGTGCAAGCCACATGACTTTTGGCATGTAAAATATTACGGTTTACATTTACATCATTTTGTTGTTCCAATTTGTAACGCAGTGAGTTTTTTATCCAGAACTGGATAACTGAATGCCAGTTTATTAATAGTTAACCTGTATCACCTTATTATTTGATATTTCAAAATGATATTTGGACTTCCATTAATCTTTCAAATTTGAAGTTTTTAAATACATTTTAACTTTTATTACACTAAATTAATACCTTATTGTTTATATTTTCCTTTATTTATCATAATTATATTACAATTGATAAAGATCACAGCCCAGTTCAAGTACCAAAACTGTGGGCCCAACATTGTTGAAGCCAGGAAGCAGTCACTAATAGATTATTACTAGTTTTTAATGTTAAAATTGATATTGAATTCGTAAATTGTGTTTAATAATTTAAATGTAAGTTTTTGGTATTTAAAACTGTTTTTCAGCTGTAGAAACATTACTTTTATGATTGCAATTGGTTTTGCAATTTACAACTTTATGCCCTTGCACAATTTTGGCATTTACAACGTTATGGCTCTAACCCTGTTTTTAAACTTTTTTTGTTTCCTTACCATCATACTTAGGTGTTTGAAATTAAACCCAATGTTTTATTCCAAAGTGTAAATTGTTAAAATAATTTTTCTAGCATTTGATTAAAGTTTGTTCATTAGAAAAAGTGTTTTTTCTCTCTCCTGAAAAGTTTGTTTTTTGGCATTTACAACATTATGGCATTGCACGCTTCATATACAGGGTGGGCCAGCGAAAACGAAACGGCAGAGTGTTCGTGTTCGTCCAAGCAAAGCGCTCGGACAGGTCGATCTTTTGCTCGAGGGGACATCTTTTGCAATAAAGTTTTTGCGATTCTGAATACAACAGACAACAAAAAATTTTAAAAACTCATTTATTTTGTATTAACTAAACAAACATTTATTTCGAAAAAAAATGTTTGTTTAGTTAATATTCAGAATCGCAAAAACTTTATTGCAAAAGATGTCCCCTCGAGCAAAAGATCGACCTGTCCGAGCGCTTTGCTTGGACGAACACGAACACTCTGCCGTTTCGTTTTCGCTGGCCCACCCTGTATATGTGTGTGTCAGTTTATTTTTGAATTTTAAATTTGTTATAAAAACTCAATAAATTAAATGAGTATAATTTTACAACTTTCTCTCTTTCAACGGTTATTTATTAACCATATTATTCTTAACATATTAAATATTAGTCTTTAACATATAGTAAGATATATTCATATATAAGCATAAGGAAATTATCTGAAAAACATGAAAGTTGCATTCTTATAAATGTAATCTAATTAATGAATTAATGAAACTTTTATAACATGCCTTTAACAAATAATTGTTCAGCTATGTGACTGCAGTAAATATGTAAAAATGCAATTTTTATGTACAGTAGAGAGTCATTAATCGGAACCCCAGTAATTGGAACCCCAGTAATCAGAACGATTTTCAGTCGGACTGTGTTGTGCCAAATTGAACGTTTTTGATACTAGATTTACTTCTAAAGTATAATTTTCATGTTTTTATATTCTTCAATATATTTATTTTGTTTGTACAAAATGAAGAAATAACTTTTAATGATATGATAGCCTTGATTATTATTATAAAAATTTTCGTTAGGCTTAAAATCGACGAAAATTCAACACAAAGCGACACGCAACGGAGAAAAATTTGAACATCGGACAGGTTAATGTATTTTTTCGTACATAATCGGTAATCGGAACAAATCACTAATCCGAACAACCCCAGTCCCCAATTGATTCCGATTAACAACTCTCTACTGTACTGTACTACAAACATTGATGATTAAGAAATAAAAGAATGTATAAGAGGTATTTCTACAATAAGTAATTCTTGGCAAACAAAACATTTACCCTAAGTTCATATACTTTCCAATTCAGCTGGAATATGGTCATTAGTACAATTATCTTATTAAAATCATATGAATAAAAGTGTTAAAACTTTTACTTACATTTTGAATCTTAATATATGACAAAAATTTTAAATACATAAAGCTTCCCTTTCTTTTCAAAATGGTGAAGCTTCTCAAAGGCACAGTAATGTAAAGCATGATATATAAATTCTTGAAATCTGTTGTTAAAATTTTCTCCCATATTTTAAATATACCTGTTGAAAAATGTATATTTTAAACTACTTGTTATATAGTCTATAATTACTATATATAATTTAAAATTGAATTTTTATGAAAACATATTTTTTAGGTAGTTTGCTATATAAATTTAAAAATAAGTACAGTAATACCTCAACTTACGCAATTTTCAAATCTCGTCGATTCGTCTTTTGTTTGAGCGCCATGCAACTCTTGATTACTCACTCCTCCCACACTATTGTTCAACTTACATGTTTGGACGTGTCGCACGGAATCGACACAGCTACAATTTATTTTGTGTTATTTTATTTCTGTGTTTGTTATATCTACAGAGACTTGAAAGACTCTACTAGGTCATCCAAACGAAGTAGAACTGATTCTTCTGCATCAAACAAGAAAAGAAAAACTTTATCTTTGGAATGTAAGGTTAACATTATTAAAAACTTCGATACAAAAATGAAAATATGTGAATTGACAAAGAAGTTTGATCTACCGGAATCGACAATCAGAACAACTATAAAAGGTAAAGAAAAAATTCTCGAAGCTGTGAAAACTTGACAGAAGGCCTCAGTTCAATTGAAAAGGGGTTACAAACTTTAGAAAATATAGACTCCAACGAAGAGCACATTCCTTCTACAAAACGAGAAATAAAAAAATGATTAGCATGCTACGAGGAAATTTTGCGGGAGAAAAAAATCTTTTAGCCGTCAGACGAATTTGTTAGATTTTATGAAGCCTTCTACATCAAAATAACTTCAGTTTACGATTTTAATAATATAATTTGTTATACATATGTATTATCTAAAATTTAATTAAACATTTTTTTCTAAATTATTGTTTTCTTTAGTCTCTGGCCCCAATTAAAAATAATTTGTATGTATTTATATGCGAAATTATACCCTGGCTTACGCGGTTATCGCTCGGTCCCACCTATTGCATAAGTTCGGGGTATTACTGTATTCTTTAAATATAGCAAACTACCTAAAAATATGTAAAAATGTTATAATATTTACAGAGCTATTTACACTGGTGTTCAAAATTAAGAGAATTTGCACATTTTGTTGAATTTCTGGAAAACTAATGGATGCATTTTAATGAAATTTGGTGTGGATACATAACAAAAGTATTTAACTCTACGCAGACTACACAATAGTTACGGTATGCACTCATGGTCGTCAGTAAGGCTCGTCGGCACAGGAATGTCCGAAACCTATATTGCAAGATCAAACATAAAATGACTCTAATACGGGGTATGCTCACCTCTCACATCACTATGTCATACTGGAAATGAGGCAGCTTATAAGTTCCTATGGCAGCTGGTCCCATTTCCTCAGCAATGCACTTTTCAACTCCTAAGTAGTTCTTGTCCTCCAAAGAGAATCTCAGACATATTCAATACGATTTAGGTCTGGAGACTTGGTTGGCCAATCTATCTGGCAAATATCCTTACTTTCAAGATAATTGTCGACCAGATGACCGTTATGTGAACAAGCATTGTCATCCATAAAAATGAACTGAGGGTCAACTGCACCCCTGAAAACTTGAACATAAGGCTGTAAGGTCTCATCTGTATATCTCTCCGCAGTCAGGGAGCCTGTGTCCAACATAATGCCTGCTCAGGTCATGACACCTCCACTGCAATTGCTGTCCCTTTCTCGGATGTTGGAAGAAAGGAATTGAGTCCCAGATTCTCTCCGGACAAAGGTGCATCGAGAATCTGTGTCCAGGTGGAATCACAACTTGTCCGTAAAGAGAACTGTACCCTCTGAAGTCTGGTCTAAGGTTATTGCTGTCTGCACCATGCTAAATGCACTCTCTTGTATGCTGAAGTGAGCAGGACAAACAGTGTCTTCTGGCATAAAGCCCTCTCTCACAAAGCTTCTGGGAAACAGTAACCCTTGAAACTCAGGTTCCAGTGGCAACATGCAGCTCACGATAGCTACGAAACTGTGGCGCCTGGCTGAAAGTGCCAAATAACGATCTTCATTAGCTGTCACAACTCTCAGACGACCTTGCCTAGGCATTCTCAAT
Source organism: Centruroides vittatus (assembly GCF_030686945.1). Classification (NCBI taxonomy): domain Eukaryota; kingdom Metazoa; phylum Arthropoda; class Arachnida; order Scorpiones; family Buthidae; genus Centruroides; species Centruroides vittatus. The sequence goes on along the minus strand of NW_027122237.1, from coordinate 2,106,222 downwards.
ACGGTCCTTAAACTGTTTCCACAAATTGCAGACGACACCAGACATTACATTAAGCTCTGTTGCAACCTGCACTTGCCCTGCCTCCAATCTATCCATTGTTCTCTTCCGTCATCAAGACCCATTTTACCCGATTGCTTATGATACCGAACCAACTCTTGCAAGAAAAACAACGAATGTCACCAAGAAGTACAAGCAAAGTAATTGCAGACAAAGCCATCACACGTGCTTTTCATGCCCTCCACCATTGAGGTTCTGCCTGCATCCACACATAAGCTTATATATTTAACACTAAAAATTTACATTCTTATTCGGTGACATAATTTGTACTTTCCGTTCATTACTTTTTGTCAAAATTGACAAAATGTGCAAATTCTCTTAATTTTGAACACCAGTGTATATATCATTTTAATTATTTCGACATTATATGTGCACTCTTTTATCATTTTAATTTGTAAAATAGAATTTATATATACATAGACTTATTTAAAATAATATAATAATAAATTTAACAGTACAGGTATATGTACTTCAGATTTTGTATTTCTAAGGCATTCTCAGAAAATTTCTTATGATAAGTACCAAACAGAACATATTGAACAGCACATATTCAAATTAACTATTGGTGATGTAACAAAATGGCAATCCTTTGTAAACTGAAAGTACTTATTAATGTACAAGAAACTTCTCAAATAATATTTATTAATTCTATAAAATATCAAACATATAGTGTTAAATGTAAATGAATCTATATATATATAATCGAGATTGGGTTGATGATGATGATGATGATGATGATGATGATGATGATGATGATGATAACAACAACAACAAAACAACAACAGAACATGCACAAATAAAGCAAAGATTAATTAAAGAATACCAAACTAGGTTAAATGCTATTCTCAGAAGAGAGTTAAATACAAAACACACAGTTAAAGCAATAAACACATATATGTCATCCTAGTACTTACATACTCTTTTGGAGTTATACATTGGACTCACACAGATCTCAAGCAACTCCAAAGGAAAACAAGAACAACACTTACTAAGCATAAACAACATCACCCTAAATCCCATAGAAAGACTAACCCTTTCACGTAAACATGGTGGATGTGGCCTGATTGACATAATTAACCTTCACTACAAACAAATTCAGTCACTGCGAGAGTTTTTCCACAGAAAACAAGAAACATCACAGTTACAATTTTACGTGGTCGGCATTATTTACATCTAATAAAATTTAAAAGTAAATACGACTTAATCAAAGATGAAATCTCTGTATTCTGTTTTTTCTTTTTGCCGTTTACACCATCCGTAGTCCTTTAGCACTTCACAAAATCTCAAAGACGACCTTTCCTTTGAGGTTACTGCCTCTGCAGAAAAATGTAAAACCAGGTAAAACGTCATCTGGTGTTAAAACCACAATCACAAAATTACAGTATTATGAGCAAATGTAATTTTGTGATTGTGGTTTTAACACCAGATGACGTTTTACCTGGTTTTACATTTTTCTGCAGAAGCAGTAGCCTCAAAGGAAACGTCATCTCCAAGATTTTGTGAAGCACTAAAGAACTACGAATGGTGTAAACGGCAAAAAGACAAGACAGAATACAAAGATTTCATCTTTGATTAAGTCGTATTTACTTTTAAATTTTATTAGATCACAGTTACATAAAGCAGTAACTCTAGCAGACTCAAATAACACACCATTAAATTTACACTCACAACATATGGACACGACACAACATATAAAAAGCATAGACACCATTAAGCAATCATGGACTCAAAAGGCACTCCATGGCAAGCATCCTTACAACCTGGCCCAGGATTTTGTTGACAAAACTGCGTCAAACAGCTAGTTAGTTTGGGGATGCCTCTTTGGGGAGACGGAAGGATTCATGATTGCCATACAGGATCAGGCCATAAATACTAAAAACTGCAGAAAACACATACTCAAAGATACAACACTCACAAATGACACATGCAGAAAATGTCACATCATGCCAGAAACTGTACAACACATCACTTCTGGTTGCAAGCTCTTGGCACAGACAGATCATTTACATAGACACAATCAAGTAGCAAATATAATACACCAAGGACTTGCAAAGAAACACAAATTATTAGACATTCACAAACCATACTACAAGTATATTCCACAGACAATATTGGAAAACAACATGCACAAAATGTACTACGACAGAGCCATAATCACAGATAAAACAATTTATCACAACAGACCAGACATCACACTCATTGACAAACACAATAAAATCACATACATTATAGACATAGCCATTCCAAACACTCATAATGTACAAAACACATTCACTGGAAAAATCAGCAAGTACATAGAACTCGCCCAGGAAATAAGGTATGTGTGGAGGATGGATAGAGTGCTTATTGTACCTGTCGTTCTCTCCTGTACAGGTGTGATAGCACACACACTACACAAAAGCCTGGGAACATTACATTTGAATAGAAATACATATATCACACTACAGATGGCCACAATATTGAATACATGCCATATTGTTAGGAAATTCCTGAATACTGACACTGACACACTTATTTAATTTTAGTTTTGTTTTGGTTGCTATGCCTTGACTCTGGTCCAGCATAGCAACCAAAACAATAGTAGTACACAGCCACACAGTGTCAACTGAGTATAACCCACTACACCCAACATAATAATAATAATAATAGCCCCCCAAAACCCTATTCTATGTCTGTGTCAAACATCAGACCACGTGGGGGGCGGGCAATGCATAATAGTGATTCTTATGCGGCTAACAGGGTAAAGGTAATCCAACAATATGGAGACTAGTAATAATATTGAACATATAGGGCCACTGCCTGGGGGTGATCGCCAGGGCACGTTTGGAGCTGACGCTGGATGTGACAGCATGCAAGCCGTCAGTGGCTCTCTGCTGAGCAGGCGGGCAAGAGTTGGGGGGACCTGAAGAGATTACAGCCGATCAACGAAGAGGAGAGGGAGCAAATGACGCTCTGCAGAGTAGGGCTTTGTCCACAGACACTGCTGGCTCATCAGCAATGACCAAGAGTAATACACTAAGTAAAGATAGAAGATGCAAGTGGTCAACAGAAGAACTAGAAGAACTTATGTTCTGTTATTTTAAAGCAAGATCAGAAGGACCCGGATATATGAGCAGATTGGACACACTTTTTATTAACAGGAACCCTAACAACCCTAAATTCCATAAATTTAATGGAAATACTTTGTCAACTCAAGCTTGCAAAATAATTAAACAGAATGTAGCATCACAAGAACTACTTAACCGTATACAAACACAAGCAGAAGAAATTACACCTACAGAACTGATTACAACAGTGATTGCGGAACCTGAGAATGCTCGAACAACTACAGTGCACGACAACCTGTATGATATACAACCCATACCAGATTATGTAGAAAATATAGACCAGCGGACATGAAACATTGCAGTAGATGAGGATCAAGAACCTATAGTCTTGCAATTCCTTCGAATACTGGCTGAAACGAAAGAAATCTCATTTGAGGAACGGTTACTTCTACCTAAAGCAAAAATAAATAGACGTTTCATAGAAAATCTAAATATCCTCAACAAATATCTACCTAATTTATTAATTACTAATAACAGTCTGCATGAAATAAATGATATAATATATGCAACTGCTAAAACTTTAATAGAAAGCAATAATCAAACGCCATACATATCTACAGTGACTATAAAATCAAAATGTGTCCCAGTTTGGAAAAAAAGAATACAAACTAAAATAGATAATTTTAGGAAAGAACTAGCACAACTAGTGGAGAGAAAAAGAGAAATTGACACACATAGAATAAGAAAAATTAGGAAAAATCTCTATATAAAATACAATATCCAAACTGAAAATGATCAGAATAATATAATAGAAACTATCAAACAAAAAGTCAAAGCTCTAGCAGGAAGAATTAAAAGATATGATGAAATGAACACAAAAAAGGAACAGAACAGACTTTTTAAAGAAAACGAGCATAGGTTGTACAGAAGTTTGGGAAGCAACACTACTAAGAATATCAAAATACAAAGTAAAGAAAAAGTAGAAGAATTCTGGACATCAGTGTTATCTAATCCTAAACAATATAATAAAAAAACAAATTGGATTAAAGGAATAGAAACAGCATCAAGTGAGGTTAAAGCAGTAGAAGTAGAAGAGATTACAGAAGACCAAGTAAAATTTGCTATACAAAAATTAATGAACTGGAAATTACAGGGAATAGACAAAATTCAAAATTACTACATTAAGTATTTGACTAGCGTTCACAAATACTTTGCTGTATTATTTACAAATATAGTCTCAGGAACAGAGATGTTAGAAGATTAGTTCACTACAGGCAGTGGTGATATTCAGCGGGTTCGCACAGGTTCGGCCGAACCCGTTGTTAAAATTTTCAGTTTTCCAAACCTTGTTAAACACACTGAACATTTCTCAGTGGTTTTGTTTTTTTTTTAAAAAATATATTAAAATATACGTATTATACCCTGTAATACTACTAAACTAGAGCCTTATACCCCGCTTGCACGGAGCATTTCAATCTAGATTGTGAGCAAGGTCGGGGACTATGTCTTGGTGCGATCTCTTTCGACCATTTCAATCTCGACCAGAACGAGGTTTAATCGCGATCGATTCAAGAGAGTTCTTGAAACTAGATCCAGTCATAAGAGAGATCCCACAATCTCACGCGCGCGAGATAATACAAGATGGCTGTGGAACACGTGTCGGGCTATGGACAGCGAAATAAAAAGAATATCGTATTTCGAGAGATGATGGAATCTGTCTATTATCAGCAGTGCCATTCGGGGTGAAAAATTTCTCTGCAAAAAAAAAAGAAAAGAAAAAAAAAGTCGACAGCACTAATATACTATTGTTACCTGGTCTTCGCCCAGGACTTGTTATGTTCCAAATATGCCACTGATTATTAGATATATCACAAGAAAAGGTATTGTATTTATTTCTAGCCAAAACTTCCATTTCGTTTGTCGGTGATTGTCAGGGAAAAATTTTCTGCTAGCGAACCCTTTGTTAACTATTTCGAATATCACCACTGACTACAGGTAAAGTCATACTTATACCCAAAAATGAAAACTTTGAAGAACCAAATAACTGGAGGCCTATAGCGTCGTGCCTGCCAAGTATGTACAAATTACTTACCGCCATACTAGCTAATGTACTGTACTTTATGGCCACTGCCATGAGAATGGCATAATAGCAGAAGAACAATGATGATGTCATCATAGAGCCAGGGGTTGTAAAGATCACTTAATGGTCAATAAAGCAATATTGGAGGATGCACACCAATCTCAAAGAAATCTGAGTATGGCATGGATAGACTACCAAAAAGCCTACGATAGTATATTGCACGAATGGCTCCTTAAAATTCTTGATATCTATAACTGCCCATCTATTGTTAAAAGATTCCTTCAAATGACTATGCCTACATGGGGAGTGATCATGACTGCACGTGGCTCCCAAGATTCAATCACTACTCAACCGATCTACATAAGACAAGGGATATTCCAGGGCGATTCTCTCTTTCCACTCTTGTTCTGCTTGGCTATAAATCCGCTTTCATTCATACTACTAAAACTTTAATAGAAAGTATGAAGGAAAAGGCTATAAACTGAAAAATAGTATCTGGGTTAATCATGTTTTATATATGGATGGCCTTAAGGTTTATGCAAATAGTAGAAATAACCTAAAAGTATTATTGGATAGCATCGAGATTTTTACAAGTGATATAGGGATGGCGTTTGGACTGGATAAATGCAAAGTAATAATTGCGGGACGCAGAAGCAGTGCAGTTGGAGAAGGACATATACTACTGAATGGAGAAACTTTTGACCAACTTGCAATAGGTGATAGATACAAATATTTAGGAGTGCATGAATCAGGAAAAATAGAGCATATTATTATTAAGGAACAGATAACAAAAGAATACTTTAGAAGGATTAAAAAACTTTTAAACACACACCTTAACTCACGTTATCTAATAAAAGGTATAAATACGTATGCTATCCCAGTCTTACTTTACTCATTCGGTATAATCAACTATAAAAATAGTGACCTAAAGAAAATAGATGTTAAAACTCGAAAGCTACTAGCAATTAAAAAAGCACATCAGCAAAAAGCAAAAGTAGAAAGGTTGTATTTGCCAGTAAACCAGGGAGAAACAGGACCATTAAATATAGAGTACATGTATAAAGCACAAATAGTTAAATACAACCAATACCTAAAAGAGGATCATCTGATTAAAGTAATAGTAAAGCATGATATAGGTAGGGATAAATAATAAAAGAAGCACAAGAGATAGAAGGTGAATTACATCTACCACGAGGAAATACACATACAGATGAAGAAATTAAAACATCAATAATAAAACGGCATAATGATGTATGGAGAAGCAAACAATTACACAGTCAATTCCCTAAAAGGGTACTGGATCAGGGCAATATAGACAGAGAGCTTGCATTTGAATGGATTAAAATACAACAAATAGCCCCAAGAGTTGAATCATTAATATTTGCTATTCAGGACCAGGCTGTAATGACACGACAATATCAACGTGACATATTAAAGGAACCACTAGATGGGAAATGTCGCCTTTGTACAACCAAAGACGAGACCACACAGCACATTATATCAGGATGTGAAAAATTGGCGGGGACTTGTTACGTAAAACGTCATAATAACCTTGTCCAGTACGTCTACTGGTGCCTGGCCCAAAAACATAAAATAGAAGTTCCTAACCAATGGTGGAAGGTAAAATTAATCCAGCCGCAAGTTAAAGAAAATGGTACGGCCAAGATCTTATGGGAAATGCCTGTCCAAACTGATGTCATTGTATCTCACAATAGACCAAATTTAATTTATGTTGATAAAAATTGCAATAAAACATTCTTAATAGGTGTAACTGTACCATCAGATTACAACATTGGTGCTAAAGAAATTGAAAAATTAAGTAAATATCATCTTTTGAAATTTGAAGTTAGCTGTCTATGGAATACACAGACGACTGTCATCCCAATAGTAATAGGAGCAACAGGAAATAGTAGCAAAAACATAAAGAAATACATAGATCAATTAGAATCCAACATTGACATCAGCATTCTTCAGAAACAGGCAGCCATACACACATCCCTTATACTCAGTAGAGTGCTTGATAATACTATCTTTTTGGTCAACACACCAGATCCACTCAAGCATAATATGCAGCAATACCAAGACACACAGCAATTATCAGATATGCATCATTCATCAGTTAATCTGGAGTTACCCAATACAACTGTTGAGACTAGTACACAATGCTCATCTGGAAACCTTTTAAGAAGAGGGAGGAGAAGAGGAACTACTTGCACTTAAAGTGCATCTAATGCAGTAAAGGGGTGGAAACAGATACCTTCTTTCCTGTGGGTTACGAGACAAGGTATTTTTTACTCCGATGTAAATCATGTCGAAATAAAATAATAATAATAATAAGCCACAGAGCCCAAACGGTTAGGAGTTGAAAGTTGAAATTTGGTACACAGTTAAGATATGTCTTGAGAACATACACTAAGAAGGGATTTTTCGAAATTCCCCTCATGGGGAGAGGGAGAGGATTAAGGCTTATCCTAAAGAACTCAGCTTCTACTGTACTAATTCTATATGCAATTTTTTATTTTTAACTGCATTTTAGTAGGGTATCAAGTGGGGACGAAAGAAGTGTCCTTAACAACAAAAGTGTTAACAACAGAAGTGTTAAGAGAAAGCGGCGTGCAAGATTTACAGGAGCAGATGCAGTTTTTTGTGTTTTTGCAGAAAATCAAACATATTTTTAGACCCATCTAAAAATTCTCTAATTAGTCTGGAAACAGGGGAACCTAATTCTTGCATTCTGAGAAAACGGGCAAGATTGGCTATACGGCAGAAACTCGGTTAACAAACGCCACGCCTAACAATCAAATCCGTTAACAAATTTTTATTTTGCAATAATTTCGTCTCGGATAACGGACAAAATTCGGATAACGAACATAACGGTTTTTCGTGTCAAATTTTAGTTGCCGTCGGGCACGAACAAGTTAAGCATCACTTTTCCGAGCGTTTGCGATAAACTTTTTTCAGTTTTGCAATTTATATATTTCAACAATACGGCATCCAAGAAAGAGAAAAGTGACCGTGGCAATAAAAACGACAATCCCCTATCGCATTCGAGAAAAATTTCGATTAAAAGAGTAAGACAATCAACTTTAGATCAATTTCTCGTTCCTCACCAAAAGAGACCTCGACTCAAAGAATCTCCCGACGAAGTGCCACCCGTTATTTTTTTGGAGCAGGATTCCCCTTCTAAGCATTAAGCTCCGTACATCTCCACTCCTCTGCCACCGACTACAACAAACAAAGGTATGTACAGTGCTATTTTATTAAATAAAGTTTACACGTTTGTTGCCGTGAGGATACAGATACTACATTTTCCTACATTTTCATCAAAGAAAACCCTACTTTATTTTACAAATAAAATCATAAAAATTTCGGAGGCAAGAACGGATAAATTATATTCCCATTAATTTCTACGGGAAAAATCGCTTCGGTTAACGAACGGAGTCGCGGAACGAATCGAGTTCGTCGACAGAGGTTCCGCCGTAACGCAATAATCTCGATCTCCGCGCATCGTTACGTCTCGCCCGAGCAACGCCGGGCCTACCTGCCAGTCGATACGATAATTATATTTTCCATTAACGACTCTTTTAATAAGATAGTTTTAATAAAAACAATTACTTTTTTTACTTTTTTATCATATAAATGTTGAATTACTTTAAAAATTGGAAAAAAAACTGTTACATTTATTTTATTGTTTTCAACATATGCCAAGTTTATAATTTTCAAGTGATATTTTCAAACAGGTCTAAAAATAATACCATAAAACTCCGTAGCAATATCGTATGTATATATACAGGGTGGCAAAAAGTTATATAATTATATATTTTTTCACAAGTCAGCAATTTGCAAGTATACCAAAGCATTCAAAGAGTTGTATTAAACAGAAGAATTTTAGCAGCTTTCATAAGTACTAATGTATTTGAATAAAGCAACAATTTAAGCTTTAGAATGGTTAACACTTTTGAGCCACCATGCGTATGTACCGGTGCATAGGTATGTAAACACATGTACTTGCTTGCATGTAGTGTCTTTACATAATATGGTATAATGTAGTATCTCGTACCGGTATATTATATAATGTAAGTAACCATGTCTATTTTCTTTCTGAACCAAATAGTCTATCATATTAAAATTCAGAAGTAATAATAATTTAAAACAATTTTTAAGTAAAATATTTCGGTATAATTTGTTAAATTAAAGATGGACAATTAATTTTACCACAACTTCCATCTCCACCACCGGTTTTTCTCCTTCTAAGTGCCCGATGACGTAGTAACTTCCAAAGTATTTCGCCCAAATATTTTTAAATAATAAATTAAGAGCCAATCTGAAATTTTATATAAAATAATAATAATAATTCTGTGATTATTATCTTATAATTTATATTTAACCTAACGGTGCAACTTGCATTGTAGATGGTCGTGATTTCCATTACGTCATCCCGTTCGGGATTACAATAGATTTTTTAAAAAATTATTAAGATGTAAAAAAGTTTCTGAATATTTGAGGCGGAGCGTTAGCGAGGCCTCTTCTATGCGAATTACAAAAATTGTCTTCGATTTCGATTAAATTTCGCCGTTTTCCATTAATTGCGACACGGAATCCAAAAACGTAATAAAAGAATGAAGTTCCGTGACTTCGTTTTGGAGATTCAGTAAGGTGAAAGCGACGATATCCGCGCTCCTAACCAAAAATAGGTTCGAAAAACGAATAAGCCGAGCGAATAGTAATGATATATACTGAACATTTTCTTTTATAAGAAAAAATTAATAAATTTAGAAACCATAGAGGCGTCTTGATCTTCGATGTTTCTCACATGCCCGTGACGAAAGGAGGAAAAGTTTGCGTATATTTTAATCGCTTTAAAACTTTATACCTATTCCGTTTAATTGTTAAATGTCAATATGTAATTGCCTGGAAGGTAAGAAAAGTTCTTCCTATCGATAATTATGTATACGGTAGAAGGCAATTATGTTTTGTTTCGTACTGTACTGTAACTTGTGGTAGATTGGAGGTAAACTGTAATCACGAACAAAACGTTGTCGTGTTTACTATTTCTATAGTGGCGATGAAATACAAAAACATTTGAAATTCAAATAGTTTTTAAACCCGCAACATTAAGCTTTTTGTCATCTTATAAAAATTATAAACATTATAAGTTTTTAAATTAAAAATAAAGTATCGTAACAGATGGCGTGACACACGCAGTTTTAAATGTTGCCGGGAAAGTTAAGCAATTCGTTGCTGAAATTTTTAAGTAACGTGCCAGGGTTTAAAACTTTACATCAGCCACCCTGGGTGCAGAATGTATAGGAATGTTCCTCTTCAGTACAAGTTTGACAGCCTTCTTCATTTGCTCTGCTGTTGTAGCACCTATTTTACAGGGTTTACCACGTGCTCGTACCATCCGGTCTCTTCTTTAGTTGATGAACTGCGAGATGGAAATGCGAGATGGTCATAACAATAAATTTAAAATGTTTTGATGAAATTACTTCAAACAGTTCTCGGATTTTCTGGAATTATTGAAATTTTACCACTTAAGATATTAATTACTTTGCTAGCTGTGTCAGTGTTCCAAGGATTCAAAATATCTGACAAATATTTTTTCAATGACTAATTCTTTTAGTTACACAATGAGACATCTCCTTGTGTACATTTAATGATGTTTTACTGTATATCACAGACACATATTCTTAAAAAAGTGATATATGTCTAATCCTGTAACACTGAGGAAGAATTTTCACCAGTGGCAAGACAGCTAAATAATCATGTTTTTACTGATATATCCAGTGGTGATATTCGAAATAGTTAACAAAGGGTTCGCTAGCAGAAAATTTTTCCCTGACAATCACCGACAAACGAAATGGAAGTTTTTTGACTAGAAATAAATACAATACCTTTTCTTGCGATATATCTAATAATCGGCCGGATGGCGAGCGGTCAAGGTTAGCATCCTGCCGCCCTGAGGGACCAGGATCTAGTCCGGACGGGTCGAAGAATCCCCAGGAATTTTTCGGGGGATGGTTCGTCCGGATATGTCGGTCCCCGTCCCTCACCACCCGGCCGCCCCATTGTGGGCCTGGCCGAACCCATAATGGGCTTGCTATAAGAGGCCCTCTTAGTGCCACTGGGCGGAAAGAGTTAACAAAAAAAAAGAAAATATCTAATAATCAGTGAACGTATTTGGAATGTAACGAGCCCTGGGCGAAGACCGGGTAACAATAGTATATTATGCTGTCGACCTTTTTTTTCTAGGCAGAGAAATTTTTCACCCCGAATGGCACTGCTGATAATAGACAGATGTCATCATCTCTCGTAATACAATATCCTTTTTATTTCGCTGTCCGTAGCCCGACACGTCGTTCCACGGCCATCTTGTATTATCTCGCGCGCGTGAGATTGTGGGATCTCTCTTATGACTGGATCTAGTTTCGAGAACTGTCTCGAATCGATCGCGATTAAACCTCGTTTCGGTCGAGATCGAAACGGTCGAGAGAGATCGCGCCGAGACGTAGTCCCCGACCTCGCTCGCAATCTAGATTGAAATGCTCGGTGCGAACGGGGTATAAGGCTCTAGTTTAGTAGTATTACAGAGTATAATACGTATATTTTAATATATTTAAAAAAAAACAAAACCACTGAGAAATGTTCCGTGTGTTTAACAAGGTTCGGTAAACTGAAAATTTTGACAACGGGTTCGGCCGAACCTGTGCGAACCCGCTGAATATCACCACTGGATATATCACATCAAACTGGAGTTCTAGTCATTAGTATATTTTACAGAACTCATACTTGCACTTCAAGAATTTACTTCGAAGACTTAAAAACAAACAATCTTACTATTGTGAGTTTCTATCTCCAGGAAAGCGACTTTAACACTTTATATCTCATAGCTAAACTAACAACACCCCTCACGGTAACACACCGGTTCCAATAACAACACAGTCGTCAAATCCATCCACCCACAATTCATTCACACGTTTTGTAAATTACACAACTGACAACGCTTCCCAAAATCTAACCTCTGGGTCCACATTCCGGGGAGTGGTAACATTATTCGACCAATCGTTGAATGATGGTCAAAGAGGCTCTGATCTTTAGATTGTTTTTGATTTAGACCTTTAATACCAGAAACTGTTGTTAATATTACAATTTCAATCGGCACAATGCCACTTGTGTCTACTTTTTCATGTTGTTTATTGATTTATGGGGTTTTAGTCACCGATGAAATTTGTTCGATGCGGATGAAGAAAATCCAGCCAGAATATCAATATCCTTTCTTTTATTTATGAATATATACAGTAACGTATAATACAGTATAACTACAGTTTGGCGTCGACCGAGGTTGGAGTTGTTCGTGTTGATCGCCTGTTCAAGATGTCCGCTTTCGGTAGTCGCTGGTCAGGAAGTGAGTGACCAGTTCAAAGTTCACTTTTCCTCTTTTTGCGCCCTTTACCGGTTTGAATCGGCACATTTGCCGATGGGCGCCACAGATTGTTTATAGAATTTTGTCTTGGGAGGAAATATAGTAAATTAAAAATATCCTAACACATTGTTTCTGTTTGCTAATAAACAAATAGAGTTACATATTTTAGTAGAAAACAATTCTAAAGTGCTGCAGAACTGTTTCTACTAATGCCTCTCTGATACTAGCAGAGCTCCTCCTTTGCCGCTAAGTATTGAAGGAAAGGTTCTAAACTACTATATCAGAACACAAGCATCGAGGCTTTTTTTTTCTTTTTGGTAACTCTCTCCGCCCTGTGGGCACTAAGAGGGCCTCTTTCAGAAGGCCCATTATGGGTTCGGCCAGGCCCACAATGGGGCGACCGGGTGGTGAGGGACGGGGCCCGACATATCCGAACGGACCACCTCCCGAAAAATTCCTGGGGATTTTTCGACCCGTTCGGATTCGATCCCGGGTCCCCCAGGGCGGCAGGCTGCTAACCTTGACCGCTCGGCCATCCGGCCCTAAAGCATCAAGGCTTAACAACGGTGTCTACACCTATCTACGGCTGTTCATACGCTACCATACTGCAATTACCCTACTATCTCTGATCATCATCCTGTAAACAAAGTTATCCCCAGGGTATATTTGGTATCATCTGCTTCGTCCATGGATAACCGTGCTGACATTAATATCTACATAGATGGTCTAAAAGCCCCCTTCATGTTGGCTTAAGTGTCTGTATCTTCCTCCAAGCCGACATATCTTGCCCAAAACCCACATACTTCCATCTATCAAGCTGACGAAGATGCTGCCTACCAAGCTGTTCAATGGGCCACTTCACTACCAAACAAAATTCTGTCTATCATCATTTACAGTGATTCTCAGTCTGTCCTAAAAGCTCTATTAAATCCCAATTTCAATAACAATAAAATCACATATATGCAGCACCAAATAAAAAATCTTGTAAATAAGATAACTTTTATATTTGTTCCTGGCCATACTGGCATACTAGGAAATGAAAAAGCCGACTTTGAGGCTAAGTCAGCCGCAGAGGACACCGACTAGGATTACACTCGCATCCCTCTCTCACGCAGCAGCCTTAAAAATTATATTCGTGACAACGCTATGCAAAAGTGGAATCAACAACGGTCGAGCAATAAAACTGGTAGAATAACAATACTTTATTTTCCTAGTATCGAATGCGGGTTCTCATCACCACTTAGAGATTTAACGTTCGCTACTGCTCGACTACTTACCGAGCGTGATAATTTTAGAAGCTACCTGGCGATGTATAACCGGGCAGAAACTGCCTCTTGTTTTTGCTCTACACACCACTCTACACTCTTTTGACCGTACGATCTATCATTGTACCATTTACCATCAAGATAGACTTATTCTGAAATTAGAAAACTTTACGCTTGTGGTTTCTGGCTGGGCTGTATACCCGCCGGCAATTAAGTCCAGTCGATAAGCTTATTCAAAAGCCACTGTTTGACACTTTTTACAATTATGTTCAAAAAATATAGAAGAAAAGACTATTTATAATTTATGGTTTCTAGTTTTACATTTTAGTTTTTACTAAAAGCCGAATACCAATTTTATATTTACTTTGTATTATGTATTTTGGTTTAGTGTTATACTCCCATAGGAGTGGTGCTTTAATTCTAAAAAAAAAAAAAAAAAAACGAGTTGCTTAAGGAAACAAAATGGAAGTTTTAGAATATAGCAAAAATGTAATTCTGATTGAACCATAAATCTGAATAATTTGATTCTAACATCTATATTTTACTGAAAGTGTTTTACAATCAATCTATGGCAATTTGATAATGATATAATTAGAAGTAGAGCCAAAAGATCACACCCGGGCAATTCCAATTCCTTACCATTATGTGTCCCTGAATAACGCGTGTATAGAAAATAGAAATATATTATCATACTTAATTCATTTTATGACTGCTTCTGCAGCAGCCGGAAGTTTAATCAATTAATGACTAAAGGTTTCCCGCAGTTGTAGTAAAAATCCAATTAATACTTCATATATCATCATCTGACATTTACTTGGAACCTAATATAACAAGGGTCTCGAGTCAAAATGTCATATTATGTTATAGTAAGTTATCATTCCATCAAATTACATAATTTGACAAAGATGCACAGGCAACCAGCACTCAATATGTCAGTGGATAAAAATACATTATTTTAATAACAGCTGTATATTCTAATACATGTTTCGTGTTAATAGATGTGTGTGCGTGTGTATATTATATATATATATATATATGTGTGTGTGTGTGTGTGTGTGTGTGTGTGTACTGTACGTGAGGAGAATAGCGATAGCACTGTTTGGAAGAAATATAATTATGTATAACATATGTTATATATGACAAGGTACCACCTCCGTGCAGTAAACATACTCCAGTTAAGTCTAGAGACATAACGGTGGAATACACAAGAGGCAGAAACCGATATATAAAGAAATTACACGTAATGGAAGAAGAAAGCTGGCATACAATATAACAAATACTGCAAATTGTAAAAAATTATTATGGATAGGACCAGATCTCCTGGAATTTATATTAAAACATATTATTTAAAACATATATTAAAACTGAAAATAATACTTACAGAATAATTGAAAGTATGAGATGTGTATGTAAACAATCACTTCAAACATTTAAAAAAGGAATGCTTATATCTATTAAAGATTTATTTTTTGACCTTAGTTCAAAATTTCCTAAATACCATTATATCTTAACGTGTAAAGTAAATCGGGATTCTTTAGAAAATCTATTTTCACAGATTCAAACTAGAGGTGGTTTATACGATCATCCTAGTCCACTCGAAGTAATATATGGAGTAAGAATGATAATTTTAGGCAAATCACCAGGAATATTGCAAAATAAATTAAACACAGAAGATCAGATAGCCGAAAATTATTTAATAAATGAAATGTTTGAAGAGGCAGACTTACTGCAAGAAGTTTCAGATACGTCTAGTTCTAAAGAACAAGGAATATCTGAAAATTCATGCAATGTAAATGATGATAGTTTATGTGAGATATCTCAGGAAAATGTAGAATTAAAAAATGACGGATTACAATATTTAGCAGGATGGATTGTGAGAAAATACAAAAAGAAAAAAATATCCAAATTTAGGAAGTGTCAGTCACAAAAATAAAAATGAACATAATTATACAATAATGTCCCTTATTCAGGATTTATCTTTTGGTGGATTATCACAACCATCGGAAGATTTCTTTGATTTAGTTTAAAAAAAAATGGAATCAATTTTTACTAAAACTGTGAAACCGCGTTTCAATTGTAAAACTGTTTCATCTATCACATCATTAATTAAACAAACAATTGACTTTCCACACGACTTATATACACGTAAAATCTTCGGCAAAATCTCGTAGCTAAATAAAGCGAGCCGTACAAAACAAAATTTGTAAACACGAGGATAGCGGCAGTGTCGGTATCGTTCGCCATCTCGAATACCGAACGCCTGCGCCGAAATATAAGCGGATTGCCGCGCGGCAAAGATGCGTTCGCGACACAGCTTTTGCCACGCCGCACGTGCCATCCTCCTTTAGTCGTAAATTATGCCGCTACGGCGAACAGCGCTAATGGCAAGAACTGGATTTGTGTCATTTCGGATCGTAGTTACAAATTACGAATGCTTTATTCGTAATTTTTATTAGTTAAAAATTAAATCAAGTTAAATTTATGGCTAGACATCAGGTTTAAAAATGAAACTTTCCGGTAAAAAATAATACTGTAAGATTATGAGACGGAGTTACGAATAAAATAAAATACAGGGGACTTAAATTTGATATTTCCCCAGTGAGAAAAGTGCTTTTTTTATTAGTAATCGAAGCCTAAAAATTATTATTGTTGTCATTAATTATAAATTCATTTCTCATCGAAATCTGTAAAATCGGGATGTCCGGTCACTTTAGCCATCTTACAACCACTTTAAGAGTAGAGGAAAGCCTAACATAGAAGGTAAAAAACTGATACGCACATAAATTTTGCCGGTTTTACCGAGTACATGCGATTTCTAAACGTTTATTATTTTCTAAACAAATTACAACACGCTACACAATTTCAGCTTTTTCTCCCGTTCTTCAATTTGCCATGGAAAATCTTCCGAATTCGGTCGGATTTGTGAGCAGTCGTCGATTGTTGAAAATTTTTCCGTTTGCCGATTCACCGATTACTAACGATTTTTCTGTATCGCTCCCACAAGATTTGGTACTAAGTAAAATAGTAATTCGGTCTACAGACGACTTCCTCCCGCATAAGGTTTTACAGAATGTGAGAGGAAAATCATCTATAGGTCGAAAAATAAGGTTTTATTTTCTGCGCACGCCTTAATCATTGCACCTTTCTAAAATCTCTCTTCGTCTACAGGATAAGAGCTTTCGTTCGATACCCGAAGTGTATTTTTAGCCCCAGCCGTTTACTCAAACTTAGTCGGACAAACTGAAATCTTCTTTTAATTAACATACAGCTAATTATAAAACAATATCAATTTAGAATCATATATTAGGTTTAATACATAAAAATATTAACTGCTGGCAAAGTCGCGTTTGCGATAACCATACTGGAAGCGATTACCAAACTTTCATTCGGTACGAATGAAAGTTTTATAATTTAAGTAAATCGAGAAACTCACAGCAGCGATCTGGCCATACCAGTCTATAGCTAAAACTTGACGTTTTTAAATTTATTTGACGGCGGAGGAAGGTGCTCTTTTCGTAAGTTAGGGCTCTAATCGTGTCGAACCGCCGATAAATGGCATCGTCGTTATCTCAAATTTCATACGTTAACACTTTCACGCATCTGGTTTTGTTTGGTTTGGCAGTTTGCCCGTGCGTTGCGTTTTGGCAAAGCCACGCGTGGGCAATCTTCCGAGACTTTCTACGAGAAAGTGGCCCCTAATTAGGTGTTAGGCCTAATTTAAGACAATTTTAACGGTAATTCGGTATCGGAGATTTTTCCAGGGTGAATCTTCCGAATATGTCGGGCCCCGTCCTTCGCCATTCGGGCCCTCGTTGTGGGCCTAGTCGAATCCGCAGTACATTTTACTAAAAGGCCTTAGTGCCCGTAGGGCAGAAAGCGTTTTTTATAAAAGGAAAAACCCGAAACAGTGTACAAAAATTTTTACAACTATTTAAAAATTGCTTAACGACGAATGCGAGTCAAGTATATAATACACATTGTTATATGTTGTGTTTATTTAGCGACAGATGGCAGTTTATTCTAGTCATTCGAATCCATAGATTATTTCGCATCCGCGAATTTTCCTGGAAATATTCATTTATACATCGTAACAGTCGGATAGCCGAAGCACCGAAGTATATACACTTAAGTTATTGGTTAGAATAAAATTTATGCATTATTTTATTGGTGAAAATGTATATTTATTTACAAAATAACTTGTTTGTTTAGAATAAATTCAGAACTTGGACGGGAATAAAAATGTCCTTGAGAATAACCGGACTCACTGGTCTGAACTGAAACGTAAACTAGAAGAGATTTCTCACAAAAATATCGTCGAAGGTCAGATTAACTAAAAGTAAGTTTACCTTTTCTCGCTTTTAGATTTAAAAAACGATAAGTTGCGAGGATATAAAATAATAATAAATTCGTCCGATGTATAACGTATTTTTCGAACTGATTACTTGTTAATTTTTTAGATCAATTCATAAAAGGAATGCCCCTGGGCTCATTGCCGACGTTTTCTTAAAGTTTATAGTTATAATAATAGTCTACTAATAAAAAGCTAGCGATTTATCGTTACTCCATCGTTACAGCGATTCGTCAATCCATAACCGACTCTTTACTCATTATTAATTAATAATCGTAGTTCTTTTACATTTTAAAAATTAATTCTCACTCGCTAATGTTATTAATTATTACGAATTCGTACATCTTCGTCAATTAATTACTGACATTTTTTGAACGAGAAACAGGAATAATCTGGGGATAATTTTTTCAATTCAAAAAGTTACTCCGGATTACTTCCAGATTTTCTTATAGTTAATACGAGATATCATTTTGAGTACATTATATATTTTGAATTTATTGCCGTTGTAAAATGACCCGGACTTTTAAAACAAATGCTACAACTTCATTTTTCGTATTGACTTAAAGTAATGAGGTGCGATAGAAATAAAGATTTCTGTAATAATTAAAAAATATTTTTAAAAATTCTTCTTACGCCAGGGGCAATAAGAGCTTTTTTGTCATACCCGTTACGAATTCGGCCCGATCCATAATTGAAGCGGCCGAGTGGTGGCTTCGCCGGTGGCCCGGTGGTTTAACGAACAATGGTAGTGGTCGCGGGTTTGCGCCCGGCCGACGAGATGGCCGAGTGGAGTTTTCCTTCGCGTTTGAAACGGCTAAACAGAGGTCACTTTCCCCGTAGAGATTTCCCGGTGACTCGTAGGGCCACAGCTTTTCTCGACTGTGTGGTATTCGAATTAACAAAGCAGATTTCCTGCGCATCGTGGGTTCGGCCGGGCCCACTAATAAGGAAGACGTACGTATCCCGGCCACTGACGAATATTTCCAAGAATCCAATAAGATACATCAATTGATAACTGATATATTTTTAGAATTCGTGCATCTTCATTATTAATTATCGTTTCGAATTTTTGGTGTTTTTTAAAAATTATCATGAATTCCAGCAACTCAAAAAATATTTTAATGTATATAACCATTTTATTATTTAAAGAAATTTATAAAAGCCGTCGCTATACTTATCCTTCGTACGAAGATGCGATGAGCCAATTAAATATATTTTCCTGTTAAAGTACAGTGTATTATTTTGTACGTAGTTACGACGTAAGCTCTAATTATAAACTTGGAGATATTTCGTAATTTGATAACCTGCCATAAACGTTCATAATATTTGTCATTGTTGTAGACTCGTGTACGATAATATTTGTCATTGTTGTAGACTCGTGTACGAGTATTTTTTTTTAACTCTTTCCGTCCTGTGGTCACTAAGAGGGCCTCTTATAGAAGGCCCATCGTGGGTTCGGCCAGGCCCACAATGGGGCGACCGAGTGGTGATGGACGGGGCCCGACACATTCGAACGGACCACCCCCGAAAAATTTCTGGGGATTATTCGACCCGTTCGGATTCGATCCCGGGTCCCCCAGAGCGGTAGGCTGCACCTCGACCGCTCGGCCATCCGGCCACTCGTATACGACTAGATTTACGTAAGAAAATGTTATTTGATGCGGTTTGAGTTTTTAATTTATTACAAAATCGTGACTAGTTATTAGGGAAATTACTATAGTTTCATCCGATTACGTGTCCATATCTTATATAATTAATTTTAACTTTTTAATTATAAAAATTGATACGTAATTGAAATAAAATTGTAATAATTTAGTGTAAATCTTAATCAATTTGTTTTATATTATTTATGTAAAGACGAAGTTGTTACCGAAAACAAGGAAATTAATTTCTAAAAATTATTTATAAATATAAGCTAAATTAATTACGCAGCTTGGCTGTCGGCGGACAAGTTTACTTTTATTACATTTAAATGTTAATGAAATAAAACTCTGTATTTGTAATTTTGTTTAATTAATGTTTAATGGAAAAGAAACGTATATATACTGTAAAACCTGTCCAAAACAGAACCCGAATAAAAGGAAAGCCTGTTTAAATAGAAACAATTTTTCGGAACAGAGCGATTTTTAATGTTAAGAAACATCTGTAACCCGCAAACTGGAAAAATTTTCGGTATCGGACGGTTCCGGTTTACACAGGTTTTACTGTATCCCCGTTAATGCCACGAGCCGTGTTAAGCACTTTCGAGACTGCTGGTTCAATTTCTTTAAAGGCATTATACATACATAAAATAAAGCACTAGTAACGAGCAATTGATGAGATCTGTAAGGAAGCGAGGCCCCCCGAACACGGCAGGGTTTAATATGGCCCCGAAAATTTGTTCTAAGTGGATATCCGGCAGGCTTAGGACCGAAAGTAATTCGGACTTCTGGATTTTCCGGTTTTCTGGACACGGGCTAAATACGTATTTAACATATAAAATAAACGGTAGAAAGTAAAGAACGAATTAATATTTAACAGTTTACGAATTACTACACTTCTAAAGCGGAATTCGTTTGATTATTATTAATTCTCTTAAAATGTAGAATACCGTGTACAGTGTAATATTTTGAATGAAAATTAAACGAAGAAATGTAAAGATCTTAAAATACAGAACATCACCACAGCCAGGGGCGCGTTATATATCTTCACGGGACCCAGGTAAATTAGGGAGCCCCATATACGGTATTCGACATTTTTGAAGGGAAAGATTTTCTTATAAAAGATTGGGGTCCCTTGTTGGTGGGAGTCCCGGGAAATTGCCTTTTGTGTTCGTAGGATAACGCGCCACCGACTACAGTACTAGAGCCCGCCAAATTCAAAAATAGAAGGATTTCCGGAAGCCCGATATTCGGCAGTCAAATTTAAAATAGTTTTTATATTCCCTCTTCTTAAGCATTACTCACCAACTTTTTAAAAGTACCGTAATGCTATTCTAGCTTATCGCAAACAAAATAATAACAATTACTAAAGTCGTGTAGGACGACTCGAGTCACTGGTTATCGTAATGGGTTTTACCATGGCTTTGCAAGCGTCTTCGAATAATTTTAATGAATAAACAAGAAGGAACCTAAGCTAATTAACATAAACCCACCTATCACTCGAAGGGTTCTTAGTAGAAAAACAAGTTTCTCTAGTAAGACGATGAGTCGCTACAGTGACTCAGTTCTTTCGAAGAAATCGCTAGCAGCGAATCATTCTTATTTGTTTACAAATGGATGTGTCAAATAAAATAAATCCGCTTCGTTTATCGATAACCATTTAAGAATAATTTAATTGCCGGTAAGTTGTTCGTTTATTTTCTACGTTTGTATCATTTTCATTCGGGATTAGTTTTTACAATGTTATATGTATAGCAAATTACGGATTTCCTGGTATTCGTAATGCTTCTTCCATTTATGAATTTTAGTGTTTTATCGCTCCAGCATTTTAAATTTAAAAATAAATAATAATACTTCTGCTAATTCGGGGAACACTTTTTACGGTTCGTGTCCTCTAAATAATAAATCAATAATATAATCGGCTCCCGAGGCTTTTAGATGTCAAGATTTCAATGTACAGCGCACTCTCTATTAAATAATGTAATCGGCAGCTTAATAATGGGATTATCGTATCGCCGATTTTAAATTAAGCTTTAATACGAAACCAATTAAGTATATCGAATGTATTTAAAGTGTCTCGCTAGTTTTTATATTAACAGTAGCGATTTTAAGCGTGGGTAACGTAAACTTTTTCCTACGACCTCTCGCGTTACAGGCTTCGATCACGAATAATTAAGTGCCGACTCTCGATCTAGTACAAGCTAAAAATGTTACACCTCGAACGGTGGTAAGTGTTGCGTGATAGGACTTTACATTATGTACAATTATATAGAAGGCCGGGCAGTCCACTCTTGCCTAAGGCTTCGCGCAGCCTAACATCACTAAACAAACAAAATTCATTTAATAAAACAATTTTCTTTGACTATTTTTCTCGATTTATTCTCTCGTTATCTTCCATTTTTATTTCAAATACTTAAGAATAATTTTCTTATCTAATTAAAACGTCGACGATAACGCTTTAGAGGTAATCTATTTGGTGAATTAGCGAGAAAAAGTTTTTATTTTTGATAGGTTTAGTGACTATTCGAAAACGAATTTCGATTATTAATAACTAAGAGGAACTAGAAGAGTCATAATACTTATTATTATTATTTTATTCCAGCGAGTTGTCTCATTTACGCATTCGCGATTTAAAGAAGTAGAATCGATAAATGGTACATACTTATATTTAGAAAGACTCCCCGCCAAGACTTCGTACGAAGGTTATTTGAAATAATAAAAACTAAATTGTTATCGCTTTTATATCTCACGTTTTATTCATTTCCTTCGTTATCCTTCGAAAATTAAATAGAAAATTTTCTATATAACCCCGGGCGTTATTTAAACATTCAAAAAGGTCGGAGGAGTAGGCTAACGGGAAAGTACTGTCACTCGGATTCTAACGACATTCTCGATTGTTTGGATTTTCGTTACCTAAGAAAATTTTCTGTAATTTTTTAAGGACTTACACAATTTAAAATTTCAATTAAATATAAATTTTATTGTCCGAAACACGGGAAGTTCTACAACAAACAATTTCAGATAATTTGTCTCATTAAATTCCTTAGAAACGTCGAGACGATTTGCCCCCCGATCGTTAGAAAACGAATTGTCGCAATTAAAATCGCACGATCGTCATCTCGCGACGCGCATTTGATACGAAAATGAACGTACTCGGATCCGTCGGAATTTCTTCGTATTTTTTGCCCGTATCTAAACACCGGTTGTCGGTTCCACTTACACCGGTGACAAGTTCTCTCCTCGTTTAGACTTCTTATCCGCGTTTATCCGAACAAATGCCTGGTATTTTCTCCAACTCGTATTCGGATGGCTTTATTATTTTGCTCCGATACGTCTTTCGATAGGCGTGTACAATAATTGCGCGTCTGCCGAATTTCTGGCGTACGTCGGTCACTCCGCCCGGTAGATAATCATTTATTTTCTACGTTAATAACCGAGTATAACTACTCTTCCACTTATTTTTTCCCGGAGTCTCGCGCCTTCTTTACATATTCAATAAATTCATTTTTTACAATGTTTGTAATCGAGTTTCGATCGAAACCCGTTTACTCGTATCGAAAAGCCTTAAATATTACTCGCAACCGCTCGGAGATTACGAACCGCCGGTTAATAAATTGTCCCGCGATAAAACAAATATAATAAAATAATAATCTGTATTTAATTAGCCTTAAAATTACTTACGTATCGATATATTTCATTCACCAATTTATCATCGATTAATGGATCGAGGTTCCAACTCGACGATCGATATTTCAATTCCAATACGACGATAATCGTTGGCGTAGGTACCGCATGCCTCTTAGATTTATATAAAATTCGAGCCAAGAAAACTCCTACGGACTTAGGCAGGCGGTTAGATCGGCGTCCAATTTATAGCCGACGCGCTGTCGCTCTTCTAGTACAATAAAACGGAAGGTGGTCGAGTTATTCGAAGGCGATTCCAATATTAGATAATTTAACAAGAAAATCGGCTTAAAGAGAAATATAGGCCTACTGGCGAACTTATTCAATATTATAGCGTTACATTATTCTCTTAATATTTTCGGCGTTTTGTTCGAGAATCGTCTGGAACGGAAGGCGAGATTGCGCATCAAACCCCGAATTTCTGGATATTTAAGCGTTTAACGATAACATAAACTAATTTCTAACAGTAAAATGAATTAGCAATGGATATTTTTAAGTTATCCCTAGGTATTAAAAATAATTTCGCGTCAAATTTAACATGGCCGAGTCGAATTATTCTTCGATCGTGTCGCTGTCGATAGTCGATAGTGGTTTCTCTTATCTAAAATATTTATTATTATATTTTCTACGAATATATTAATATTTTACTTTCTTTCGCAACCAAACTCGATGTTATCCGTATATATTTTCTTAGATTTTCCTTCTTAAAGCTATATATTTACGCCATCCTCTGGAAATTATTACTTCCGTGTTAGGAAATAATTTCTGGAAAATTTTATAGAAACTAAGTACTGGGATTTGCAAAGATAGGCCTACATTGACTCGGGCGACGATCGTCCGATTATGGCGCCATAATAATAATAATAATAATAATAGATGTTTACGAACTTTCCGGCATTCGAATAGAACCGATATTATCGCGCGGCATTGTCGATCCGATTCGAAGTTTAATAAAAACAATTTACGCCAATAAATTAGCAATTACTAACGATAAAAGTATATTTAAAACATTAAGTTAAATATTCAATTTTTTTGAAATTTCAAGTATTTGATTTATTAGACAAAATAATTTATAATTTATTATTTAATTCGAATAATTTTAAGAAAATACAAGTATTATTTAACTCGTGTTACCGGCGAGTTAACTAATAATTATTCTTCGTTTAGAGAGTCTAAAACATCGAATTAGGTCATTCCTTTGTTGTAAGGTGTAACAATTTGGTTCGTTGCACCCGTGCATTTTTATTTCTCGATCGTTATTTTATTTTATAGCTACCAATTACAGATATTTTCAAAGTGATACAACTCGTAAAAGAAATAATAAAAAACCATCCGTACTCGTTGCTGCTAAATATTCCTAATTATCGATCCTTCCAAGTATTTTTTTTTTCAAAGAAAATTTTCTCGGGGAAACGAAAACATCCGAAATCTTAAATCAATAAGTTTATAAATGATTTATTTATCTGTAGATATTTCGGGGATTTTTTTAATTTTGCAATCACTTCTTTAATTAAATATTCGTGTAATGTATCTATCGTACGTTCCGACGAATATCGATAAGATCGGTAAATATTCGATATCCGACTGGTACAATGCGGCCACACCCTTATTTAACTAAAATAAAATACGACGTATCTTTATAAAGAATTATCGTTATATCTGCAAATACATTTTAAGCTTAATTTATTCGATCGGTAAACTTCTAATTAAAGTATTGGCGTGTTTCTGTAAAGAATATTGTATAAGAAATTCGGTTTTTTCTCGCGTAATAACAATTTATCATCGTAAACTCTCTAGAGCAGGGGTGGCCAACGAGTCGATCGTCAAACCAATTTTGGTCGATCGCTAGCGATGTCTCGACTTAATGTATTATATTTGTAACCGAACGCAACTATATGCATGCAGTTATGACTCGACTCGTAAGCAGTGAGTGCACTTCGTACTGAAACAGTGTATAGTATTTCACACTTTTCCCTCCCCACTTGGACTATGCCTACGACGACGAGTCGATCGCGACACATTTTTACGATAAAAAGTAGATCTTACGTGCACAAAAGTTGGCCACCCCTGCTCTAGAGAACGAGATTATAACTCGATAATAGTATAAGAGTAAGAGTAAATTAAAACGCTCTTATATTAACTTTATACTTTTACGATAAAGAATGGTAATAATGGATATTTCTCGGTAAAAATCGAAACTGTTTATAATTTTCTAATTTTTTTAAAATATAATTATAATTTCGTTCTATTTCTTTTAACAGATACCATAAATTAGAGATGGAATTGTGGAAGTCGATCGTCTTGGCTTCGGTTCTAACAGGAATTTCTCGGGGAAGAACGGTTTCTTACGAAGAATTGGTTTCCTTGAGAGCCGATTGCGATCCGATCGATAAATGCAACACCACTAAAGAAAACCTGCAAGTGCCGTCGAGAAGTTGTCGATGCGACGATTCGTGCGCCTTCTACGGAGATTGTTGCCTAGACGCTCCGAATCGTCGAGCTATGGAAATGACCAAGACTCGTAACACTTGCTTAAAGAAAAACAACTTTCAGGGTTATTTCGCAGTATCGAACTGCAAAAGAAATTGGAGAGACTTAGAAACGAGAAGAAAATGCGAAATTCCGAATGCCGAAGATCCGTACACGTTGATACCGGTTATGAGTCGGAGAAGTAAAATCACCTACAGAAACCGTTACTGCGCCAGCTGCAACGACGATAACCGAGATTTAGAATTTTGGAAAATCGGCGTAACCTGCTCGCAATCGGACACAAATTCGAGTTACGATTTTCAGAACGATCTCGTATACGATTCTCGCTTGAGAACGTGGGGTTTGAGAACACCGGAGCAAACGTTTGTAAGGTGTAACTTGAACCCCGTTCCGCCCGAAAATACGCAGCACTTGAGGTCTTGTTATTCGGACACGATATCCACTTGTCCTCCTAACTGGAAGGACGGTTTTATTAGAGAAAAATGCGAATCTTATACGGCTGTCATTTTGGCCGATCACAAAACTAAAAAGTACAGAAACGTCCATTGCGCCATTTGCAACGGAGTCGGTGTGATGGATTTGGATTGCTTGCATCTTTTTAGCAGAGCTCAAATCGGCGGCACACCGAACATCGTTTGCCTCTTTAGTGTCGGCAATTGCACCTGCGAAAACAAAGTTCACGATAAAGCTTTCGGGAAATGTCGCGAGCTCACTTGCGGTTTGCCTTTTCTCGAGCTTAGAGACGGTAAATGCGTTCGAAAATCGTAAGAAGCGCAATTTTAAATCGTCGTATCTCGGTTTTAACAACGAATTAAAACTTGGACCCGAGTTTCTCACCGGTCGAAACGAGTGAGCTTACGCATGGCTTTAAAATGCTTCTAAATATATACATATTATGTACGTACGTCACTTTAAATCTGTCCTATCGAACTGTAACGTTTTATGTTATGGTTTTTATGTATTCTTTATAATGGAATTTTCGAAAGTAAATATTTTTAAACCGGCAATGATAATTTCGTATTAATTATTAAACGAAATAAATGCGTATAAATCTACAGCAGACTTTTCCAATATTAACAAATTACGCTGACATTTTTAAAAAATTTCCACGCGAGATTCTTAAATTACGAGTTGGTCGTCGGCTGTAATTAGCCACTACGGCGGTGATGGTCAAAGTGGGCGTGGGCGCTACCGCTACCGCCTTCTCGGGGGAGGTAGGAGACTCGAGAGGTTTTGAAACAAATATATATTTATTTATTTATCGGCGCGTATACTCGTATATATAACCAATATCCAGTAAAAGGGGGTTGGCATTGCGCAAGATGTATAAGACGACAGAAAAAGGGAAAAACGATTGTCCAGCGCTTTGCCTCTGTCGTCTTAACCGTTTTCTTTCCAAATTATCTTCTTTTCTTATCTCAACCTTCTTATTCTTTCGGCACATTCTGCTCGACTCCATCCGTTCTCTTTTATTTTCTCCACGATATTTCTATCCATTCGTTTCTTTTTCTGTCTCTCGTTGTAATTTCTAGCATTATTAAAATTATTATTTAGAAAATATAACTTTAATTTAAACTTGTTTAACGTAAAGCGCATACATTAATTAAATCGCGATTTACTTTTGGGCCATCCGTCCCGTATACGTACGTATAGGGAAGGTCACCAAAGTCGGACTCCCGATTCTTTCACCGTAATAACTTTAAATATCTCTGTAATCCAAAAATTATCGGTAGACCAATCTCGCAGCGATATCGTTGGCAAATTGATTTTATTTAGAATTACATCGTACGCGTTTCGAGTCGGTCTAATGTATTCCAACCCCTCTTCGGCGAATATACGTCGGTGAAAGTTACGACAATATTTATATAGGAGGGAGGGCAAACCTTCCTCGCATCGACTGGTATCGGATTAAAATTGTTTTCACCGCACTCTAAAACATCTAATAATTAAATAAGCCGACCAACAAACGTATAGGTGCATTTCCAAAGCACAAATTACTTGACAAATTAACAACACTATTAGTTCACGTATACTTCGTCGAAAAAATCGTAATAATATCTATAACTAAAATTGTTTTTTTAATACGAAAAAATTGCTCGATGATTTGTTCAATAACTCGCTTCCGTAGAAGCGATTATAAAGTTTTTGTAAAGAGCATTTTTGAAAGTAGCAAACGGCGCCAAAGACGACTGTCTGGAAAAAGTCCTCCAAATTCGGATCCTCGAATATAAATGGAATTTTACGAGAAAATAAAAATAAAAAACAGAACAAATTATGGCAAAAAAATGATTTATCGAAGCGTTTTTGCGCGTCGAGGTGTGAAAAACGTTTATTCGCAACAAATCCCTCTGCCCCCGAACATTTTACGCGGACCCGAGCGATGCGATGTACCGTACACATCCCGTCCACACTTAACCGCGGCGATCCGACGGCCGCCGTAAAACTGCACGCAGCATTTTCGGCACGAAAACCATATTAAAGTAGTTTTTGCAACCCGAAATATTTTTACCGATTCTACCATTCTATCTTATCTCTCGTAACTCGTACGGCACTCGGGCTTCGGAACAACGTAGCGTCGTTAATTATTGTATGTCGGAAACGGTTAACAAAGCGCGTAATATTTTAATTTTATTCTACAACTATATATAAGTAACGAGGAACGAACTCTTACCCGTTTACGAGTAAAGTGACGACGCCACGACGTCACGTTTCGACAATTTCGTGGATAGAAAGAACGAAAATCCATACAGTTTGGACAGAGGAGAAACCGGAACCGAAGTATATACCGTACTCCACTTAACTCTAGTTTGCAACATTTCTTTCGCGAAATAAGCCGCGATCCTACTTAGAAGCGGGGGTTCGGTTTGGCGCTTAGCCTCTACATACGTACATGCATTCGATTCAATTTTTATTCTCTAATTTTCTTCGTGAAAATTTATTGCGACGGACAGAATATTATATACGTAGACGCGATATAATTATCATAATGGCGCGTTACGATTTCGGGGTGCCAATACAAAACACGTTTTAGAGCTCCCACCCCTTAAGCGTACCGCGTAAGATAAATGTATTTTTAAACGGATAATATTTGGATAAATAGTCACATTTAGTATTAACCTTCATTTTTTCTCTATTATAACAACAATAGAATAAAAAATAATAAAAAAAAAAACTGGTTTGGTCTGGCAGAATTGGGGGCCCTAGGCAAATATTTTTACGGTCTACGTTACAACGTATCCTCGAACGGCCATTTTGATATTATATAAAACATTTTCTTAGCAATTTTATGTCGAATATCGCGTTTTAATCGCATAATTTCCCGTTTTAAATCGGGGTTTACGTCGGCGAATTACTCGTAATTCTCGTATCTTTTATTAAATTATTAAATACAGTAAATTCTAAAAATATATCGCAGTTAAAGTAGCGATTCTTAACTCGAGGAACGCGAGGTAGTTTGTAGAAGACAAATTATAGAAAACACGATAAACTTAATTAACGTAACTTTATATTTATTAAAATTATATATTTTAAAGCCATTTTAAAGAAATTATTTTGGACGAGGACGGAAAGAGGAGTTTTAGATTGTAATAAAACTTAGAAAAACTCTTGTAAATTATTTTTAAATCGAATATTAATCCCGAAAAAGATTTATTTTAGAAAACGTATTTTGACACCGTAAACCTATCGACAGTTTATTCCATTTTAAATTATCCACCGTAGTGGATTGGATAAACACCGAACGCGGGTTCACACCCGACCGAGTATTTCGAGGAAGGTCCCGCCACGCGTTTTTCGCGTAAAACCTAAACGGAGGTCAATTTCTTCCCTCTCGGCAGATGTCCCACGCGTTGCCTCGTCACCTTCCATCGAATCGAATCACTTTAATGAGAAAATAACTATAACTTATAACTAAAAATTAAGTAAAAAATTTTTAATAAAAGATCTTAAAATTCGGCAATTGTATTTAAATATTTTGGGACAAATCAACGATGCGAGAAGCCGGGCAAATTTCTTTATTGCAACCGAATGTCGCAATAACCAAATTTGCCGGCCGAATTTGCCCGCTGGCGTGGGTCAATAACTTACATCAGAAATTTCATTCCTCGTTGCAACTAAATGTTGCAATAACGAATAAAAATAGACGAATTTATAAAATATAATAAGAAATATTCGTAATTTACTTATTTTTATGAATTTTTCTACGGTGGCGAATAAAATTTGAAAAGCTTATCGCAGTATACGATTTGAGAGTGGAGGAAATCCGGAGAAGAGGAAGACGAACAGGATGCCGTTGGAAGTGATAAAAAGAAAGAATTTATAATCCATTTTTATGTAGAAAAAGAACTCGAGGTATATTTTCGGTACGATATAATTTCAAAAATCTAGTAACCAGTCGCTTAACTTTCCCGGCAACATTTAAAACCGCGTACGGGGCCATCCGTCACGATACTTTATTTTAAGAAACTTTCGATATTTTACTCGGTCGTTCGTCGGTGTTTAATATTTGATTCAAAACTGACAGTTAAATCGGAAAAACAAAACTTTCGTTAAAATTCACCCGTAGTAGTAATTTTTTCTGTTTTTGTTAATTAATTAACTTTTAATATTATTTTTAATTACTATAAAAAGGAAAAAGCTTCATTTTGAGAGTAGGGACGAGTTATATTTTTTTAAACGTAAATGCTAATAACGAGTAAAATCGTCATTAAGTCCGAACCTACGCGAAATACGAGACGCGACCCTCTTACTTCCCCACCCCTTCGACCTTTAACTACCGAAATTTCGTAGTATCGATCCCCCTAATACACAAAGTTCCCTACAAAATTTCAGAAATTTTCGACAAAAAGCGCGGAGTTAAGCTTCGAAGAGGGTGAACGAAATTACGCTCCCCAAACACATACCGACATCCGTACGTACAGAAATTATCCCCGAACGTTTTTCGAGTTCCCCGAGTCCAAAAATATAAAAATCTTAGAGGTGGGTCATTACTTTTCCTCTATTACGTATAACGGAGCCGGGAAAATAAAAATGGACCGAGTGTCGAAAGAAAGATAAAATAAAATTTAAAAAAATAATTTGAAAGGTAAGTGATACCCCTTAATCGCAAAAAAGTAATTAAAAATTAGTTTATTCCACAATTATCCTATTTATTCTATATACATTCGTTTTTGCCAATGCGAACTCGTAAACGTACGGTACGATAAACGTAAAATTTCATCGTATTTAATGATTTTATTAACAAAAATTTTCAAAAATAAACGACTAATAATAATTTAGTTCCGATCTATTTCTACTTTTACGCGTATTCTCGGTGCAGGGTCGACCGGGTCTTCGGCCGATCTTAAGATTTTCGGGGCTAAAATAAACAGAAACGTTCGTTTTATTCGTTTATTTTTACGGCCATCGCGCGTAAGCGGAACACGACTAACGCCCGGTGCTAACTTTCGGTTTACGCCTAACCCTAATTTACTCGGTACAATTTACGCGAAATGATTCGTTTTTGCAATATCCGGCGATTAGTTGCTCGAATGCGGACTAAATTCTCGATCCAATTTCAGTTTAATTAATTAATTATTGTTTAACTCGGCTTCTTACTTCGATTCTGTTAATATTTGCTATCGTCTTTAATATTAATTAACGTATAGTACTGTATTATTTAAAAGCTAAATCATCGAGCGATATTAAGATAGGTGGCGAAACACAAAAGGAGGAAAATTCTAAAAATCCTTCTTTCCTGTTTATAACTTTGCCTTTATTCGACGCGTTTCATTATTCCACTTGGCCACGTCGGCATCTATTAAGGATTTGCCTAATTATATCGATAAATTAAAACATCCGAGTAGCTTTTTACGCGGTATATTTACTATATTTTTCTTTACGAGAACGAAGTAGGATCGTGTATTTACTTAATTTGCATAATCTCCAGTATATAAAGGCTCGAAATCTACCTTCCGTTTCTACAAAATTCCTTACACCGAGGAAAGTAGCCGATACGTGAATTATCTAACACGAAAAGTAACTAATTAAAGCGGTAATTAATCGAATTTATTCCGTTTTTTTTTTGTTTGTTTAGAAATGCATTCGTTCGTTCGTATTTTCACCGGGTCGTTCTCGTAGTCTCGTGGCTATAACGATACGAAGGAAGGAGTTATTTAACTCGTATTTTATAAGAGGAAGAAAGGGAGATTTAGACTAAGTTTATACGACGTATCTCGTAGCAATTCGTAAAATTTATTGAGATACTCGTCCTTGAGAACTTCGCGATTGTCTGCGAGTGCATCGCGGCCGTTCTGGGCGTGAAGGACGGTGTGTATAATTAGAAAACGGTCGCTAGATTGGTCATTGTTTTTTTCCCCTTTATAAAAGTATCCAATAGAGATAAAGTTATTAAAAAAACAGAAAATTCTTCGAAATCCGTGGATATCCTTTCAAAGAACAGAATCGGCATTGTTATTCGTGAGTTATACATCAGGTAAGTTTCCGACTTTCCGATATTCGTGATAAATCGATGTACCGTAGACGAGCTGGGAATCGTCGTCACCTTTGTTCTTCTTCTTCGGATATCGCGGATTTCGTAATTTAAAATGGTCGAATGCCTATCGTTTCCGAATTTAATGGCTTATATCTTCGTAATTAAACTAAATCGAATCGTTTCCGATTATCCGAGAAATCGTAATTTCCTAATGCAAATCTTTAAATGCCACCCACCCGCGCAAAACACTAATAAGAATATAATTCTTTATTATTATTAAAATATAAGCTTATTTTTATCGTTTAATTCTCTAGAATTTGCTTTGTTTTATAAGTTTTAGTCTAAAAATTGCAAAAAAATGTAAAAATATATAATGATCATTATATATTTTTATATATGTAATTTTACGATGATGGTGGTTTTAGACCTATTGTGAACTACTTTATGAAATTTGTGGATAAAATCTTAAGTGATCGGTAATTGTAGGTCTTGCAGGAAAATGATTCGTCTCGTATCGAAAGAGTTTCCACTCGAACAACCGTCGTTACGGGATTCTTTCTGGCCGAAAACTAACTGAAAAATAGAATTTAAACGACTAAGTTTTCTTTCGTGTTATTTAAATTCCGATTAGCGTGTAAACATTCGATTCCGTAATATTTAAGGTTTTCCTGGTCGAAGGCATTCGCGTTAATTACTCCAAATTTGCTTTAATAATACGATTATTGAACGGCTATCCTTAAAATTTGTTATTCTATAAATTGCAGATAGAAAAATTTTTGAATTTTTTGCAGATAAGTAGTAACGACATGAAACTTATCGTAGCATCGCTCTCGATACTGCTGTTTACGGAAGAGATCGCATGCCGTAGGGAAAAGTATCGAATGTCGTGTTATCCGCTCGATTCTTGCCACGGCTCCGATCGATCTGGTCGTAATCGAAATTGCAAATGCGATACGTATTGCTCCCAATACGGCGACTGCTGTCTAGATGCAAAATTTAAGTACTACGCCGGCAACATCAGCCAACCCAAAATGGAATGCCATAAGACGGGCATTTCTAAAGGTTATTACGTGGTTGCGTCGTGCGACAGATACTGGAAAGATGGCTATATTTTACGAAAATGTCAAGAAAGCGCCGATATAACCGATCCCCTATCGAAAATTCCGGTAACCAGCGGAGTGACCAGCGCAACTTATCGTAATTACTACTGCGCCATTTGTAATTACGATAGTCACGATTTAGATTTTTGGTTAGTGTCTTTACGCTTCTCGACATTGGAAGCTAACGAGAAGGAAACGTTAGTTAATAATTACATAAAAACGCATCTAACTTACAACCCCTACTGTAGAGAATGGGGGGTTTGGCTTTACGGTACTTTCCATATTGGCAAGATGAACATTTATCCACCCGGCGATTACGAAGAAGACGTTTTCAGGACCTGTTTCCCGGACGTTACTTCGCATTGCGCTCCGAACTGGAGGATCGAAGCCATCGAACGCCAATGCCAATCTTACACGGCTGTGGTATTCCGCACCGGAAGTGAAAACGGATACAAGAACGTCCACTGTGCCCTTTGCAATTACGTAAGCACTCATTTGTTAAAGTGTAGCCCTCGGAAATCGGATCCGTCTGTCTATCGCAGAGTGGTTTCTTTGGCTTCTCTACTGGAAATCAAAACTAGCGATTGCGATACCGGGGAATACTACGATCCATTTTTTAAGAAGTGTCGTAACGTCGTTTGCGGCTTTTCTAATCG
Organism: Centruroides vittatus; assembly: GCF_030686945.1. NCBI lineage: Eukaryota > Metazoa > Arthropoda > Arachnida > Scorpiones > Buthidae > Centruroides > Centruroides vittatus. Next base: position 2,071,960 of record NW_027122237.1, on the reverse strand, counting down.
AATTTTGGTCGGTGGAAAATGTGTACGAATCGGAAGAAAGGGTAAATAATACACTACACCGACGCCGTTACCCTTATTTTTAAGGAAGAATCGTAACGACGAGCTCGCCACTCGTTTCACGTACGCATAAATTCCGTACACATTTAATCAAATTTCGTATTTTAAACTGTAATACGAAAGAAATAAAACAAATTTAATTACTTTTAAATGTGTTGTAATTCTTCAAATTTTCTGAAATTGCGTTAATTAGTATTTTTTAAATACACATTAAATTGGTTAAATTAATTCTCGAATTTTATCTCAATGTAAGCATTAATAAGCGTACTGTACAATCACTCGTTTTATTTTAAATTCCCTCTAAAATCAAGTATCGACATTACGATTTGTTAAATTAGAATACGATACGAGCTAATTCTCGAAATAAAATTAAATAAATCACGATCATACTTTCTTAAAAAATTAAATACAAACGGGTATAATGTTATGTAAAGGATTCTTTGGTATAACCACTTTTTCTCCACTTTTCGACTAGCGGCACCGAGCGGAGACCGTTTCTTGTCTTCGATCTGAAAATAAAAACTTATCGATCGCTTCTCGGGCTACAAATTAAAAAATCGTCTAGGCCTACGCATCTTTCACAAATAAGGCACAATTTTACCGAGGTATAAAAACAAAACGTCGTACGGCATTGTCGTACGACGTGTTATAAAGTACTACGATACGGTCACAGTTTATGACTGTACTTTACGTATAGTTTATATGTAACCGTACCAGTTTATTACGACATCGTGTGGTGTAGTTATAAAAAGCGATATAAACCATTTCGATCCGAAATGGATGGCTAAATAAAGGTAACAAAAGAGTTAATTAAAGGCCCGGTCTCTGTTCGACGAGGATTTTCCTAGATTTTTACGAAATTTTATATGATAATTGACGCGACTTTTCGATCCAATCGTCGTCAAATTGACGAGAGAATATTATTAAATTAGTTTCTTAAAACTATCTCGAAAACTGCAGTGTCGACTTTTGTGAAGACGATTAGAAAATCAAAAAAGAACGGACGGATAGATTATTACAATACATAAACGAATGGCTGTCGTAGAAAATAATAAAGAAAAAGTTAAAAAATACCTTATTTTTGGTCGAGGAAACCTCAGTATCGAGGAAATTCCTAAGTTTTCGAGATTTTTATCGAACCTTTATGGACGGACACAAAGGAAAACCAATAACTTAAACGCTTTTTTATTACTCGAACATAGTTTCTATCCTATAATATTCTTACAGAATTTTTAAATACGTCGCACGATTTCGCTTAAAATAAAACACTTAAACACAATTCAAACGTATTTACAATTATTATAAACTATAAAGATACATTTAAAGTTTTATAATAAAAACTTTGTTTTAAGGTTAAAACTTATATCGATATATTTAAAAAGAATTCTTAGAGTAAACAATACTCAAATATTGAAATAAAATACACACATACGGGCCTATATATATGTATTTTTTATATTAACGATCCTTTATTATAGGTTAGGTACTTAAATTGCTTCTTTAAAAGACTTTAAAATAGCCCTCGAGCGTAATGTTGTTCGACCGTCGATGGCTATTAAGTCAACGATGACCATCGCGATATAAGCTTATACCGAGAACCACGCGGCACTCGTAATTTCAAAAATTAGTGAATTGCACTCTAAATACGATTAAGTTAACAAAAATAAGCATTACTTATTAATTTAAACAAAAATTAAATAAATAAATGGGACGTAAGAAGCATCGTATATTGCCACAAATTCTAGATAAGAGTAGAATACTTTTCCACAATTGTATGAGGAATTAACGTATAAAAATGTAGCCAGATAATTTAACAATTTAGCTATTTAAGTCTTGTCTTAGAACTAATCTTCCAATTAGTGTAAAATAGTAACTTAATATTTACCTTTCGTCATTATTTTGTCAAGCATTTACAATTGAAATTCTCCTCTTCCCCCGCAATTTTTTCCGGAAACTTTGGCCACTTTCTAAATATTTCTCGTTGAATTCGTTTCCTTTCGTCACCTAGTTATAAACTTAAGACGGCAACTACTTCTGTCTTCTACCGACGACAGCGAATTTATCTCTAAAATCCGGTTCTCTCGCGCGGAAAGGTCAGCAAACTTTGATTCTTTTACGAGCTTAACCCGAGTTTATCGTATTTTTAATCGCGGATGTAATTAAATTAAGCGCAAATTAAGTCCAAATTATAATACTCATTGGATTTTACTGCGTTCATTTGAATAAAAGAAGAAAAAAGTTAAGTGCAGCGTAAGAGCGAGTTAAGTATCGCGTAGTATCCTTCTTAAACGTATAAAAATACTGTTAAATATATTTACTTACGTAGTAAAAAACAGTATTAAATCGTAACGTTATAACTTCGAGGAGACTGAAGAATTTGAATTAGGGGAGCCCGTATACGGTGTTTGGCTTCAGATATTTTTGGGGGGAGTATTTTCTTATAAAAGGTTGGTTTGGGGCCTCTCGTTGGTAGGGCCTTTTTGCCCATAGGATAACGCGCCACTGTATTAAATTACTGTTACGTTTACCGTATTTCACCGAAAATCTAATTTTTGTATACGTCTATCGAATCGAAGTAACTTATAGCAGACTCCTCTGTGGTCCAACTTTCCCATAAAATCAGCATCATAAATCGAGATTATATACCCGAAAAGGTAGTTTTTAATCGCACGATACTAAAGAGAGGTCCAATCAAATATATGGCATCTCGTACAGTTATAATAGAAAATTTATATCGAGCGAGCAGTCACGAAACACGATATACTACACGCATTAAATGCCTACTAAACACGATAGCGTACAAACTACTATAAAATAAACACAAAATCTTTGTACATTTATTCGTATTTGTATTATTTAAGAAATTATCTCTGGATATTCGATCGAACATGGCACAATTATAAAGACTATACTAAAGAGAATTGTTGATGAAAATGAATGGAGTTGAGTCGGAGTTGATTTATATACAATACACTAAATGCGTACATATTATATATATATATATATATATATATATGCTTTATATAATTATATTATATATAATAGTTATATAGAATATATTTCATTACTGTATGTAATATATAACTTTATATACCAGGGATGGGCAAGCGAGAGTTCAGTGGGAGCCGAAATGTAGGTTTTGCGAAATGCGTGGGAGCCGCAGTTCCGCACTGTCGCGGCGGGTAGTATGGTAAGGCGCGCGATTTTATTATATAATATAAAACAAATATTGAACTTTTTTAATAAACATATTTTCATAAAATTATAAAAATAAAATTGTAAAAGTAGTAATAAAAAACAGAAATTAACACTTTCGGCAAGAGCCGCATTTGCCCGTGTCCGTTATATACAATCAAACTTCAATTTAGTGCCACCATTTTTTCGCCTCCTCGTGGCTCAAACGACAAGATTAACGTAGGCCCACGCACAGTTTTGACAGACTAAAATCGCGCGATTCGATGATAGCGACGTGGTTTACGGTACAAAAATCGTATATTTAGTAATTCGCAGATACCGAGGAATTTCCCATTTAATATTTCTGAGAAGACCCGTTCGGGAGTATTGGATGGCGAATTTCCAGCGGCACAATCGGGAGGGCGTTATATCGAGACTCGGTCGTATTTATACAGTATTAACGTTGACAAATTACTCGACGGTATTATACCGAATTAACAGGTACGGCTACGTAAATTTTAGTTTAAAATATAATAATTAATACGTGATCCAGTTATGGAGTAAAAATGTTTATAAAGCAAATTTAAGTAACGAAAAGCGATCGCTCCGCTCCTTAAAGACCGCTTCTACGCGCATCTAATGCAAGAATTAAATTAGATTTGCGCAGAAAATGATTTTATAGAACAGAAGGTGGTTACGAGGATTTATATAGGGCATTAAGTTACTTTTGTACGCTGTTTTTGGAGTGCAGTATACTCCGACGCCGTTCTATCGACGAGAACGATAAATGACATTCTCGTCGAGAGAAATATAATTTTTTGTAGATAAATATTTAAACAGTAAACACGTCCTCGATTTCTAATCGATACTCCGAAACTCGAAGCAAAATGTTCTAATTCCCTCGTACGAAATTCGAATTAAAATTCGAACTCGGTACAATCAATAACGGGAGAAATATAGGCTAGATCGGTTTACTCGGAATTTTTTAAAGCCCCGCGTAGGATACGGGATACCCGGCAGGTATACCCGAACGCGTGGATGGAAGAAAAACCGACACGTTCGAGTATATCGGGACGCGTACCGGGCTTCACCTATAGGCCTAGCATAGATTTTTTTGTTTTTAATCGCCCGCCAAAAATATCTGTTATATTGTTATAATCTATAATTCGGCTATTTTTATATAAGAAACGAATAATTATCGGTATCGTTCCGAGATACGAACTCGATTTCTCTATTCTTTATTTAGTTATAATCCACGCCGCTTTTTTATAATTTATTTTTAATTTACAGCTTAAAGATACGTCGCTTCTAGTTATCGAATAACATATATAATATTTTTGTTACCGCCGTTTCGATAGCTATACTATCGAATGGCGTGCGTAAGACAAATCAATTTTTAACGGCGAATATCGACTTTATTTTATTTTATTTTATTTTTATCTCGGTTAAAGAAGTAATCGGAACGAGGAATTACTTCATCGAGATAAAAACGCGCTCCGTTTAAAATTAATTTAAATACAATTAAATTACATCGAGTGTAATAACCAATTAAAGAAAAGGAAGACAAAAGATCCAGTTAAGACTTTAAGTAAACCGGACATAAAATAATTATCGAGTGAACGTCGTTTAATAAAGGCGAGGTCGGCGGAGTCGTCTAACACGAGCCTGGAAAATATTTGTCCAACATTAAAGGTCTTACTGCCGGTCCGAGTCGAGTCGACTCCGAGCCTCCGAGATAATTAGAAATTCGATGTTAAGAGGAGCGTCCAGTTAGGCGATTACGCCGTCCGAGTCTCGTTCCAATTATATTTATCTATCGAAATCGGACACGTAGGTGTATAATCCGACGTCTTTTTAACATTTTATAAATAAAATCGATCCGATCGAAAGAAGGTCGCGGTATATTTTTCCAGCGTAAATTAAGATTAGATTTAGATACTTTTGTTTGGCGGGTCGTGTACGGACTAACCGTAATTACTTTAGCCGTAGAAATTCGGTTACGTCGTACTAATTGGTGGCGATGTAAAAGTTACTCGGTAAAATACGAGCCATCGCTTTTGCAATGTATGGAACTATCGCGGCAAATAACTAATCGTATATCTCCACGCAAAATGTCTTGGCAATAGGTGGGTTTCGATGCAAAAGTATACTCTACGCATTCCTCGTATGCAAAATAATTTCGATTTACGAGCGAATTTAACAAAACGTATCGTAAATTTGATGGCATTCGATTATAAAGTCTTCCACATCGTATCGTAAAGTACCGAAACTTCTACGGTATATCTATATCGTTTTTAAAAAATGACTTGGGCTAATAACGCCTTCGAGCGATCGAAATAATTAAAGGTTAGAGTCTACATTTCGTGACATTAACTAATCGCAATTTCGACCCGGCTATTTTTTAAAAACGAAGAATTATTAATTACCGACGATAAATTAGCCGGAGGATAAAAATTTTGCAAAAATAACTTACGGAAAAGTCGTTTTAAATGCTTAAAACGCATTAAGAGTAATATAAACACGTACGTAATAATAAAAAAAAGAATTTTACGTTCTCGATTGGTTTCGTGGTTAATTGCGATTTACGCAATGCGGTAGTTTGACAATTGGACGGCCGCGACAAACGATTTAAAAGCGACGATTCGCTTTGTTTAGAAAAAAACGATTGCCCAAAGCCAAGATTTCGTCAGAAAAGAAAACAAATAACCCTATCGTAAAGGCTAAGCAATTGCGCCTTTAGCTTTTTCTCACGCTCCTTCTCTATACTTTTTCGTCGATTTTTTCCGATAGAGGAACCGTCGTCGGTATTTATAAATTTATTATAAAGTTTATCTCTATTTCCTTCGACTAAATAAATAAAAAATATATATCTGGAAACGAATGGCGATAAATCTAAAGTGCGTGACCTCCGTCAAACCGGAATTGTATATTTACAAGTTTAGAGGGGATGTCGAAAGTAAGAAGAATATAAGAAATGACTTGTATATGTATATACAGGCTTCCGATATATACGGGTTCTTTCGGGTTACCTAGACTCGGACTCGCATTTGATTCGATACTCCGTAAATCCGAATGCAAATTCTGTACGTTAATGATCGTTACTGTTGGCTATCATCTATATTATCGTTGGCTATTTTTACTTCTTCTAATTCTCGTTTACCTTCGTTAGTTCGTCGTTTAGTGTCACCGTCGCGTTACAATTGTGTCGTAGACGTAGCTACGATCTTTAATAATTTATAAGCGTGCTTCTGTTTTAGTCGGGCATTTTATAATAAACTGCTTTGTTTTCGTCGTCTACGTCTTTCGTAAGCGCGGCCGAACAATGCGGAGTCGGTTTATTGCCGTAGACCCGAATGATTGCGACGGATTTGCATCCTACTTTTGCCGATTTGATAAACCATTCGGTGGTCTCCCGCTTATTTTCTATTGTTTCTTCGTAATTTTCCTTTTGTGGATTTCGAGTAAAATTTGTGTTTTTGTGTATACGCTTTTTACTTTCCCCGCTCTGCTATATAACGGAGGGAAAGTATGGCCATCGGTCGATAATGACCCTCCCGGATGCCCGACCTTTCGGACTCGGGGGGACCTCGAAACGTAGAGAAATGCAAAAAAATTCGGGGATAATTTCTGTATGTATGGATGTTAGTATGTGTTTGGGAAGCGTAATTTTGTTCGCCTCTCTGCGGCTTAATAACTCCCGTGCTTTTTGTCGAAAATTTCTGAAATTTTGCAGGAAGGTTTGTTTATTAGGGAGATTAATGCTATTAAGCTTTGGTGATTAAAGGTCGACGGGATATGGAGATAAAGGGTGCGTCGTATCTCCAGTAGAGTTGGACTTAATGACGATTTTCCTCGTTATTTGCATTTACAATCTTTGTTTTTTATTAAACCTATCCCTACCCTTAAAATTAAGCTTTTTGCCATTTTGTAATAGTTAAAAATATAAGAATTTTTAAAATAAAATATTATAACAGATGGCGCCACTAAATGTAGCCGGGAAAGTTAAGCGACTGGTTGCAGGATTTTTACAGTTGGACTAACCGAATGACGAAATACCGAGTCTTAAAACTCAACCTCGAATTATAACTTCCGACTTGCAATTGTTCTCCTAATAATTTTTGTTTAATTTTTCAAGTTTAGGGTTTAATGTCGAAACCATTGAGGATATTCTGCGTTTTATAACATCGACTATTCAAAGAATTTAGGATAGTAATTTACCGAATTGGCACGAAAAATAACTTGAGGTAAGACGGAGTTTGATTAGGATCATTGTAATGTCTTTATTTACGAAGAACATAAACCGTAGGTGAGTTAGTTGCCTCAATTACGTGTATCGTTAAAGAGTGTACCGTACTTTACGTATTACTTCAAAATATACAGGTATACCTCGAGTTACGTCGTCCCGCAAAAAAGTATACGGAAAAATAAAAATCGAGTTTAAGTCATTTTATTCGACTTTACATCCGTCCGCCACAAATATGGAAGTCGTAATATGACTAGGAAAGCGTTAAAAGCGCATAAAATCGTATTAAAATATGCGTATTTACAGTAAATGTTAATATAATCGTCGTAAATCCTAGAGAACGAAACACGAAAAACATCCGTGTTTCTGTGTCGTCGTCTTATTCGGCGGTCTTTAAGCGCTCATTATTGGCGTTTAGTTACTACGTAAGTCGTAGGTTCGACTTACGTCGTAACTACACAAGTAAATTCGATTTACGTCGTTTTTCGACTTACGTCGCCTCTGCTAGAACCGATTACCGACGTAAGACGAGGTATACCTGTATACCGATTGTTACGAAATTAATTTTATATATGGCCTAGTATATGGTTATTTGCAATGTGGCAGACATATTGGAGAAATATATATATATATATATAAATTAGCCAAGTGTTCAAACGTTTTAAAACATTTAAACTAGAATTATTACGCGTCCTCTTTTTCCCGGACGCCCCTCGTGTTCCGAAAAGTCTTACGTCAGAACAAGAGGCACGCAGGGCAGGATTTGCCAATCCAGGGGCCCTGGGCACAAATTCGGTGGGGGTCCCCCCTTTAAGAGTAGGCAAATTTGACGATTTAGAAAATTTACACAAAATACTGTACTTTCAATTAGATTTGAACTAGGAAGTTGTAAATTTCATTTAAAAATAAGGCTATTGTAAACATACATATATTTTATTGTGTAAAACTAATTATTTTAATTTAACTGAAAAATACCTACGTGAAATTTCTTCCGGAAATTTTCCGATGTTTCGTAGGTTTTTTCCCGGGTTTGATTTTCTCTGCCTGTTGCCCACACTAGGCCGTCGCGGTAATAGAAAAAAAATTGTTTAAACATAATTTTCTTTTTAGTTTTGTGGGGGCCCCTATTTTGTGGGGGCCCTGGGCACAGGCCCCAAATGCCCTTATGTAAATCCGGCCCTGGAGGCACGTGTAAAGGCACCCTCCACCTGTAAAGTGGTACGTTAATCTTCCTCGATATTGTCGCCGTTGCCACACATTTTATGGGCCAAATGTCAAGCGATTCCGTGACTAATGAAAGTATTTGTACAGTACGTAAGATATATCGATGTTCACAATTTGTACGAAAACGAACTGTTGGAAATCGTTGCGTCTTTAATGACTTAACGATCAATTTAGTGAGTGTCCATTAGAAAAATCGCTATTTAAAGTGTTAAGTGATTTCAATCGTATCGTTAATATCTTTACGTGACCATATTATCTCGATCGGGATGAATCGGTACAGGAAACGGAAGTGATTAATATTTTTTCGCATTTAATTATAACCGCGATTGGACTAGTTCGGATAGATTTATATAGAAAAAGTTGCGTGACAGCTTTATCAGATTATTTCTTATTCGCAGCTACTTATTAATCATTAGGATGTTAAGCTTAAAATTTAAATTATACATACGCATAACTTGCAATAAATAAATTTATTTTCAGATACGAAAGACGATAACTATAACGGGGCAATAACTTCCAACGAGACAAGTTATTTATCTCGTTGGAAAATTGCCAACAACGGTGATAAATATAGAAAGGAAATTCCTCCCAGAGACGGCGATCGTTACGCGTTACGTAACGTTAAATCCTCGGGTAGCGGGACTATTCAATTTTGTTTCCGAAGTGTTACGTAGTGAACTGTATCGTTTACGTCACCGTTCTTACGTTAAATAAAAAACGAAACGTTCGGTTCCTTAGAACAATTAGGGGTTCGCTGGAAGAAATGCGTTAATGTAATTTTAGAGACGGGCACGGCGATAGAGTTACGTGATTTACGAGTAATCCCTAATAGCTTCACCGATCAACGAGGAAATGATTTTAATAAAAGTGTGCCCATAGGAACTTTATTATTTCTATATAATAAAATTTTTACAGTTTCTTATTCTTTAAAAGAATTTCGACGTAACTAGATAAGATATCGCTATATTAACGTTTCTTACCGAGATTAATCATTAGACGTAACGATAGAAATCTTACTTTAAAATATTTCTTAAATTTTTCTGCCGCTCACACTCGAATTTCGCTCTCGCGTTCCCAAAAATTCCTTGTTTTTAAATTTATTTCAGGTTATAGGGCCTAGCTTTAGGCGTAACATAAGCGATTAAGATAGAAAATTAATTAATGTCCATTTAGATCTAAAAACAAGTTGGAAATTTATAACAGACAAAATAGGCCTACGTAATTATATATTTACGTTTATATTAGTACACTTTTATTAAGATTGCATTTTGAGGAAGATTTTTAAAAAGCGAGGTTAAAAAATTTTAAAGTTTAATAATAAAAAATGGCAGAAAATCTCGAAAAGTCTTGCAAATCCGGAAAAGATATTTTACGCCTGTCTACTTCTTTAAATAGTCAGCCACTATTTAAAGAAAAAGGACCCTAATCCATCGGAAGATGGCAATAAGGACCCCAGATTCTTTTAACGCTGCCATCTCTCGCTAAATTCCAATCCTTTCTACTGTCGTCTTTTGCGGGATCCTCGTCCTAACTAAATTATTTTAATTTTTCACGGTGAATTCGGATCGAGATATCGTTTCCTCCGCTGCATCCTATTACCTAACCAATTTCAGACATCCACAAACGAATAAAATGAGGTTATTTGTATAGCGCGTGAGTGCTGGCTTAATCTAATCGGCGAGATGGCACGCGGCGAGGTATCCGAGTTCGAATTTGTACGAACAATTCGGGTCGAAGTGTCATTCGCCGTCCCTCGCCTACGCTCGCTGGCCTCGTTTCGGACCGGATCGACTCTCGACATTAGCACCGGCGGGTTATGGCCGTGGCCGTGCCACAGATTCCCGAATTGTAAAATCGGCCCAAACTAAGTTATTTGTTAAGAATTTACTATTTAAAACGGTTACTTAAATAAATTCTTCTCTAAATTTTATAAATTTTTCGTCTGTATGCCAGTTAATTAACATACGACAAAAATTGATGTTTCTTCTATGTCCACGTACTTAAACTACCGATTAATACGATAACAAGTTTAATATGAAGCCTCCATTGATGACGTAACTTGATATATAATTATTGTTCTTGATTTTATTAAAGAACGAGTGAATTTTTTGCTGTATAATTTTTCACTTTGATTGTATGGTTTACTGATTAAAAACTATTATTAATTTCTTTTATTTACTACGTACTGTACTCAAATATACGTAGTTTTACCTGCAGCATCTGTTCTTATCTGATCTTTATTCGAATCACTTTATTTTTTCTTTGAACTTTTATCGATTTGCACTGGAAAGTTCTTCCGTGTCTTACTTTAAAATGCAAATTACCGATATTGCGAGGAACGTTCGTGATTCGACTTGTAAATTCGGGATATTTTTCTGGAAAAAATTTCGTATGTAAATAGGTCTTATAGATCAATTTAATTTCGTTTGCTGTAATTGTAAATAATAACTCGATTAATGCTTTATAAAATATAATTGAAAAACAAAAGTAAAGTCTATAGTTTTAAAAATACCAAAAAATTCCAAAAAAATCTTCTACCGATAAGAAATAAATGGGACTGTAAGCCCCTAATTTTAGTAGGACAGTTTGTAACCACGTATCCTAAGTTCAATAGCGGGTTTGAACTGAGGCCGAAGTTTTAAAAGGCGAAAAAGTGTACGTCGGACGTTCGGCGCCGCTTTTCTGTAATGCTAGAAGTTTGACAATGGCGTTTGGAATGTCGAGCGTGATTCCACTGACTTTTCAAACGCCATTGTCAAACTTCTAGCATTACAGAAAAGCGGCGCCGAACGTCCGACGTACACGTTTTCTCGTTTAAAACGTCGGCCTCGACCTGGCTAATATTTATACTTAAATGTCCTACTTTGAAAGTTTGACCTTTAACGCGATAAAATATGCATTGCGTAATCTATAGAATTAAATTCACTGCCACTATAACACGGTTAGAAAAATATATGCGTAAAAATCACACGAGTGTCACGCTATTACGGTGTAGTAGTGTTGGGTATAGTCGATTGAAAAACAGTGGAGTAGCGCATTATCCTATGGGAAAAAAGCGAAATTGCGTGAGGCTACCACGACACGAGCCCCAAAACCAACCTTTTATAAGAAAAGATTTTCCCAAAAAATTCCCCCCGAAGAAAATATCTGAATTCAACACTATACGCGAGGCTCCGTAATTCAATTTTCATAGGCTTCACAAAGCTCAATGCGATTCAGTCGCTTGTACCGAAGGACTATCGACTAATCAATCCGATGTTTTCAGTCGTATAAATACTGTCGCGCGATTTAGTAAACAAAATTCTTTAGTATTAATATAGAATACGTTATCGGTTCCCTTCTATAGTCGCCTGGCTTCTGTGAGAAGCCCTTTTTTTAAACTCTTTTCGCCCCGTGGACACTAAGAGGGCCTTTTTTAGTAGGCCCATTATGGGTTCGGCCAGGCTCACAACGGGGCGACCGGGTGGTGAGGGACGGGGCCCGACATATCCGAACGGACCACCCCCGAAAAATTCCTGGGGATTATTCGACCCGTTCGGATTCGATCCCGGGTCCCCCAGAGCGGTAGGCTGCCACCTTTACCGCTCGGCCATCCGGCCGTCCTGTGAGAAGCCCCGTGGTTGTTATTTTCGTGGCATTTTTCCTGAAATTTTTCAAAAAATTTCAAAAAAATTTAAATTCTTCAATCTTTTCGAACTGCAAAAAATGCAATAAATAACATTTTTATTGCGCGCCGAGTTCACTCAGAAAAAAATTCCAAAAAGTGCTGGCTTCTAACAAGCTTCCACGCGACTATGCGCGGTAGTAAAAAATCGGGAAAAAACGAGTTTGGAATAATCGCTATCGTCGATCGCGACCATCGCGAGCATCTTTTTCGCTATCAATTCTTTTCTCTCAACAATTTTATTTTTCTTTCACTAAAAAGATTCATTTTAGCCTGATTTTGAACCGAGATATCGAGATTTATTACTAAACTCGGCGATGTCTTATTATACTCTGCGTGAAATCGCGTTTGTCCGCGCGAGAAATAACAGCGACAAAAATTTTCAAAATTAATATCTTTAATACAAATTGAGCTAATTGTACAATTTTTTTTCTTGCGTAAGAATTTCATATAGGTATTGTTGCGAATGCATTTTTTTGGTGAAATTTCGAGAATATTTTTAGTTATAAATAGATGAATTTACGCATTTGACATCGTATCGTAAATTGCCGAATTTTCGATGGTCCGCGCATTATATTTTTGATTGCTTCATTTCACGCGCAGAAAACATTTATGTCTGTACTATCAACGAAGAATTTTGATGGATTGAATATTTTGAGCGATGTCGAGTTTTATATTAGATGATCGAGTTAAGCCCAACACACGACTATATCATATTCAAAATTAAAAATAAAATTCATGTTTGGAAATATAAAGAAAATATCCGTTAAATCTTAAATACAAGATTCATACGAGTAAAACAAAATAACAACTTTGTCAATTGGTCGATTTACGAGTCAGAAAGAAGCATTTGAAAATAGGGTTATAAAGCAATCAACGTTTATTGACTTTCGCGATAGGGGGTATAGCGAGGTATATTGACAAATTTTTCACAGTAGTACGAAATTTTTACTGACTTCGCTCGAAAGTGTCATATTTCTTCCCCATTTACAAACAAACCCGATGGCGATCGGTGAAACACGAGAGAAATTACGACCAGTTGAAATTTGATATGTTTATTTTTTGCGTTTTACGTATCAAATTACATTAAATTCGACACAAATAAAGCATTTGTGTGAATAAGAAAATATTTTACACCGTTTGAAAGTAGAAAAAATAAAGAAAACAAAGATGTAATAATAATTTTTGAAGCGAAGCCAAAAATTTTACAATTTAAAGATAAAAAATGGATTCTGTTAGACGCCGCGCGGTAAAGGGGGGTGGCATAATCACGCGACTATAGCACTGTTAATTAAGAAATCTCGATATACATTTACGATCAAATGTCAGAATATATTGTTGACATCGATGCACAGTTTGTCACGAAACGAGAAGAAAACGTTTTATTGAAAATATTAAAATTTGCATTTTACTTGTTCGCGCTGTTACTAACTTTTTCCTTTTAAAATATTACATTAATTGTAGCGTTTTAAAAATGGTAACCGTCCCGAGACTGTTACCTTAATTATTATCAGCATACATTGAGCGCCTCTTCAAAAGAGTCAACTTCAGTACCGCTAGATGGCAACTCGCCTACATAAGAAGGAATATCAGTCAAACTTTTATCGTCCTTGATTATTGTTTTGCTTACAGCTAAACGGTAATCACGATGATCTGACGTACACTTTCCGTTCGAGAACACGAGATGTATATTCGTGTAATCAGATAATTATAAACTCTAACTTACAACCGGTTGAAAAGAAAGACATTTTTATTCTACAAGGTTGAAATTTAAACACTGGTGTTTCACACGAAGACCACGAATTCCATGCTCGTGCTGCTTCGCAACTTCGATATGACAACATTCGGGACGAAGGAAACTAAAATCGTCCAATTAGAACTCTACGCTTTGGCCATCTTCTATCTTCCTCGGTGACCGAGATCGAGGAATACCGATTTTCAGTAGTCGGATATTTTCCACCTTTTCTGTATCTGAAAATCTCTCCAAAGTACTTTTACAAGTAAAAACAAAATAAGCCCGAGAATTATTTAACTTTAAGCAAATTTCGTTACGAGTCTGTTCTTTCCATATGGTAACGATTAGAAGCATCTAAATCAGTATCTATACAAGGCACATATAGTTCCATTGATAACTTCGTGTGAAGGTTCGGAAGTGGGCCTACTATTTGTGCAAATAAGAAAATTTTTTCTAATTTTTGTATAGAAGAAAATAATGATGATAATAATTATTATTATTATTATAAATTAACGTTGTAAAAAGAAACCGTCAAACAAGAAAAAAATGTAAAAACGAAAAATGTAATATTACGTGTCCATAAAAGGACGTGTCTGTAGAAATTTCCGAGAAGGTCGGACTTCTCGGGTCGAAACAATAGATGAATTTCAGTACTTAGATCGAACATCTTCGATAAGAATCGAATTGTCCGTCGACGTCGACTCATCCAACGACCTGGGTTCCGATCTCGTTACAATTCGTAACGAAGGGGGGGGGACCAATTGGAAAGCGGAGGCAAGTCGGCATCGACCTATCGGAATGTCCGATTTGGGGCTCGAAAGAAAGTTATAAAAACCGTCAAAAAAGGATGTGACAAAAAGGAGCTTTGGCTCGCGACCTTACGGCTGTGTTTCGGTGATCTTCGGCAGTTGGATTACATCTCTTTTGGAATGTCACCCGCTCCCCTGGATTTGTCACCCGTTATCCGAATCGTCCCCGCTTCCGGAACTTTTCCTCGAGAAACCGAACAGTGTTCCCCGGGGCCATCATACTCCTGCGAAAACATCGGAGAACTTTTCTTGTGGACATTCGATTTCGAGAAGGGGCCCAGAAGACTCGAACGCCGCCGCTGATAAAAGTGTATCGTAGTTGTAAGCACCTTTTGTTATATAAACGGGTTACGAATGAAAGTCTGTCTCTGAGAGTTTCTTTCACTCCCACACGTGGATCGTGACCGCGCGACATTCTGACTAACGCAGTCGTTCGGCAAACCTCACATTCATTATGTTTTCATATAAGCTTTTACGAAGTTTCTCATGTCGATCGCTGTATCCCAGAAAACTCTTTTATACAACCAGAATACAATTTAAGAAATATCTCCGCTATTTAAAAACAGTGGCGTAGCGAGAGGGCAAGGGGGTGTATCGTGCACCGGGCGCTACTCGCGGAGGGGCGCCCAAATGGTCTCCGAGACAAACTATATGTGTTTCTGGAGGGGGAGGGGCGCCAATAAAGTGTCGTGCCCCGGGCGCCAGTTATGTTCGCTACGCCACTGTTTAAGAAACAGTATAGGCCCGGACTATTTATGTAAATGAGTCGCATCCCTAAAGAGATGGGACTCATTTACACTACATAAATTATTAATTAATATACAGTATATACATTATTGCCGGAATGACAACAAGCAGATGCAAAGGAGACGGTAGTGGCGATAGGAAGAAAAAGGTCTGGATCTTGGCAGTTTAGAAAAGGAGTCGCAAATTATTTTCGGTCTTCCAACGTGGCAAATTTTTCCCTAGCAGCCAGAAATCACGGGCGTAGAACCAACACCGGCGGCGTTTTTCAGCGTGTCTGGCTTAAGCGAAAGCGATATCGCAAAAACTTTAGATGGATTACTGTTATCGAGATACGGATCGCATTAGAAGTTACGGTTCTTTTGACTCGGCTTACAAATGGCCGCGTGGATAAAAGCCGCCGAACACTGGTAGTCGTCGACGGTATAATCGCACCCGACCAACGGCCCGGTCACGCGGAATTTTTCCAGATTTTCTTTACGCGTCTTACACCTAAATAGGGTGCTGTTTCTCGTAGGCATTCGTCTTGGCAGATTCGGATACAGGGTGCCTCGAGCGGACCTTGGATCGAATCCGACGAATCGAAAATCCCAATTTTTTGGAGATGGCCCGTCCGGATATATCGGACCACTGGCCGCCTCGTTGCGGGCCCGCCGAACCCATAATGGTAGCCCTCAATGTCCACTGGGTGGAGAGCTAAAAATGCAGCCCGAAAAACCTACCTCATTTAAAGAGATACATAGTGTGAGATCTGGATTTTATCAGAGTCACTTTTTGTAATAATTCGTTTTAGGAATTTTCCCATAATCTAAACATCCTGTCTAAAAACGGCCCTGGACGAGAAAATATGCGTCCCCGGCCAGATAACTGTCAACAATCCTTTGTTCTTAAACTAGATCAGATCATCTTGCAACCTTAGTTTATGGTTAACGTCCGAATTCGTCATGTATTTTGAATCCCGGGAACACCTATGACACAAATCGTCATCCGCTTACGATCACGTGACCTAATTACCCAGACAAAAACTATAAAAGACACTCCTTTCCCCCCTCCGGGGAGTCTCTTACCATCTGCCGGACAAACGCCGTCGCTCGTCGTCGCCGACTCGGACCTACTGTCCGAACGTCTCCGCGCTCGGTCGCGACATCATAAAACTGTGCCTATTTCACATCGAGGATATGAAGTCCTAACCGTCAGGAAACGAACTAATGAGGTATGAACCGAACCTGTAAGCTCTCTCTCGACCCCTTTTTTTTAAACTCTTTCCGCCCTGTGGGCACTAAGAGGGCCTTTTTTAGTAGGCCCATTATGGGTTCGGCCAGGCCCTCAATGGGGCGACCGGGTGGCGAGGGACGGGGCCCGACATATCCGAACGGACCACCTCCCGAAAAATTCCTGAGGATTATTCGACCCGTTCGGATTCGATCCCGGGTCCCCAGAGCGGTAGGCTGCCACCTTTACCGCTCGGCCATCCGGCCGTCTCTCTCGACCCCTACGCGACATAGGGAAGTTAGTCAGATTTTGTCTTTGTGTCCTTTGTTAACTCCAATAAATCTTGTTTTTATTGTTAAATGGTGTCTTCTTTGACTCGAATATCGCTTCGCCTTATCGTCGACCCCATCCGTCTCACCTCCTATCCACTCGCGTAACGCGTAACACCTTAACGCTAGCCACGTAACCGCCATCTTTGACAAGTGCGGTACCGGAAAGGGAGGTACGACTTCCCCCCCCCCCCGATCTCACACATAGCATTAAAATTTTACACGTTATGCAACGACGGACGGAAGCCGAGAATTTCTCATAAATATTAGTTTTAAGTTGTGCTTTTTAAAACGATTTTTTAAAGTTTAACGGAGTACGAAAAGTCGAGATGGAAAAAACACGGTGCTAGTTTTGGGCGGTTTTGTTCTTTGGCAGTGTTTCGTTTTCTAGGTGGCGCGCGAGCAGACTTTCTGGGGGTCGTGGCGGAACACGTGGCTTTGAATGTCGAGGAATGAAGAATTTAGAAACTCTGGCTGCAGAAAGAATTTTGAAAGAAATGATTCCTTTACACGCAGTTTCTCGTGCCATAAATCCAGAATTATTACAAGCGATGTTTAGCAAATGCGACTCGAATTGCAAGTCACGACTGGAAAAGTACTTTCTGAAGTACAAATACAAATTTATCAAAGCATTAATTAGTAGAAAATATACACGTGCAGATTGGAAAAGAATTTCCAGAAGGAAAACTTTATCGGAATATTTTATACGAGAATTCCACGATAAAGTCGACTGGGAGGTCATTTCTACTAGTCAAAAACTGTCGCAGGAATTCATCGGAGAATTCCGGGACCAAGTCGACTGGAGCGCCATTTGCGAATGTCAGAAACTGTCGGAAGATTTCATCCGAGAATTTCGGGACAGAGTTGTCTGGCACACGATATTCGAATGTCAAACGCTGTCCGAAGATTTCATAAGAGAATTCCGGGACAGGGCCGATTGGAAAGCGGTTTCTTACTTCCAGAGTTTGTCGGAAGGTTTCATGAGAGAATTTCGGGAGCAGCTCGATTGGTGCGCTCTTTCTGCCTGTCAGAAGATGTCGACGGAGTTTTTACGAGAATTTCGGGATAAAGTTCACTGGAACGTGTTGTGCTATTCTCGAAAGTTGTCGGAAGAAGTTATACGAGAATTTCGGGATCGAGTCGATTGGTTTGCCATTTCTCGATATCAAAAACTGTCGGAAGAATTTATTAGGGAATTTCGGCACGAGATTCGTTGGGAATCAATTTCTCTCTCTCAAAACTTATCTGAAGATTTTATCCGAGAATTTCGAGATAAAATTGAAAGGGACGAAAGTGAAGGTTGGGATTTCATTGGATGACTCTATTTAAAACAAGACTAAAACTATTATACAGAGTGTAAGAAGAAGAATAGTAAAATGTTAATGTATATTTTCTCACATAAAAAGGTGTGTATTTTACTTAAATAGTTTAATCTTTTATTGTTTGTTATTTAAGATATAAACTAACAATTTCACTCCCTTCATCCACATTGTAAACTGACTTATGTAATTTTCAATATTTTGCATATTTATAATTGGATTATTTTATTAAAAAACTAGCAAGTAGGCCCGGCGTTGCTCGGGCAAAAGTAACGATAGCGAAGATTAAGATAGTCGCTATAGACGTTATAGTCGCAAAAAAAGAGAGTAATTTCGTCGACGAATTAAGTTTTTCTAAAGAAAGATCGAATTTGAAAATCGAATGTTCTAATATTGTTCGATTTTCACGACGTGTTCTGATTATATCCTTCGATTTTCGTCGAATGTTCTAAAGAAGAAAAGTCGAGAAAAACCGAACTAATCTGTTTAAATTTGAAAGTCGAATATGTTCCTACGTATTACTCTTTTTCTTTTTTTTTTTTTCCAGAGTCCGTAAATCTTCCACGTCGCTTTGTCTTGTTCTCCATTGTTACTTAACACTTTGGAACTTATATCTGGTACCCTAACTGTGCACCAAATTTCAACTTTCAACTCCTAACCATTTTAGCGAATATTAAGATTATTACGTTATAGTCAACCTTACCCGTTTTCACAGAATGCAAGAATTGGGTCCTCCCTGTTTCCAGACTAATTACAGAATTTTTAGATAGGTCTAGAAATATGTTCGATTTCGAAAAAACTGCATCTGCGTCTTGCACTTCGCTTTCTCTTAACACTTCCATCGTTGATGGAAGTGTTAAGACTTAATTCTGTCCCTCTCCCCCGTGGGGAGGGATTTCGAAAAATCCCTTCTTAGTGTGCATTCTCGTGACGTACCCTAACTATGTACCAAATTTCAACTTTCAACTCCTAACCGTTTGTGCTCTTAACATTTCCATTGCTTATTCTTAACACTTCCATTGTTGACATTTCCCTTGTTACTTAACACTTCCATTGTTACTTAACATTTCCATCGTTGATGGAAGTGTTAAGACTTAATTCTGTCCCTCTCCCCCATGGGGAGGAATTTCAAAAAATCCCTTCTTAGCGTGCGTTCTCGTAACGTACCCTAACTGTGTACCAAATTTCAACTTTCAACTCCTAACCGTTTGGGCTCTGCACTGATTATTATTATTATTATTATTATTGAGATATACTCGGTTAACACCGGTGGCTGTGTACTATGCCGGACCAAAGTCAAGGCAAGTAACCAAAACAGAAATTAAAGAAGTGTATCAGTGTGTGTGTCTGTATTCAGGAATTTTCTCACAATATGACATGTATTCAATATAGTGGCCTTCTGTAGTGTGATGTATGTGTTTCTATTCAATTGTAATGTGCCCAGGCTTTTGTGTAGTGTGTGTGGTATGACGCCTGTAGAAGAGAGAACAACAGGTACAATAAGCACCCTATCCATCCTCCACAGATGCCTTATTTCCTGGGCGAGTTCTGTGTACTTGCTAATTTTTTCAGTGCATGCGTTTTGTATATTGTGAGTGTTTGGAATGGATATGTCTATAATGTATGTGATTTTATTGTGTTTGTCAATGAGTGTTATGTCTGGTCTGCTGTGGTAAATTGTTTTATCTGTGATTATGGCTCTGTCGTAGTACATTTTGTGCGTGTTGTTTTCCAATACTGTCTGTGGAATGTATTTGTAATATGGTTCGTGGATGTCTACTAATTTGTGTTTCCTTGCAAGCTTTTGGTGTATTATATTTGCCTACTTGATTATGTCTGTGTAAATAATCTGTTTGTGCCAAGAGCTTGCAACCAGAGGTGATGTGTTGTATAGTTTCTGGCATGATGTGACATTTTCTGCATGTGTCATTTGTGAGTGTTGCATCTTTGAGTATGTGTTTTCTGTAGTTTTTAGTATTTATGACCTGATCCTGTATGGCAATCATGAATCCTTCCGTCTCCCCAAAGAGGCATCCCCGAGCTAACCGGCTGTTTGACGCAGTTTTGTCAACAAAATCATGGGCCAGATCGTAAGGATGCCTGCCATGGAGTGCCTTTCGAGCCCACGATTGCTTAATGGTGTCTATGCTTTTTATATGTTGTGTTGTGTCCATATGATGTGAGTGTAAGTTTAATGGTGTGTTATTCGAGTCTGCTAGAGTTACTGCTTTATGTAATTGTGATGTTTCTTGTTTTTTGTAGAAAAACTCTCGCAGTGACTGTATTTGTTTGTAGTGAAGGTTAACTATGTCAATCGGGCCACGCCGCCATCTTTACGTGGAAGGATTAATCTTTCTGTGGCGGATTTAGGATGATGTTGTTTATGCTTAGTAAGTGTAGTTCTTGTTTTCCTTTGGAGTTGCTCGAGATCTGTGTGAGTCCAATGTATAACTCCAAAAGAATATGTGAGTACTGGGATGACATATGTGTTTATTGCTTTAACTGTGTGTTTTGCATTTAACTGTGTTCTGAGAATAGCATTTAACCTACTTTGGTATTCTTTAATTAATCTTTGCTTTATTTGTGCATGTTCTGTTAGTTTGGCCTGTTGGAATCCTAAATACTTGTAGAACTCGCCCTCTTCCATGGATTCAATAACGTCTCCATTTCCAAGTGCAAAATCTTCTTTCTTCAGGATTCCTTTTTCTATGTGAAGTGTTTTGCATTTATCTAGGCCAAATTCCATTTGTATGTCCTTGGTGTATGAATGTGTGATTTGTAGGAGTTGATGAAGTACATGTTTATTATTATTATTATCATTATCATTATCATCGTCATCATCATCAACTCGTCTCGATTATATATATAGATTCCTAATAAGAGATTTTATTCCTATTGGATTTTGCATTAGAGATTTTGTCTCCTTGACGATTGGCCGTAAATTAAACCGTTAACGTCGATTTGTTTTAAGCGTGCGAATACTTTAACTTCCGATTCTTCGTCGTTTGTCATAGATTACGTATAAAAAAACTTATATGGTACGTTTGTTCGAAATAAGTACTACCGCCGATACGCGAACTTCGAAAGACTTGCTACGTTCGTATAATTTTTTACCAAATACTTAATATTAAATGGTGTACGTGGGATTCGGTTACAGTAAAATGGTACTCGATAATCTCGATTAAAGTATCTACGAATTGTAAATGTCGTTATTTGCAATTCAAAATTATTAACGAAATAACTAAGTTAATAAGAATCTAAAGCGTGTCTACGTGAAATTTTGGCGTAGTGGTAGTCGATAAAATTCTGACAAAAATAGCCGCACGGATTTGGGTTCCGTCGATTAAAAATGCACTCCGACGTCGATTTTACTTAAAAATCGGGCTCGTTCGCCGTATATTTACGTATATACCGAGCGATCGCGGCTAAAGTAATCCTACTCGCCACCGTCTAGAGAGATCCGGCAAACTTAATCCGGTAAGGGGAAATTTCCGTTAAAAAAGTACTAAAACTCGCCGTTACGCTTTAAGCGACGGGCATTTTATTTGAACGCGACGCTCGTGCCGTGCGGAGACCTTACCGACACGGGAGAAACCGATAAATGCGGTCTTCGTTCGAAAGGTATAGAGTCCGAACGTAACCGTCGGCATTCGAGGGCCGACCGTAATCGGTCTTTTCCCACGTGCCGTGATAATTTTCCAAATCTCGTGGAAATTGTAACGTATCCTCGATAAATTAAATTTTTTGTGTCCCGCTATCGAAACTTGCGAATCGAGATTCGGAGAACGAGGTGACCGGACGATAGTAAATGCTCGAGTGACGGTTATCGACGAAACGTTAAGTGTTTGATACGTAGAAGTGCGCCGTCTTGTACAAAAGTCGACCGAAGCCATTGTCGCTATTGCAGTTGGGCTACGGTAAAAGTGTTTGCCATGTCTCGGTTTCTCGATCGTCGGAGCACGTGACAGACCCGTTAGTATTAGCGTGTTTTAAGAAGAATGGTCCGAGAGTAAACGTGGCTACCAATCCACGCCGGACTAACTCGTTCTTTAGGATCTCGACAAATTTTTAGCTCGAGGCCTCTCCGACTTTGGCCCCGTCGAAAAGAGCAACGTTTAATGTCGCGGCCTTTTTATTACCCAAAACTTAGCCGAAACGCTCGTGCTTACGGAAAGTAAACTACATTCTCTATTTGATATGATTTTCATTATTTTAGGAGTACAGAATTCCCAAATTTTTTAAAGCAGTTGTATTGTTTGCAAGATGTTACTTGAAAATCTGGGGCAGTTAATGTTAAGTATTTGAATCTAAATTTAGATAAATTATTACAAAAATAAATACATACATACATACATACAGTTTTGTTTCTTGGAAAAAATCTGATTAGAATGCATAATCATTTAACTATACTGCTGCTGGAATTGTATATTATTGGTTATGTACACTATCTAGATAATTGTTGTGTCTAAACAAAGAAATGATTTTGTTTAGGAGTTTAACATTTTTGTATTTTTGCATCTTTATCAAATAAATCAATGGTTCTGTCTCTACTTTCTGCATATAAACACCAACATTTTAATGTAATCTTCATGTTTATAATTTATGCAAATCTTTATAAATAATAATAGTTTTATATATCATTTAGTTAAAATCAAGACAAAAATATAAATTAAGACAGGCGAATCAAAAGTTTTTTGCTACCTTTTTTATGTGCCAAGGTACCGAAGTTATATTAATTTTGTTAACGTAGTTATACGGCAAGTCGTGCGCAGAATCGGACGGGATATTTTGATTTTCGATGTCGTTTTCGAGAACGGAAGAAATGGTCCCGTCCGACCGTAAGGAAAAAGGTTGCAAGGAACTTTTTATTTATCTTGTATAATCTTAAACATCTTCAAAAATTGGCAGATGATTGACAAAAGCTGTTTGCAGAAGACCCGGAACCTTGTCAGAATGTGGAAGGTTGCACTCAAAAAAAGTGCAACCTTCCACATTTTGACAAGGTTCCAGGTCTTCTGCAAATGGTAGTGCATGTGTGAACAATGCATAGCAGCAGCATATACACTAGCATTTTCAGGTGGTCCCACAGATCCAAAAGATTCAGAGGAGAAAACTTAGAGGCCACATCACTGGACTCACTCTGCCTATACATGTTGATAGACTATAGTTTCACGTGGCATGTGTATGTTGATTAATTATGTGATAACTCTTACATAATTCTTCACTAACGTCAAGTGTTATTTAATAAAATGTTGCACTTGATGCTGTCACAAGGTTTCATTTCTTGAAATCACCCATTTCCAAACATACATTTATTGGGCTGCAATTTGAAAAATAATTGTAGACCTACAAATTCCCACTGCCGTCCGTCCGTCCTTGATCTAAAGAACGGCGTTAAACAGACGAAAGACGAGACCAGATAGGAATACCTTAGGGACGGGAGGCCCCGATTAACTTTGTAAGAACTTTGATGCAAACTGCAAGTCGTGTTATTTCAATTCAAAAATCCCCCCTCCCGAAAGGTGAAATCATGCTGGCTATCTATCTATTATTAAAGGAAAAGTATGGTGTACGGGGGCAAGACATTACTAACCGAGGTAAATGGCATATGTTTTAAATGAAATAAATTACAGCCCGACATTATGACGACATCACAATAAATAACTGCCGGAATTTTTACTTTTTGTTTTCCTTTATTAAATAATAAATATTAGTGAACTTTATTACCTTACATAACTTATTTGAGAAAAATATTTGCCCATGTCTAGAAATAATGCTTTTCAAAAGTGTTATACAGTAGAACTCTTAAGTTTTTAAATTTCCTTGAAAAATTCTTAAGTGGAGAAACTTCCTAAGTAGAATTTAATATTTTTCAAAATATTGCCTTCCGCGATTAAATTAGGGCAATATCCCACTACTTTGCGGAATTTTTTATTCCCTTCTCGCAAAAACGGCTCGGCCGTTTACGAACCCATTTTGCCGCCCCTTTCGTACGTCGTCGTCGGACTTAAAGCCGACCGCACGAAGCGTTCGAGGACTTCCCGTCTCGTCACCTTCGAGCCATTCGCGACACGTTCGGGCACGAGGTCCGGCATCGTCTCAAAGAAAAATTATATCTATATTCGGAAGATCTGGTCTCGTGCAATTGGTTTTTCAAGATCTCTGCACAAGATTGCAAGACGATCTCGTCTTTCTTCAAGAAATGGACGAAGAGTCGACCTCGACGGTCAAGAAAGGTCATCGTTAGCTTTTGTTTAAAATCAAAAATGCTTTCAATTAAATTATCTCTCTTGCATTATTAGTATAATTTCCTTGCAATTCTTTTGGAGTTACTATATCAATAATTTGTCTTAAAACAATACATTAGAATTTCAAATAAAATGCAAAAGCACATTTCTTTTTATCACAGTATTTTATTATAGAAATATGTAAATACATCCTTTAAATCATATGGATACTTTTATGTATTTCATGAATTTTTATAATGTATTTAAATGCAAAACCAGTTTAGAATTTAACCATGTAAAGTATTCTCAGAATGTTTATACTATATATATATATAATACATGTATTTGAATTACATTTTATGTATATAGTATACTTTTGCATTAATTCAAGTGCTATAGCTTATGTTTTATCACAGATCTATGACTAGAAATCAAAAATTTCCTTTCATTATTGGAGAAAACTGTACAATTCCAGATGTTTAGATTTTTATACATACAGGATGGTTCAAAAATTGGTTAACTGTGTTTATAAACATTTTGTGAAAGTGCATCGGTCTTTTAATTGGCTTATTGAACAAAAGATCTCGTTTCGTCACTTTGGCCGATTCTTTTAAAGCGGTTTATTTCAATAGTTAACTTACTTTTGCTCTACCCTGTATATATAGCTTTTGATATGAATTATGCTAATCGTCATCTTACAAAAAAGACGATATTCAATATTTTGAGATCGTTTATAGTAAAAATCTAATTTACTAACATACAATGATATAAGAACAATTTTTTCACAGTTTAATATTAAAAAAATAATTATTAAACAAAATTAGACATTACGTATACAATATTTGTCTGCTTATTTTATATTCTGGGAAATTGTAAACATTAAACGGGTGTTAGTCGTTAATAAAATCTTGTTTCCGTTCGATGTCGTCTCGAAAAATTATAAAGGTTCCCTAATTTACCGGGCATATTATTAATAACTCTGTTGGCGAGTATCCGTACGTTCGCATTAACGATGCCGGAATTTTAGTTTTGAATTCGTTCCTTTAGATAATTATGAAAATGATCCACGTGAAATGTGAACAAGCAATGGAAATTTGCATTTAAAAATGACAAATATCTCGGTAATGGATTTCTAAAATTTTAAATAGAAATACAAAAATCTATAAAACTAAAGCTGTATACGAGCGTATTAAATATAGTCAAATATAATAAAGACTATGTCCGAATACTTTAGACGTAACTTGCTACGGACTACCTTAAAAATTTTTTTATGTATTAAAGATTATATATAAAATATTCACTTCTAAAAATGCTTATATATAATTTATCAAACAATTTACAAGATAATTTATTTGTAATGAAATCATTTTTGCTGTGTTAAACTATATTTGATGATTAAATCGCCATCCTCAAATCAAATATTTTGGTAATAAAATTTGGCAGAATTTTGCCTTACTTCCATTTAAGAAATCAAATTTAAATATTAAAAATGTGAATTCGAAAGGGTCAAAAAATTATCTTAGTAAACAATAGCTCGAGTGGACTAACCGATAATCGTCTCCGTTTTCGGAAATTCGAGTTCTATACGAGCAGATCTTTTACCGGACGTTTCGAACGAAGATCGTAACCGACTCTGCTATTATAATTCGTTTCCGATCGGCTAATCAAAGCAGCCGTTAACCGATTATTCTTTGGCTTCGCCGCAATCTTATCGTCTAGCTACAATAACGTAATAATCGGCATCGCCGACGAAACTAGATACGTAAATATAATGCAAGAAGAACAAGAACTTAAATACCTATAATTCAATTATATTTAATTCAACTGTAAAAGTTTTCATTAAATTTCTGAACATTAATCTAAATTTATAAGGAGTATTAAGTAGTATAGATTAATTGATACGACAATTGGATGGCCAAGTGTCGGCATTCTGCTCTGGGGATCCGGAAACAAATTCGGACGGGTGGAAAAAACTTCCCGGGAAATTTTCGGGGTAATCTGTGGCGGACACGTCGGTCCCCGTTCGCTCGCCACCCGTCCAAACATTTCTTTGTATTTTAAAAAAATATTATAAAAATTGCTTTAATCAAATGTAGAAACTCTTCAAATTTAAATACTTTTGTCCATGTTCAAGAAATGCTTAAAAACACCTTTTACAGCAGTCTAAACATTTCCTCAAGATGGAAGAGTCTAACAGCATTTAAATTTGAATTTTTTCACTCACCAAATTTTACACTCCAGTAAAACAAGTCTATTATATTTTATCATGTGGTACCCATTAAGAGTGTTACATAGTATTACATAATATTTTTTGAGTAAAAAATTATTTAAAACATTCAACTCTAAGAATAAAAGTTAAAAATGTTTCATTAGATAAAATGAAGGATTTTTAGATTATTACACATTAAAAGCTAATTTTATATACTGTTAAAATGATTTTTTTACGTACAAAAATTAGTAAACAATCATAAATGCAATGCTTTAAAAATACTTTGACATAATTACAATTTTCAAAATTTTAAAAGCAATGCGTCCGAATTGAAATGCTTAAAGAGAATTTCAAAATTTAGTATAAAATTCACAAAAAAATATATTGCCAAAGAAGCTAAAAAAGTAACCACCGTACACTTTAGTACGTACTAGTGACGGGACGATTAATTGGAATCGAGCAATTCTCGTCGCCGTTTCCGATTCTTCGACATTTATAAAGAAAACTAAACGATCTAAGATTAAAAAATTTTTAAATTACGATATTAACAATTAAGTGACGGTTTATTGGACCGTCGTGTCGACAAATCGGAGTACGCGACTCCTCTCTTTACGCAGGGCGACGTCTGTCGTGTAGTTAGAGCAACGAAAGAATGCACTCGGTCGGTACTAATTGTCTCCATCTTAGGGGAGATAGGGTGACATTAGGGTTGCCACCTGGCTAGTATTAGGTCGGCTTGACTGGCAGTGGTCAAAAATATTTAAGTGTTGGCAATAAATATTAAAAATAATTTTGCCATGTTTACTTATAATGATAAAATGCTTAAACACCCTTATATACTCTTTTTAGCAACACTTTTAATTTATTTAAATGAACGTTTACGATTCCTTTTCATTTGTCTGTGTCAGGTTTAATGATAATTATAATGAGAAAGTTGTTTTAAGAAAGTTTTTGTTATAATTCACAGATACTGTAATGCATTAAATTTTCAAATGTGATTTGTGTGATTCTAAGTAAAATTGTCTGCTATAAGTTTACTGACATTTTGAGTTTTAAAATTGATTTTCCAAGATGAGTCAGTCTAAGCATTCATTTAATTCTTTTTGTTGGAAAAAGTTCACACAATTGTACATTTAGGAAAACCTGGCTCGAGCGATCGAATTCAAAATTCGGTTAACTCGCGACGACGATATTTATTCGCCTCGTTGCACCGTTTGCCAAACCTCGTCTAGTGTTAAATAAGACGAAATTAAAGCATTTACGAGGCATGCCAATTGCAAGAAGCACGAAAAAATAAGTGCATCTTTTCGTTTATATTCCCCCAGTCATTGTATTGGCCAACAAAGCAGTTTCCAAAGATGGCGACCCTAGACGACGTGATGCAACAGTTCTTTGAGTAAAAAGGATTTAGCTGTAATTTCTTTGAGGGTAGTGTTGCAATATTAACTTTATCTGAAATAAGGTTACAAATTTATTTTGTAGTACACAATAAAAGAAAGCGTATCTACATATAAATAGAGAATTTTTGGGTTTCTTTCGAAAGATTGATTCTGGATTTTCCATTCTTAAGCTTGATGTTTATTAATTGATGAATGTACCGTGTTCATAATATAAATAATTTAGTTTAGAAAAATTAACTAAACGTAAAAAGTATTCAAAAAGAATTGGAATCGGGAGAAATTTCGTTATCGTCCCATCTCTAGTACATATAACATAAATCTTTAAAGTACCACCATTAATATAAGATATAATTTCAAGTAACAAAATCAAGTAGAAAATTTAAATTAATGTTTTCTTAAAATTAATTTATAAGTTTTATCCTGTGGAGTTAACGCTCTTTCCAGAACCTGCTGAATAACCGTGATCCATTCTACTTGGTCGTCTTCGGCTTCTGCACTCAGAAGATAAGTGCGCTCCGGTGTCTTCAACGTAAATGAAAATCCCTGGTTTTTCATTCCGGCGGGGACGCCTTTCTTGATTGCATAACCTTCAGAAATGTTGCCTAAAAAAATCTCTCCTTTTGGGAATGCATCCTAGATGAACATAAAAATAAATTCATTTTATTCAGATAATACTTTCAAATTCTTTTCTACAATTATGACCTCAATTTATATACTTTCATTTCTACAATATAAAAGTGATCAATTCAAGTTTGATCATCTGAACCAATTCAACAATTAATTTTGTTCAAATATTCCTTGGGAAGTCTGTAAAATATTTAATTTTATTTTGTTAAACAAGTCTCTCAACATGAAATTTTATAAAAACACATTCAAAGAATACAAAACTAAAAAATATAAATTTGTAATATTTTTGTTGATGAATTTTAGTTTAAAAGGACTACAAAATTTGGTTATATAAGTTAATTGATTTTTGGTGCAATTTCATATAATGATGAGTAACAGAATGATTAAACTGGCGATTCTCAAAGCATGCTCTACAAACTCACCTAGCCATTTTCTGTTTAACCAGAGGAAAGAATATTGTTGTGAATCATTGTAGTCATTAGGTTATTAAATAAAAAAATTTATGGCACACAAGGTGATTTTTTTCGGAATAAGAAGTGGATGAAGACAACGATAGTCCGCCATATCTGTGACTCGATTTAAGTGGACTGCAAACCATCATTTTGAGAACCAGTAATCTAAATAATCATATGTTACTGTATCACTGCATAAAATTGCATTTGAGAGTTGACAATGCCCAGTATATATAGATAATGAACAATTCTGATGCTTCAACAATCCTAAATGTAATGAAGTACATCAAAATTTTGGTGTTATCCAGTTTCAATCATTGCTAGAGCAGTTACTAATTTTGTTTGGAATGCATCATTTTTAGAAATGTTTTAACTCATTTCTTATTCTAGAACAGATTAACATATAAAATGAGAAATAGCTTGTATCATCAAGCTTGTGAGAGTTTTCAAACAAAGTCCTCTATAATCATGCAAGTCATGTTGGATTATGCATATTTTTAATTACTTTTCTGCAATATGTTTATTCATTTTGATTAAACACGCTGTTTTCTTATTTTCCAGCTTTAGAATTTAACTTTTTGGTTTTATATTGCCAAATTTTATTAGAAGATTAGAAGACTAAAAACTTTATCAGTTCTACCTCGTGTTCTTTATAAACTTTAACTACCGTGCACTCTTGCTAGTCCAAACCAAGTTTCATTCATTCTTCCACTAAATGTTCCTGCCAAAAACAAAAAGATGAGCGATTAATTTTTAAAAACATATCAAATTTGTCCACAGTTTCTTTTTGTCTCTTGCTTTTAAGACTCCATGTAATAATCAGTTTGGATTAGCAAGCGTTCACTTCATTTTACTTGTATTTTTAGCATTTCTTAAAAATCTTGGTTGTAAAGGTGAAGATGCATAGTCAAAGTATTTGGGAGATTTAGCATTTTTTTTAAAGCTTTCATAGCTATTATTGATATTCACTTAACAGTCTACAGAAAAATTTGGTGGTTACCAACTCATATATTTTTGTTCTTATTAAAAACAATACTTTTTAATAAAATGAAGTATTGTAAATAAATATTTGATACTGTATGTTTCCACAAACAAACTTGAAAGGAGTGTGATGATATCAGATGAGAGAAACTTCAATATTCTTTCTTTTTAAAATTAAGATTCAAAACAACTTAGTTTTATTGTATTAATGCTTTGTTTATCCATTTTAAATTAATTTAAAACTAGTAACAAAATAAAAAAAGTAAAACGGCAAGGCCATACTTGGAACAAGACTATGTCTCGGAGACTCGCTACTAAGCGGGATCACTCCGACGCTCACGGCAGGTCTCGTTCTCATCCTCCAATCGTCTTTGGTATCGCCGGTTTTGAGTGCGATCGTTCAAACTTCACCGGCGTCGACCACGAGGTCTTCCACGATGCATTTTCATTAAAATTAACCTATCGAACGTTGAAATTTCTCTCCATTGCACGATGTCCCGGGTTGAATTTTTGTCAATGCAAAACCTTCCCGTTTTTGAAAAAAATAATGGTGGCTATTGTATTGTTTGCAATTATTTCTTTATTTTGCACAGACGAAATATATATATTAATAAATGTAAAAAGAAAAAATAATTTTATTTCAGAAGTTAGTTTTAATATAAAATTATAACAACGTGCCATCTAGTTTCAAAAAGTTCCAATGACGAAACGAGATATCTCTGGTCAATCGGTCAAGGTTAGCGCGTGGCAACCAGAAATATCTGGAGAATAACACGGGACAGATAAATGGGTTTTTTTCAAAAGATTCGTTTGTCAAAATTCGATTTCACAATATCCGTATTTCCGACTTACCAACCAGCAACGCATGCGCAAATCTCACATTACTGCCTGTTTGCAGAGTGTCACCATTTTGTATTTTATTGTGTTTCGGTTCTTGGTCCCTTAACTACCGACAAGTTTGGTTTTTTTTATGCGTGCATGATTTGGGCACTTAATACTCTGTGCCAAATTTCAACTCCTGACATGTGCTCCTTCATATCGCTAGGCTGATAAGACAGCAGGCAGTATGATTTTATAAACAAGATATAGTCTTGTCAATTAGGTAGAAACATTAATAGAAATGCTATTGACAAAGAAATATTAAATATATAATTGATTATGGTAACAACAAAATAAAATTAAAAGAATGTTTATATTCTGTTTATCAAGTTACTAATAACTACAGTAACGACAGGTTAATTTAATAAGCTGTGTCTACTAAAATGATACTAGAAATGTCTAACAATCACTTGAGACTTACATCATCAGATCCCTTTATTAGAGGAGTACAAACATTATTAAAATGTTAAGTCTTAAAAATTCAGCAAAAGTATTAAAATCATTTATAAATCACTAAAAACATATACTTAGTGTTTAAAATGTCTTTTCATTAAGCTTATATTTGATGTTATAATCTTTCAGTAAAAACATTTTCGAAATATTTATTCAAATAAAACTGTCAAATTAAAGTTATAAGAATGATGGAGAAAATATTTTAAAATACTACAAAAACATTTCAAAATAGCTTACCAAAGGATCTTCCGAATACATTAACTTCCGGTCGTCGAGAGTAAACCACCGTTTTCTGTACGCATTTCCCGTTCTCGGACCCGTCTTCCACAACCATCCTTCTTTCGTAAAATCTCTCGTAAGACGATGAATTAATTCTTCGTCGTTAATTCCGGGAAATGCTATTTGAAGATGGTTCAGTTTTGCCGATCTAATTGCCATGTACCAATCGACAATTTCCTATATTAAAATCATAATTTAATAGAAGGCTTTGTTTTTAAATATTTTTATTAGTGTTTTGCTGAGGTTACAAGAACAAGAAAAATAGTAATAGTAATAAAAGAATATACAAATAAACATTTATAAAATAAAATTAATAAATTAGATTAATTATTGTCCTCAGTAGTTACAATTAGTATTGGGAGTATATTTGATCATTTTCAAATTCTCAAAATACTAAGTAGCATAATAGGCATTAGACAAGTATTTAGATAAAGTATTTTCTCACCTTTCCATCTTCAGAATACAAAAATATATTACGAGTTGCACCATCTTTTATATAACTTAGTTGCATTCCATTCAAATTACCAATTTTATTCGGACTAAAAGTAGCATTCAGTTCGGAGACACGAATAACTGCTTTTGGCTCTCTATTCTAAAAATAATCATTTAAATAGTAAATTACTGTTATATATTGTATTTAAATAAAAATGCATACATTATATATTTGCTACATATATTAAGTATTTCAGCATTAATATAAATTTACCTTAATGAACACACATCTTATAATTTATCACTGAATGAAATAAATTTTTAGATTATGAAACTAGAATTAAAAGAATGATAAAAATAATTAAAACAAAAGTTCATTCTCAAAAATAAATACTGCATTATGCTACCAATTATCTCAAATGCTATTATTATTAGCCAAAGTATAAGCATGGCCTGAATAAGTTAAATCAAAGTAATTTGGCCTAAAAGACATAAATCAAATAAAAAAAGGGTTTGGTTAAATTAATGTGTATAAAAACACTTTAATCCGTAACGGTCGATTTTCCCACAGTTGCCGTGGGAAAAATCAACCATTACGGATTAAGGCGATTTTATACACATCAATATTATACAGCATCCATATTACGTAGGTGATTTAAATTATTAATTCAAATATTAGTAGTATTCACAAAAATAATCTGACATTTAGATGAATTATTACTAAAAATTGAATGTAGACACAGTATAACCTATTAAGTAAACTAACCCAGCGTTTTCCTCTTTCAACTAAACAGAACTGCATTTTAATTATCTTCAAATAATTTTTAAAAATGTAAATACAAAATTAAACTGATAATTGAAGTAAAAAAAAATATGAAAGATGTGAATTCAATTGAAATCTCTGATAAACAGAAGTTGTTTGGCAAGCAATAATCAATTATATTATTCAGAAAATTTAATTAGAAATAATCATCTGACTAAAAAGTTAGAATCAGCATTACACTGACAAAAATATAGAGTTGACTCCACTTAAAAATGAACACCTATAAAGCAAATTTTCACATTAATGCAAATTTTGTCATTGCCCTGGCAAAACACGATTGTCCCAATGTTACTTTTCACATGATAAAGCAAACAACAATTTTACCAGAATTTGTTAGACCCAACTGTAAATTACCTTCACAACCCTATTTCCAGTAATGATTTTATTATTCACATTGAAAAGTGTAAAAGGCAAAGTGGTATTAAAATAAATATTCTATTTAGAGTAAAATAATTTAGAATAATAAGGTAGAATAAATCACCCAGTTGATTTAAAAACAAAAGTTTTTGGTTTACTTCTAACACCTACTTCAGATGAAAAATTTTTAAACAGATGGAACTCGTAACATTTAGATGTTCTAATACGTCGAATTCAGAACAGCTCGCAAGTAAATTCAAATTTAAAATTTTGTAGAATCGACCAATAAGATGCATCCGAGGTAAAAGTTCTAAGACCGTTTTTCATAATGACGTATCAATGAGGGTGGCAGGCCCTCTTTGATTCCTCACTATAAAAAAATGGTCTATAAAATTTTAAATTTGAATTTATATACAACCTATTCTGCATTTGACATATTAGAACAATAAAATGTCAGAAGTTCCATCTGTTCAAAAATTTTTCACTCTAAGCAGGTCTTAGAAATAGACCGACAACGTTGTTTTTTCGGAAAAATCGGCCGGGCGAATATAAAGGTAGCGAATGTTTGTACGATATAGTATAGCCCAGTTTCTTGAAAAGTTTTATTTTAGGATTAAAATATTTGCACATTATTTACACACGGTATTTTTATATTTCAATTAGTATGAAAAAACAAATTGCTTCAGTATATTATCAATATAAGCATAAAATGACTCATATCTGAAGATATAATTTGTTTCAAAAAGAACACACTGATAAAACAGTTATTACTAAATTATGAGAGATTAATATTAATTTACTACATGAGTAAATGACATAACTTATGATAACATTCTGTGCCAATTTAAAAAAACAAGAAAAGAAACTCACTTCTTTCACATAATACACAAGTGTATTATTAATTTGTGACAATACAAATTTCCTGAGTTGAAAACGACCCCCATCTTTTCCTCTCTTCCACAGCCAACCTTCCATTGTTTGATGCAAATAAATTTGGCAGTCGGGATAAATGAATTCCTCTCTTTGATACTTAGCACGTACCCACTGTTCTTTTAACACCCTGAATAATATATATATAATAAATACTTATTCAATATGCGAAGCATGCAGTGCCATAACAGCTTATATTTACATTATTTTGATATTCCAGATAATTTGTAACAGTGAATTTTTTTACCATTTTCTTGTAAAATTAAAATGAATTCATTCACTGGAAAGTGTTTCTTACTGCTCTGAATTTTTTTTTTTTGGAATTTACAACATTATGGAATTGCATGCTTCGTGTTATATTTCTGTCAAGTGAAATTTGATAAAATTTCAATACAAAACTAACATTTTAATCTACAAGGATTTATCAAAAAGTAAAGACCAATAGTGAATATTACAATGATCTATAAATACCATTTCACTGTAATATATACAAGATAAATATATATTAAAATGAAATATTTTTATATTCAAAGTTGTATCTACAGCTAATCAATGAGCTTCTGTCACTGGTGCATTATCATTTTTAAAAAAGGTACAGACCTAGAGATATAACATGAAGAGGAAGTCTGTGGTGTCATCTGATTTCTTAGGGCAAAATACACATCAATGACAGAAATTAATAGACACACATAGAAAGACCCTTTCAAACAGCTTTCCAAAAGGAATCATGCTTTTGAACAATGTAGGTGTTTTGTGTTACATAGACAAATGCCTTTTTTCATAAAATATCCAAACTCTTAATGCTTTTTGTTGCTGTCTGAATTAATTGTTTGCATAATAAGAAATGAAAATCCATACACTATGTGTAATAGGACAGATGGGAAAACTCAATTTTAGTATTATTTGGATTATATACAGATTATATACATTCAAAGAAGAAATGGTCATAAAAGCAATTTTTGAACAGACAGATAAAAATGTATGAAAATTATATTTTAAATGCTTTTATAGCTGCTTCTTCTTTAATTTAAATGTGTTTAACACCAAGAACTTGAGTTTTTTTATCTATCCACAATTACTTGATTGTGATCAGTTGTGGAGTGAAATTTAAACAAAAAGAGCATTTCGAATGGACCTTTTATCTCCAAACCTTAAAATATTAAGACTGATTTACTTCAAGAATACCTTGCACAACATCTATCCATTGACAAATTACTTCATATGATGTATTCACTAAAACTTGATCAGATTTTGTTCAACACCTGTTTTAGAATATTATTGTCCTTTCATAACTGAATTCTAAATCCATTACAGCTTAGAGCAGGGGTGGGCAACCCTTGACACACATGCTAAATATGGCATACCAATGACCCAGAGTTCACCTTAAAGTAAACTTCCATCATCTTCCCTAAGTTGTATATTTTAACTTAATGCAATTTTATTGAGTAGAGTGGTACTTAAATAAAAAAGCAATAAAGAAACAAACATCAACTATTTTAATAAAATAGGAAAATGAAACAAACATCCTATTTCCAAGACCTCTATCTCTGCAATGTAATGATGTGTAGTACTGTACATGAATCATTCAAAAAATAATGCAACACATTTTTTTCTCAAAGCAGGTTAGTTATATTCTATTTCAAAACAGTTTCCCCAATTCTTAACTACAAAAACCTTTTGTACATAATCT
The DNA here is from genome assembly GCF_030686945.1 of Centruroides vittatus. Taxonomy (NCBI): domain Eukaryota; kingdom Metazoa; phylum Arthropoda; class Arachnida; order Scorpiones; family Buthidae; genus Centruroides; species Centruroides vittatus. The sequence goes on along the minus strand of NW_027122237.1, from coordinate 2,035,711 downwards.
CCATTCATGTCAATGACCTTATGCAATCTAGATGTGACAGCCTGTATGACTTCAGTGCCATATTACTGGTCTTTATTTTAGCCAACTTCTCACTTCATCAATAAATTCCTGGTTGCTGCAATATCTCTTCCTGCAGATTGCATCTTTCAGAGGACCAAAGAGATAAAAATCTGAAGGTATGAGATCCAGGCTTTAGGAGGGTGAGAAAGGAGAGTCCACCAAAGTTCTGTGATCTCTTGGATGTGCATTTATATGTGGCGTTGCATTACTGTGGGAAAGAAGAATTTTATTCAAATCTGTGATCACAAACATGCTGGAATCATCTGTACATCCCACTATTGCAAGCAACACAGATGTGTGCAGTGGCCAGAGCATGGGAGATTAGACAGATTGCCTTTACTTTGTTCTAACAATAACAATTACTTCACACAATGACTTGGTGCTTTTATCCATTGCCACATCTCCATAAACATTCTTTAAGAGCTGGTGAATGTTCATTTTCTACCAAAAGAAATTCAATCATAGCTCTCAGTTTGGAATGCATCTCAGTACAGACTCCATCTTGAAAGCTAAATGTAATGTTGCCATACAACAGAGAAAAATGAAATTACTACAGCTAATGTTGGTAGGTTGAAAGATGTTTTACAAAAAATAGTTTTTCCAATAAAAATTTGCCAAGAGAGAAAAATGTGTTGCATTATTTATTGTACAACCCTCGTATCTATCCTGTTCGATCGACGCATCAATTTGCCAGGCAGCCATGCACAGAGTATTGCTTTACCGTCATTTTATATGTTTTTTGATGTTTTGTAAAAAATATTGGATTTTTAATGTATACATGGACTTTCAATTGTTTGAAAACGTTCTTTCAATACTTAAGACAACAAATAATATGCTGCCAAAATTTTCAGCTGACACACAAGAAAATTTTTCACCACAGATTTAGCAATTTTGCAGTGCACATTTAAAAAAGTTACGCATCTCTGGCTTAGAATATCCATCTTTGAAAGTAAATTTTAATTTTTTTACAGTCCCATCAACTTCAAAGTTATTCACTATATTATGAGAGAATTCAGTCAAAGTGTATATTAATTTAAAAGAAAATAAATTGTATATTGTGTCACATTTCTCAAATAGATTAAAAATATACACTTATCAGAATAATGTACGCCTCTCTGCTCTTTACTGACACCGGGTATTATAACTATAACTTCAAAACGAACCTGTTACCAGTGTAAATCTTCTTATGAGCGTCTGACTAATGTTTTCGAACTCAAAACAGTTCTTCTTCAGGCGGAGATGGAATAATTTGAAAGATAGAAAAGAATGTTTCAAATCGAACCGCTTCGTCTAATTCTGTGATGGCTGACATGCGCTGTAGTGTCCGGGTGTTGGTTATTGTTTATGCGTGTCTAAAAGGATTTGCCAGGCCGATGAAATGCCTGGCAAATCCTTTTAGCCTTACGGGACTTAATAGTAGACTCACCGGACACACCTAAGCTCTTTGCGTATGCTAAAACTCATAAAGAGGGCCAGCAACTTCGTCCAATAGTAGACAAAGCAAGAGCACCTACAAGAAAACTAGAGAAGGCTACCCACCAACTCCTTTCGCCAAACTTGGAAGATTACCCTTACACCATTGCGAACCCAGAAAACCTCATAGGCCTACTGAAAAATCTACCTGAGTGTTCGAAACTTATCACAGTCCTTGACTTTAAATCACTATACCCATCGGTGAAGCTCCCGGCAGTTTTTTGCTCCCTCAGAGATTTCTTAATGACATACGTTCAGGATCAAGCATTCCACCAACATATATTGGAAATGGCCCATCTGGTCTGTTACAACTCGATCTTCGTTTTCGAAAGTACGATTTATAAACAGACAAAAGGCGTCCCCATGGGTAGCCCGGTATCAGGCGACCTATGTGAGATGGTGGTAAGGCAGATGGAAAGTAAAGTCATCCCACGATATCTTCCGGATATTTTACTCTATAAGAGATACGTTGACGACGTACTCATTTTATGGAAAACGGAGCCTGATATAGCAGCCTTTGTACAAACTGTCAACAACAACCCGTATGGCTTGGTCATAGATGTGGAGCAGATAAGCAGCACGGAGGCCCATTTTCTGGACATCGCCATCAGGGTAGAAGCGTCTACGATCCAAACGTCCGTCTACAGAAAACCGATGGCAACACCAATATACATACCTAAGGGTTCCTGCGACCCATTCTCGTATAAAGCGGTCGCTTTCAAAACCTTAGTAAGAAGAGCAACCTCGTACTCCTCCACTAAGAAAGCGCTAGACAAAGAACTGGCATATCTTAAAAAGGTCACAATAGACCAAGGATACCCTTCCCTAATACGGCGTATAACCAGACAACATCACCTAGGAAACGCATCCGCTGGACAAGCAAACGGTAGCGCTAACAAAAAAGATTTAACAAGGCTTCCTATCACATACAACCCATACGTTTATAAAGTATATGGAGAAATAGCCGAAAAACAGCAGATGCAGATAGCATATCGAAGAGGCCCCACAATAGCCGAAATCCTAAAAAATTGCAAAGACCCTCCGGATCCCAACAGAATGTACGGAGTGTACTCTATCCCCCTAAGGGACAACAGATGGCAAAGGGAGCTCGTTTACATCGATTCCACTAAGCGCTCGTTAAAGACCAGATTAAAAGAACACCAAGCTGACCTACAACACCGGAAACTCAACACGGCGCTAAGTATATACGCATCTGATCAAGATATCAACGCGGAACTGGATAAGGCTAAAATCATCGTAACGACGCCCCACCCAGAACATATAAAATGGTTAGAAGCGGTCGCTATATATAAAATGAGCTGTAATAATATCTGCATTAACCGAAAAGAAGAGATCGACATTTCATCGGCCTGGCAAATCCTTTTAGACACGCATAAACGATAACCAACACCCGGACACTACAGCGCATGTCAGCCATCACAGAATTAGACGAAGCGGTTCGATTTGAAACATTCTTTTCTATCTTTCAAATTATTCCATCTCCGCCTGAAGAAGAACTGTTTTGAGTTCGAAAACATTAGTCAGACGCTCATAAGAAGATTTATACCGGTAACAGGTTCGTTTTGAAGTTATAATGTACGCCTTTCTATCCTTATCTTCAAACATTAACAGCCGATTGCAGAGACAGAGTTTAACAACAGAACGGCCCATAGACATTGGCCGGCTGAACCGAAGTTTAAAATGCATTGCAAAGACGACGAGCGTCTATTTCCGAACGCCCTCTACGTGAACTTCGGCAAAACATTGGCTCTTACTTTCTTGGCCATTACTCCCGTTTTAGGTGTCGTTCGGCCAATCGGGTTATTTGTTTCTAACGCCCGAAAAGGTCGCTAGCTATATTCCAAAAGCTTTCGGAAATAAAATCTTAAGGCCGTCGACAACCGTTGTTCGGCAGTTAATGACGACCCTTTTCCATTTCGATATTTAATTTCGTCGCCAATACGGTTTAAAATACGAACAAATCCATATTTAGAAAATTTATACAGAATTCGAAATTCGTCTTGGAAATAGATTTTTAAGGAATTATTTTGACATTGTATTACTGTCTCTCTTCGTAACTGTCAAAATGAATAATTTTAAATATTTTATTATTTTACTATTATATTTTTTTACTAGCTGACCCGGCAACGCGTTGTTGTGGCTCAAAATGTATCTATTATAAATGTATAACACTTCCCCCGTGGGGGAAATTTCAAAAAATTCCTTCTTAGTGTACATTCTCTTGACGTACCCTATTAAAACGCAATCAAAAACGCATCTAAAATAGTATAATAAAAGCCGAGTTCTTCACAGTAAGCCTTAATCCCGTCACTTTTCCCGCTGGGGAATATCGAAAAATCCCTTTTTAGTGTATATTCTGTTGACGTAACCTATTAAAACGCAATTAAAAACGCAAAAAACCGCATGTAAAATAGTATAATAGAAGCCGAGTTCTTCACGGTAAGCCTTAATCCCGTCCATCTCCCCCCACTGGGGGGAATTTCGACATGTATATTATATAAAAACACGTGCGTATTCGAATGCAACGTTGTGTCAAAATTTCAAAGGAATCGGTAGGAACAAACGAACGTTATATTTTATTTATATTAATATTTATATTAAGTAATAATTTTAATAAAATAGGAATAATTAATAGTTATTCTCCTAACCTCACTCAGACTCTATTACACTGTAAGACAACAACACCTTGATGCTGAGAACCTTTAACTTTAATCATAAACAAACGTTTTCGGCCCATTCCATGGCCATCGTCAGGCTAACAACATTCGAATACTGTTCCGAATAACCAATTTCAAATTTAAATAAAATACAAAAGAACTCACGCGCGATGCTAAACAACGTAAACTAAAACTAATATAAACAACATAGAAAAGAACAAACGAACGTTATATATTATTTATATAGATAGATAGAAAATGATCTGCTTCAGTCCATTCTCACAGAAAAGCATAATGCCTGACAGAAAAGCAAACTTAGTTCGTCGGAAGGTAGCGCCATCTGTTGGACATAAAAGCCTTAATTTATATATAAATATATTTTTGAAAGGGGGAGATGGTGTAGGGGTATGAAAAATAGATAGTAGCCGATTCTCAGACCTACTGAATATGCATATCAAATTTGGTAAAAATCGGTAAAGCCGTTTCGGAGGAGTACGGTAACTAACATTGTGACACGAGAATTTTATATATATAGATTTCTATAAAAAGATTTTGGTAATTATTAAAATTGTCTCGTTTGTCTAAGAGTCTGTAACTACAATGGCCCCAAAATACATTAACGTTTTATAACCGACAGGATACTCGAATTGCAAACAAATGCATCTGATTAAAATTAATTGTAATTTTAAGTCTTCACCCATTTGAATATCGAAATTGGAACATTTAAAACAAATTTTAAGTATTTAATTTTGTTATTTTTGCTCCGAACAATTAATTAAAATGAATAATTTTGTCAATTCGTACCGTTTACAACATTTATCAAAGGAACAATATCCATTTTTATCTAAACTTTTCCACCAACAAAACTACCACTCAAATTAAAAAGCCCTCTAAACCTGCTGTCGAGCGAGTCTAGAAAGTAGGTCAAATAACTTGTTTCTAATCGCTGTCTACATTGTGGCAAGCGAGAAACGCCGTCTCTGCAACGAGATTTTTCTGAATCGCGGTCTACCCAATCCGTAAACCGCCGTCGATTTCTAAACATTGTCTCTGCAATCGGCTGTAACAGTTTTAAATTTTAAGTCAGAAAAAGTGATTGATCTTCAGTGTTTAAAGTAATTTTTCTTAAAAATCAAAGTGCATAATCTTAAGTTATAAATAAAATGTATAATTTTACTTTTGATATGCTTATGTATATATGATGATTACAAATTCAGGCAGTCCAAATTTTGAACATAATTCATTCCAGAAAAAATGTATAAAATCATCCAAAGTTGAGCAAGAGAACAGCTTGTTATAATAGAGTGTTTCCTTTTAACTCTGTGGGAATGGAAGGAACATTATAAAATATGTTATTAAGGTAGGCAAGTTTTAACAGTTTAAATTTTTTGTAGATTAAAATTATATAAAAGTCTGATTTAGGATAGAAAAGTAATATTTACAAAAGTACGAGTTGTCCAAAAATCAAGAACTGTCTCTACAGGAAATTCTTGAAATAGCATTTTATAAAAGTGTAATTACTGTACAATCTCTCTAGACACCGGTAAAATAAGTAAATAAATTCTTCAAACCCGTTAACCGGCGTCGATCTATTGATAAGCCTAACGAAGGCAAAGGCCAAACTAGAATTTCTTCATAAATGTAAACGGATTGGGGTGTTTCCCACGTCCATTTATCGTATTCGGAAAAGAAATTCAAATCGAATGTTTATTCGAACATTAACGGCCTATACGACGAAGCCCAAAGAAGAGCTCGGGAGGGGCTATGAAAACGTTTGCAATTCTAAAAATAGATCAACGCCAGTTAACAGGTTTGAAGAATTTATTTACTTGTAATTACTATACTGAGCAACATGTAAGAGCTCAACATGACAAGACATTCCTCTTAGTATTGTTTCAATGGACAACAATGTAACAATATCTACATTTGCACTTTCTTACAAAAATAAAACTTTTCTTCCAACCCAATATATCTACAAATTACAGACAGTAATTCTAGTCAAGCAAATATGAAAATTATAGCATAGCATCGCAAACTGCACATTAAAAGTGTTATATGTAATTAAATAAAAATCCTAAAATAACCCTCACGTACATAAATAAAATAAAAGTAAATAATCCTTTGAATGCATGAATTAACACAAGAGCAAGCATAGTCTATACTACACTAAATTTTATATGTATTGTAAAAAATCATCACTTACTGAACATCATCAGGACTGGGTCTGCGATAACAAATAGGGACATATATTTCATACTTCTGAGCAGCTTTCTTATTTCCCATTTCCTCCATAAATTTAACTTGATCTAAATCCCAATTGTCAAGTCGGAGAGACTTGACTTTACTTACGTGGGAACCAAGATTTCTGTGAATGCCAGCACACTGGGTACAAAGGAAAATTCCAATGTTGTATGAAGCCCATTCTGGATCTATAATAATATATTTTTTCATTTAAAAACAATGACACTAAAAAAATTTGATTCCTAAATCACTACTTCTTTTTCATTTTAATAATTCTATTTACTTGTAAAACATGATGCCTGATTTCAGAAACAGGAACTAGAGACTGTAAAACTAAGTTTTCTAATAGGAGCATTTATTATATCAGTTGTCTAATAAAAGATACAATTACAATCAATTTGTTTAGATCAAATAAATATTAATATTGATACAATAATACAAAGATAATACTGAAAGTCACCAGCAACATTTTTTATAAATTAATCTAATTTATAATGTACTCCAAGAACCTATATCTGGTGTGACCAAAAAAAACACCTGAAGAAGAACTCACAGCAGTTCAAAAATGTTTGTGGAAAACTTTATCTTTTGTTTTTTATACGTCACAACGGATACAGGTTCTCGGAGTACGTTATTTAACACATCCCGGTGTTTTGTGGTGTACTTTAGATTAATTTATTTTTGGAAAAACAAATACATTGCATTATTTTTCCACATAGTCTCCATTTTTCTCACCACTGTGGGAGCTTGAAAATTTCCATGCAGAGTTCTATTGTATGGGAAAAAACTGACACTGCTTTCTTGTATGTACCATGAAAAAATTGACACACCGCTTTCTTGATGTCCTCCACTGTTTTGCAGCATTGGCCTTGCCTTCCTTCGCCGCACCGAAAAAATGATAATTAAAGGGTGCTAAGTTGGGGCTGTAGGCAGGATGCAGAACTTTCCACCCCATTTTCTGAATTTCCTCTATAGTGGAATGAGCAGCATTGGGCCTCATGTTGTAGTGCTGCAGGATGATCATCTTTCCAAGATGTTTATAACACAATACACAGCAGAGCTCATGAAGTGTCATGATGTACCAAGCAGCATTAATTGATGGTTTGCCCAAGTTCAAGAAATTCCAGAATCCATCAGAATCTCAGACACAGAGCCCATAATTTTTCCAACTGATGGCACTGTCAGTTGAAAAAGTTATGGGCTCTGTTGGGGAACTGAGGCGGTGCCATTCCATACTCTGCCATTTTGTTTCAAGTGCATAACGGTGCAACCAACTTTCATCACCCATCACAATATTCAGCAAAACTCATCAATTTCATTTCCATATTTCTTAAGTTCTTTTGTGATGGTTTTTCTCTAAATTTTGTTATGGCAAATCAAAAAAATGGTAAACCAAGCAAGCACAAACTTTCTGATCTCCTTAACCCTTGATCACCACCTGGATTGTACTGTAAGATTTGCTGCAATATTTGCTTCCACAGTTACACATCGGTCTTCCTTAATGATCTCATCCACTCTTTACTTGTTGAATTTGTTAGAGCAGTCCATGGTCAGCCAGTACAAAGCTGATCTTCAATGCTTGTGTTTTCATCTTTAAAATATTTTACCCATCTTCTAATACTGCAGGGCACCCGTCATATAAAACAAAGCTACAGAAAACTTAGTAGTAGAATGGGATGTAAATATTACAAAAGAAAATAAGAAATAAAAATTCCAGAAAATGTAGAGGCCTTAGGTCTAAAACAAACCAAGTTTATCTTTATTAATGCTACTAAAGTAGTAAGTAGTCCATGTATGTTATAAATGTGCAAAACCGACAGACCAAACTGACCACAAATCCATTTTGAGTAGCAATGAGGATTATAGTAATTATCCATTACTAATTGCAGCGGAGTCAATTAATCCAATATTATAATAAATCCCTATTCAAGATATATTTGTAAAATATGACATGCTTTCACTAGGTACGGATTCAATAACCTAATAAAAGAAATAAACAGCGCCTTCATTAATAGTCTGCTATTCATTTATTTCTGATGGTTTAACAGAAGACTTTAGGACCAACTTTAGCAGTAAAGAAAATTATATATGTATGGCAGTGCATAATAAATATGCAGTACAGCACTGTTTCAATAAAACAACAAACTTTTTCTTTAATATTTAGTTTTATAAAGTAAATTAATTATTTTTCTATTTTAAAAAGTTCATAAATTAAAAAAAAATTTCAAGACATTACAATCCATTAAAGTTTTTCCGAGTAATATTGAACATTAAGGTCGAAATTACGGTCCTAATAAAAAGTGAAATAATTTCTTTTTAGTTTAAGTTTTAAACTGGTTTGCTATAATATTATAAAGCACTCAGCAAATCAATATAGATATACGTACTTAACACCTTACTTTTTTTAAAAATGGCATAAATTCAAACATTTCAGTTTACAAATCATAAAATTGTAATTTAATAAATAATTATTCTCTTTTGAATGTAGATAAATTTAACTAGTTTTAAGAATAATGATCAAATAGAGAGAAGTTTAATTATTTTTTGAAGTTATAATTGCACAGAGCTTTCTGAATTTTTGTTGAGTGGGAAATGCGGATCAAAATTTTCTGCACTATACTCAGATTTATGATATAAGCCTGCTTGAATGTGTTAATCCAGATTTAAGTTCTTGCATGTAGCATCTAATGCTTGTTGCATGCAGCAAAATTACATCATTTTGACACCTGTTCATTCCCCGAGAACAAAAACTACAAAAGTATCATTTACATAAATATTTATAAATCAAACAACATAAATTAGCCTTTATGATGTAATATTAAGTTCATGATCATGTTTTTTGAGTTATATTGGTAGACACAATGACCACTAGACTTTAGACTTTCTTCTTTTTTTGTTTACTCGAATGACTACCAATTTGAAGTGCCTCAATATTGGTAAGGTGCAAATTATGTCATTTCATGAGAGACCAATGTCCAACTTATGGAAAATGAGAGGGGTGGTCATTGACACACTATCAGCAAGCAGGCATTGCTGCCAGAAAATATCACATTAAGCCAATGACAAACTATGGGAGATCCTAATGTAATTTGACCAATGAATGCCAAAATTTGTTAGTCAAATGAATAGTTTTATTCACAAAAGTGATTTAAGTAGTGGCAGCCTTGACTGTTCTTTTGTTCTTTACAATATTATACAAGGTATTACCATCTCTATCACTCTTTCAGTAGCAATATAGCAATACATGCTAAATAATAAACATAAATTATTATAATATGTTTCAAAAACATAATTCAAATTTGTAGTTGCAACATTATGACAAGTCAGTTACAGGCTTTAAGCTATTTAAATTGAAAACTTTTTAAATCCAAATTGAAACAACAACACTATATTTAAACAATAAAAAGATAAAACTTAATTAAAACTTATATAATTAACTAAATATAAGTTTAAAGTAACAAGCAATTATTTAGACATCATCATGATGCTAGGCTGCAATTTTTAATTAAATTTTTAATTTATTTAATTTAAAATACCGTACTTTCCAACGTATAAGACGACCCCCGACTTTTACGGTTAAAATATAGAGTTTCGGATATACTCGCCACATAAGACTGCCGTACTTTCCGGCATATAAGACGACCCCCGACTTTTGAGATCTTCCCGGGTAAAAAGTCGTCTTATATGCTGGAAAATATGGTATACGCTCTCCACCTCAAATTAGTAGTGGCTTGCACCTGTACATCGTACTTTTCCTTTAACAACAGAGTCATGCCAGTTATCCATTAACTGCTTTCAGGGGAAGTTTTGAATTGAAACAATGTGATTTCTGGTTTGCATTGAAAGTTCTTATATAGTTAAGAGGCCTCATGCCCCTAAGGTTTCCATATCTGGGCACATCTTTCATCTATTTAACTCAGTTCTCGAGACTAAGGAAAGGCAGACGGACGGACGACGGCAGAAATTTATAGGTCTACAATTTTTTCTTTAAATTGCAGCCCAATCAATAAGATAAACTAATTTTTATATATTCCTAAAATTTTGCTTACTTAGCAATATCAGAGTGACCTAAATTGCTATATTGGTTACTGCTATAATTTCTTTACATCAGGTTTTTTTCGCTTAAGAAATAAACCATAACAACATGTAATATCAATTTCAATTTAGGCTATATTAAGTAGATGTAATTATAAAACAATTTTTTCATATATCATTATTATAAATAATAATTATATATATAAACAAACAACAACTAACCCGTTATGCATAAAAACACCAACCACTGCCGAATTATCGGGCTAGAAAACGGCTACATCAATATTAATAATTAAAGATAATTTGGAACTAGCCCGATAATTCGGCAGCGGTCGACGTCTTTAATAATTATATAATTATTACTTTGTCGTTTAACAATTTTGTACGGCCGGCATTACCAACATTTTAAAGACATTCAGTAGTGTGCGTAATTAAACAATATCATTTATAGATTCTTGAAAATATTTTCAGTCATTCTCAAAACTTTTCAAGCATTAAAAAAATATATTAAAAAATATATACTGTATATCCACAGAGATCAACAGAAGGAATTTCTTTTTAGAACAAGTCAATACACAAAAGAAGGTTAGGCACCCTCGATATACACCGTGCCTACGAGAGCTTCCATTGCTCGCTAGGCCAAGTTCATAACTGCAATTCAAACAACAACAAAGCAGCACATAAAATGCTTCGTCGCATAACCCGTACCCCGTTTCGAACGGTTTTCTACGGATTATACGCACGAAAATACCTTAGCTGCCATATTTAGGCTACAGTATTTTCACGCATATAATCCATAGAAGACCATTAGAAAGGTTAACGCAAACTTTTGAACCAAATATTTAACTAAATGTTGATGGATTTATTTATATGTTTGGCCTAGTAGACGCAAAACCGTATCCATAAGTATTTTTTTTTTTTTTTAATTAATTTTTACGTCAAAAACATTTTTTAAAAATTTAAACTTTTGACGACACATTTCTTAAGTTGCTCCAATTAATATTTTATATAATTAGTTCTTTAATCAACATAATTGTAAGTAAATTTTTGCTGATTCATTCAATTAGTGGAAAGAAAACAGACAATTAAAAGATTTTACAGGATTAAATCATCACTTTATATAAAAAGGAAGTAGAATACTTCCTCAAGCTGTCAAAGTTACCGATTACTTTTTTAATTTTAAAAAATGGTTAGAAAAATGAAGAGTAACCAATAAATATTCTCAGGAAATAAAACTGATAAAAAATATGTACATTTCTCTTTTTAACACTGAATATACATTCATTTCTATGTAATTTTAGGATTTTGTAATGTTTCGAAACTTAAATTAAGATTTTAGGCCTTTCCAATGATGTAATATGACAAATCAGTACACAAAAATGTCAAATTAGTTTGGAAATTACCATCAAAAATACAGGAACTATTGCACAAGACTTTAAATGAAGCAGAACAAATTATAATAAATATTAAATTTGGTTTTCGTAATTCATAAATGACTGATTGTTTTTTTCATTTATTTATTTTACTTACTTAATAACGTTAACAAGTGAAGCGAGGTACTAATTAATAAAACAAAGTAACCGAGGAAAAATATTCTCTAAGTTTATTTTTATATATATTATACGTTAAATTAATACTTTACGAACTCACCTTTGCGTTTACAATCGGAACAGACTTCATTTCCATCAATTTTAAGTAATTCTAATAACTTTCTCCTACAGGCTTCAGCCATCACGTCCTTATTACTTCCTTTCTTGCTACCGCCATACTTTGAATAATAAATATCGTGCCTATTTAAACCACCAGATGGCGAAACGTCGTTTTGTTTATCGTAAAACATTGTTTTTTTTTCTTTTAATTCAAACTTGTTTTGAGACTTTTCTGAAATTTTAAAGTAAAATAATAATTTTGACTTGAATTGGAGACGTAATAAACTATATTTTCTTGAAATTTAATGTTAATCTCATTCTGACAATATCCATAGTTATCGCGATAACCAGGAGATAACGTTATCTTTTATCGATAAATCATTTTAAACAAGCTAACCGAATTTTAAAAATATTCGAATTTTTTGTGTATCTTAAACATATATATACTATTTTTAAAAAGTAAGAAAAGCTATCTACTTTATAAAATAATTTTTTTTTCAACTCTGCCCGGTGGGTACCAAATGGGCCGTTTTAACCAGCCCATTATGGGTTCGGCTAAGTTCGTAATGGGCGACCGGGTGGTGAGGAACGGGGCCCAAAATATCCCGGTGGACCATCACCAAACCCGAATATTTTAGGCCTTTTTTGCGTAAAACCAGTGTTTTTCGTCCCGTCCGGAGTCAATAGCGGTAGGCCGCCACCTTAACTGCTAGGCGATCCCGTCGTCTATATAAATACAGTCAAACCAAACAAATCAAATTAATTAATAAATACTGCGTTAATTGACATTCGCGTAATAGAGGTGGCACTCAAAAATTCGTGTTTAAATATGCTTAAGTTAAAATAAAATAACAAAAAATTAATTAATATAATATTAAAATACCCTCGGGGAACCTGTACCCCCTAGAAGGCGCGTTCCCAGATGGCGGATAGGGGAAGCCCTAATCAGCTTGCTGACGGGTTGGAGGGAAATAAAATACCTCTCGCGGACCAACAGGTCGGGTAGGCGAGACTCGAAGTGGCGACCAGTGCTGCCGTTTCTACGGTAATGTTTAGGGTAGTCTTATATTTAGAGTGAAACTGCCCTGTGATCCGATGCTTTTATTGTACACTTGTAAAGAAATCTATGCCAGAATTGATTTCGGTAATGACATTTTTTCATATCTGCTTTTGCTTGAACCAGTGGCGTAGCGTGGGTGTCAGCCGCCCGGGGCGGAGGAAAATTTCGCCGCTCCCTTATTTAGTTATTTTTGCATGATATTATTACTTTTTGTGAAATTTTGCCGCCCCCACTGCGCTACGTCACTGGCTTGAACCCTAAAATGCGCAAAATTTAACAGTGAGGACTTTTGAGCCATTGTATAAAAAGTTTTAAAATGTTAAAATTGATTTACAAGTTGTAGACAATGAATGGCTTAAACGCCCTACTTGACTCAATTTCCTTTATCCTTATTTTATACCACTTATTATACTTATGTCTACTAGGACTTATTATAGTGGTGTTCAATTTCTGCAAATTAAGGAGGTCTTAAGCCTGGACTCCACATTACCGGAATCCGCGACGTAATCGTAAAACTGAAAGCCAAACTGACGAAACTTTCAGTTTTGGAACGTTCAGTTAGACAGAAACAAGACTGAAAGCAGAATTAAAAATTATTTAACTTTTCTGTTTTCGTTCCGCTCTTCTGTCGTACTGCAACCAATAAAAACGCAAGGATTTGTGACGCGTAGTTTGATTGCCGTAATGGTGGAAAGTGTAGCGAAAAGGACGAAGAAACAAATAGATTTGGAATTATTCATCGAAGAAGTTAGAAATACAGATGTCTGTACGACAAAAAATGTAAATAATTCAAAGATTATTAACAATTTCGTTGGTGATAAATTCAGAGAAAGCATGGCGAAATCCGTAGCGTCATCCATGTTTGACTCTTTACGACAATTACAGAACTGATCAACAGATGGCGCATTTCCACGTTCATTTCGTACAGCCCTCTATAATAGGGCTCTATTCATTTCGATGCTAGTAGCGTCACAAGGTCCTATATTCTAGGACCTTGGGTAGCGTCACGGTAAACCTCACTATTGATTCACGGTAGTTCTTGAACAAAAGAAAAAAAAGGAAACGGATACTGAACAACCAGCACCATCTAGTGGAAAACTCTAAAATGGCGTAGAATGCGTTGTGAAAGGCAAGAAATCGTTAATATGATAACTTTCTTATTTTTGGTCTCCGGTCCAAAAGTAGAGAGTATCGTTGAAGTCGTCTCGGTCCCTCCGAGTTAAGATATATACTCAAAGTCCCGAAATTCCATAGGGTGCAATCTATACAACTTCCATGGCTTATACTAATGTGGCGCCATCATTGGAAACCAAACAATAATAGTAGAATTGTTCATCTGATTTTGAAGAAGCGTGTTTCAGTTATAATAATGGTAGAAGATATTTACAACTAAATTATGTTCCTATAATTTTTTTCATTTCCTCCACATCTTCAAAAAATCCTTGCAATAAAATGTTCGGAAAGAAAACGAACATCTAAAACCCCTATTTCGGAAGCCTATAAAGAAAAAATTGCAAAGGTAGAATGTGAAGTATCGGTCTCTGGTGATCACACATATTGTTTGCCATCTCCAAAGGCGCGTGAATCGTTAATTTTAACAAGACAGAAAAGAAACTTAAATATAGCAGACAGTCTAATAAAAGAAACTCAAATAAGATTGTCAATTCAAGAAAACATTATTCAAAGGCTCGGAGAAATGCTTTTCAAATTTGACGCTATAATGATAGAAAATAACTTTAAGGGACTGCTTCGCGATCTATTAAAACATCGGCTTTTTGGTAATGTAGGCATCGAATAGCCAGAAGTTAAAAAGTTTGCTTTAACTATTCACTTTTATTCTAGTAAGGCATACGAGTATCTAAGACAGTTTATTAAGTGGCAGTGAAAGTAAATTAGATAAAGATGAATTTTTGAGAAGTTAAATATTATTATAAATAATATTGGTAACAATAGAGAAATGATAATGGCGAGGAATTTTAATGGCTGAAAAGATAGAAAGCGTAACCGAATAGTTGGACGTTTTGGAGAGGCTATAATAACCGATAATGGTGAAAGATTAATTGAACTATGTATGCAGAACGCATTAAAAATAACAAATGGATATTTCCAACATGAAGATATACATAAATACACTCGACATCGAGACACGTTGAATTCAAAATCAATATTGGATTATATCACTGCGAAACAAAATACTGCACTATCGATCCAAGATGTCAGACTTTTCTCAGCCGCCGAAAATTACAGGAAGCGGGAGCTAGCGTACGCTCGGTCGCGCTCCCAAGCCCCGCCTTTTTCCCATCAGGCTACGAGCCATTTGTGCTAGGTTAGCTACGCGGGCAAGAAGCAGCCTCAAACTAGACAACGTTTGCTCGCGTAACGTAGTCCACGCGACGTGGATTCCACAGATGTGGACTGGCTGTAGATCAAAAATTTTATTATAATAACCTATACTTGTAATTAGTCAGTTTTCGTTCCGAACTTTGAAACAGTGTGGGAAAAACATGCCTACTAGTTAAGCCTAACTAGGCTTAATTAGCCGAAAACTATTTATATATAACTACTGTATTTACTGTTTTAATATACAACGTTTATACTATTTTCAATACTGAATGTATTAATCGTGTAATTTACGTACACGGATACAATTCTATTATTTCTCGTACTCTCGTATCGTTGCGCTAGCAAAGGACAAACCGTGCGGGCAAGAAGAAAGGGGGCGGAGCCTTTGACGTCATCGGTTGTGCTAGCGCACGTTTGCTTGCGTTTTTGCTCTCGCAAAGCGCTAGTTTGCGGCGGTTCTTAGAATTTGCAAAAATTTAATGAAACGATGTATAAGCGAATATATCCCACAAAATTGGAAAGTTGGATTTCTGTCACCAATATATAAAAAGGATGAGTGTAAAAATTTCCGAGGTATTTGTTACGATATGTACTAATGGCGACACTAGCGACGACAGGAGTCGTCCATTGTCTGTCGTAGAGCGCACCACGTGTGTCTCCTCTTGTAATGTGTTTAGTTGTAATAAATAATACATTAAGTTTTGCTAGTCGTCTCAATAGAGAAGTATACAGCATATAATATAACAGTATTACTATTACATTAACAGTACATTCAGCAGGATATATGGAAAATTATTAAAGCATTACCTAGAAGAGGAATAAAGACGTGGAAAACGAGGAACGAGCAGGTTTTAGGAGTGGAAGATCCACACGGTCATATTTTCTGTTAAAAATAACTGATTTTTAGCAACATTTTTCTCAAACTCCACTTTTATTATTTATTGACTCAGAAAAGGCATACGATAGTATACCAATTAAAAAATTATGGCAAGTATTAGATAATACAACAATAAACAGGAAAAATAATAAATAGTATTAAAAAATTATATAATAATTCTATTGTTAAAATTAAAATAGCAACAAGATTATCTGAAGGATTTCTAGTTACTAAAGGTTTACGCCAAGGTTGCTATATTCTCCCAACATTATTTAAAATTTATATTCAAAAGGCAATGGAAATATGGAAGAGAAAATGTAGTAGTATGGGTCTAATGTTTGGAGACAATACTGTATATACATTATTATTTGCAGATGACCAATTAGTTATAGCTGACGATTATGATGATTTAACATATATGACAAGAAAGCTGAAAGAAGAATATAATAACTGGGGACTAAATATAAATTATATGGTAATTGAAACTGAAGACATACACGATTTAGTTTTGGAGGAAAATGGAAAAATTGAATTGATTAAAGGATGTGATGAATTTAAATATTTAGGAACAAAAATTACTAATGATGGTCGGATGGAAATTGAAAATAGGGACAGAATTATAAAAGGAAGATCTATGGTAAGAATATTAAGTGAAATCTTATGGGATAAACAAATCTTTAAAACAACAAAAATAAACATATATAGGTCATTAGTTTTAAGTGTAATAACGTATGGAGAGCAGAAGTGTGGCCATTACATTCAAAATCTAAATCTAAAGTAGAATCCACAGAAATGGACTTTTTCAGATCTGCTCTATGTTAAAAACTAGATAGAGTGAGAAATGAGGAGATTAGGAAAAAAATTGACCATCAAAACTCTGTAGTCGACTATATACATAACAAACAATTAACCTGGTGTAGCCATGTTCGGAGGATTGAAGAAGGTAAACTACCACAACAGCTATTGAAATGGACCCTGGTAGGCAGAAGGAGGAGAGGAAGGCCGCGGGCTTCATGGATAGAGGAGATAAAGAAAGCTATGGAACACAAAGAATTGACAGAAGAGGATTGTTGAGATATAACGGAATGGCGAAGAAAAGTTGGAGCACAGGAAGGTGCTTAAGCATTGTTAACCTGTATAATAATAATAATAATAATATTAAAATATCAATACATAATTGAAGCAAACTTCGATTTTCAACCGCTATAACTGGCGAAAGCTAACGGCCGGATGGCCGAGCGGTCAAGGTGGCAGCCTACCGCTCTGGGTTACCCGGGATCGAATCCGAACGGGTCGAATAATCCCCAGGAATTTTTCGGGGGGTGGTCCGTTCGGATATGTCGGGCCCAGTCCGTCACCACCCGGTCGCCCCATTGTGGGCCTGGCCGAACCCATAATGGGCTTACTAAAAGAGGCCCTCTTAGTGCCCACAGGGCGGAAAGAGTTTAAAAAAAAAAAAAAAAAAAAAAAACTGGCGAAAGCTTTGTTTTTCAGTAAGACAATTCGAAATGTCATACCATTATAACAACGAAAAAAGACTAAATATCTATAAAATTAAGTTTTTATCGTGGCTAGCGTGTAGTCTCGATTATACAAGGACCGTTTATGCCAGTGATAAACACAGTTGTAGAACTTTGTATAACGATTTATGTAGCTTGGAGGAATATTTTCATTCAAAAGTTACAGAAACTAGTAGATTCTATATCATCCATATTCGCAATGAAGCGACTGAACAGTAAAAAACAGGATCTTATATAGTATTTAACTAGATCCATGGTTTCCAATTAGTGGTACGCGTACCCCTGGGGATACGCGAAATTGCATAAAGGAGTACGCGTGAAAATCTAAAATCGGTCGATTGAAAATTTAAATGCGTAAGATGAAGCAATAAAAAAAATAATGAGTGGACCATCAAAAATTCGGAAATCTACAACACGATGTCGAATGCACAAATTCGTTTATTTATAACTAAACACAATTAACACAGACTGTGTTAATTGTGCAATTTTTGTTTGTTGTGTTCGCGAAATTAACAGACAGAATTACCTTCGAATTTATATTAGTATGGATTAATACGAATTTCTGCTATAAGGGGTACGCGAGTTTGAGCTCTTTCTTGAAGTGGTACGCAGGAAAAACTAATTGGGAACCACAACTAGATCATTGGCGAGTATAACCGTATGGCCGAGCGTATCAATCTGCCGTTCTAAGGGATACGGGTTGAGTCTCATTTGAATCGTAAGAAATTTTCGTGGATAGTTTGACCAAATCTGTCTTCACCATCCGACCTCCTTCATTGGATATATTGTATATACGACCTTTCTTCATGTCTACAATTGAACCAAAAATAGGCGTGAAAAGGACAACTGTAAGTGTTTATAATTGAACAAAAAGAGAATCTGAAAAATAAGCATTTCTTTATTTATTTATATTTAAAAATACTTATAATAAAAGTTACTTATAATAAATATTATAATATAATATAATATAATAATATTTTAAATATTATAATATAATATTAAAAATACTTATAATAAAAGATTACAAACTCATATCTTCCAGAATACCAGGAAAGCAGCCGGATGTCGACACAAAATATTCAACACTTATACTCTAATGATGAATTTTAACGAAAATGTTAACTTTTTGTTTGTTTACTAAATTTTTGAAAATCTTTATTTCTACTTTAAAATCTTTTTAAAGTAGAAATATTCTAAATACAGACACTCTCCATCGTGTTTTGTATCAGAAATATCATATAAACCTCATACATACAGCCGAATGGCCGAGCGGTTAAGATGTCGGCCTATCGATCTGGGGGTCCAGGATAGAATTCATGCGGATCGATAAACTAACGAATTTTCGGGATGGTACAGTACATACGAATATATCGAGCGTCGTCCCTCACCCCCTCACTACGGTCGCTTCTTTGCCAGCCTAGCCGAACTCGCGACAAGCTAATTTTAAAGTCCTCTTAGTGCCCACGGTCAAAAAGATTAAAAAACTTAAAAAATGAATGGCAAATATAATAAATATAATATTTATTAATAATGATATATTATGTTTTAGGCGATGGCCCCCACATCCGGAAAACTCAATAAACCTAACTAAATGTAAAATTTAAAATGTATTTGTGTAAATGCATTGTAGCGAATCTAACGATATTTACGGTAGAGCAGCGTTTCTCAAAGTGGGCGATAATGCCCCCTTGTGGGCAGTGAGTAAATCTAGAGGGCGCTGGAGGCAGGGTACCGAACGGAGACCAAAGGCAAAAGTTGGGGTCACTGACGTTCCCTTTCCTCTGTTAAACTGATAAGAGGAAACATTGCATTTAATAGTTTCCAGATGTTGAGAACAATGTACTGTAAGGGCACAAAATGTGAGATTCATAGAAAAGTTTTCCTAAGAATATTTCCAATCCTTTCTCACACAAGAGAAAATGGGCTAGGGGGAGTTTTATGGAATAAAGGGGGCGGTGGATCGAAAAAGTTCGGGAATCACTGCGGTAGAGGGTCCACTCTTTTTTTTAACTCTTTCCGCCCTGTGGACACCGAATCCGAACGGGTCGAATAATCCCCAGGAATTTTTCGGGGGGTGGTCCGTTCGGATATGTCGGGCCCCGTCCCTCACCACCCGGTCGCCCCATTGTGGGCCTGGCCGAACCCATAATGGGCCTACTAAAAGAGGCCCTCTTGTTTTTTTTTTTTTGTTTTTTTTTAACTCTTTCCGCCCTGTGGGCACTAAGAGGGCCTCTTTTAGTAGGCCCATTATGGGTTCGGCCAGGCCCACAATGGGGCGACCGGGTGGTGAGGGACGGGGCCCGACATATCCGAACGGACCACCCCCGAAAAATTCCTGGGGATTATTCGACCCGTTCGGATTCGATCCCGGGTCCCCCAGAGCGGTAGGCTGCCACCTTGACCGCTCGGCCATCCGGCCATGAGGGTCCACCTCTATCCGCCATTATCAATGTAAAAAAGTGACCAATAAAAACGTTTTTTTAAATTTAAAAAAATATATATTTGAATTATGTTATATTTAAATAAAAAATAAATTAATTTATAATTACAAGTGATAGAGATTTTTATGGATAATTTTTTAAAAATAGTAACATATAGCACCATCTAGCGTCATAAAAAGGAGATTGTGTGTTAGATGTCATTTGAAAGTTTTTGGCACGATTCCAAGTAGCGATTGAATAAGGAATATTTGTTTGGTCGTGGCGATTTGGGATTTAAAAAAATAATGACTTACTACAGATTTTCATTTTGGATAAAAATGGACGAAAAAGAGCTTAAATTAGATTCGTGTAAACAATAGCTGTAATTGTAAAAAGGTAAGAATAATAATAATAATCCTTTCCGTATAAAATCTATAATTAAATTATTTTTAACCTGTTCAAATTTAAATGGAAATTTTTTCCTACAAAGAAATTTCTTTCTAAAAAACTTATTTAATTTAAAATCGTATATAAACAATTCGGTATTTTTTTCCTCGAAAGATGTCGCAAATTTATTCGTTTTGCCAATTAATCGGGATTTTCCAATGATGCGATAGTGATGTCGTCACTTTCACGTTGCGCCATCTTTCGAGACGAAATGATATTAAAAGACATGTTATTTAAATTTGATTTTTAAATCTTTTTGTTTATCTTATCGTTGCAATTCAGTTTGCATTTCAGATTTGATCAGTTTATATATTGAAATGCATTAAAGACGGTGCCAAATGGCTGGATCATTTTCACCATTACCCCTTTAAGAATGCTGATTAGATATGAATGGGATATTCAGTAAGATAATAAAAATATGGATACGAGTCAAAATTATATAATAAATAAACTAAACCCGAAACACGTGCTCGATAAATAACTAAATATGGGAAAACAAGTGATTTCGATAACGATTCGTCTTAACCGCGGTAGGAATTCCGTCAAATAAATAAAAAGATCGCCGTCACTTAATAAAGAATTCTAAAATAAATTCTATAATCAAATTATAACGTTGGTGCGTTGCGTATATTAATAACCGGACGTCTGCTTTCGTATCTTTTGTCCCGATTCCGGAGGTCGGTCGGGATGCCTCGACGTTAAGCTCGTCGACTCGCAGAGAGTCGATTCTAGGGGTCTTTCGTTCTTGTTTTACTTGGCAATGTCAAAATACCGTCTTTTATTGTTTAGTCTGTTTTTTAATGTATAATCTAAAATAAATACTGCAGGAATAGGCTCGGTTTGAACGATGCAAATGTGGTATATGTAATTGTGCGCTACAAAAAAATCCGGCAGGAAGTACAAAAATCTATGAAAGGAAACGTTTTCTCTCGGGTCGAACGGTCGTCTTCGGGCTAAAAGACCTTCGAAGATCGAATGCGGCCGATAAAATGCGCCGACCGTTCGATGCCGGCGAAAATGTTTCCTTTTGTAGATTTTTGTATTTTCCTGCCAGATTTTTTTGTTTTCTTTGTAGTGCTTAATAGCCTTTAATTTAGAAGTTTGAGTATCAAAAAATTTTTGTTAATTCTGGGAGTTTGGGAGAGTTTGCAACCCTACTTGATGTTCCGTTTTGCAATTTTGTCCTATAAACTTTGTAACAAAAGATGTTCGTTCGGTAATATGAAGTAATTATCTTCTCCGTGAGTGTGGTACGTCAATTTTGGGATCGTAATATACATTTTAAAAGACGAAGCAATATAATAAGTAATGGTTGGAATAAAGTACGACTACATTAAAATGGTGACGGTCGGCGTGAGTGGGACCGTCGTGATGCCAAAATTGTAAATAATCTCGCAAGCTTGTTTGGCATTTTGATACCCAAGGTGGAACATTTGTTTCGCCGTGGGTACCAAAAGTTGTGGCAAAAGAGTAACTAATTTTATTAAGGCCAAATGATAATAGATTAATAGATGTTTAAATTAAACTTAAAGAATTAGATATTAAAAGATTAAATAAATTCAAATATTTGGTTGTTGGATAAATGTCAAAATTGATGACGACGTAGAAATAAGAAGCAGAATTGAAATGGCTAGACAAAATTTTATAAAAATGAGATCGAGACTCCGTATCCTCGATTTGGATTTAAAAGTCGGACTAAGGACGACGACGGAGTCGTGGGGGGGTTTAAATTTCTACGTGGAACGGAAACCCGAGCGTTAAAGAAGGATACGGTCGAGAGACTCGAAGCCTTGGAGCTTTGAATATATAGGAGAGTGCTACGAATACCCTGGATATATAAAATAAGAAAACAAGAAATCTTAAGAATTGATAGCAGGAGCATAATAATAATAGAAAAACAGCTTATTTAGGACATTTAAGACCTTCGAGAATATCGTGTATTAAAAATATAAAACCGTGGATTGGTCTTTCCACGGAACAACTGATAAGAACAGCCAAGGACAGAAAATCATTTGCCAAAGGGATTGCTATACTTCAAGCAGAAACAGCACTATAAAAAGAAGATATTTGAACTAATTTTATAATCTATTGTCGTATTTTCAATATTTTAAATTATTTGTTTTATCATAATAAAATGATAATAGAATATTTTGTTATTTTAAAATTCAAAATTTTTTACAGTAATCATATTAGAGTGGCCATAAAATCTCTGTGCGCAATATTATGTTTTGGATTTTTCAAATTAAGAGATTGATTGAGGGTAAATTCAATGGGCACTGAATTGGATGTAGATCTGATGTGGCAGTCTTTGCAAGTCAACACTTAACAATATATAATATAATTAGATGAGTCTACTTAACAGAGCAGTTTATTTAAGAGAGCACTCTTCCATGTTCCCAATTTGCCTGTTTTACATTAGCAGGACTCCTGGTAACAGAGCATCAGATAGACTGCTCTTCTAAAATTAATGGTAATTTTTATCACTAATAGAGCATTAATTTAGAAGAGTAGTCCACATAAAGGAGCATCATTAGAAGGAAGATTTATAAGAGTCTATCTTTAATTTTAAGGTATGTTACCAGCCAGGATACATGGTGACAGGACTCTCTATATTGTGGTATTGAGATTTGGTGAACCTTCCATTGGTCAGTTTCCTAATAATTTAATATTCAAAAGATTTACAGAACCATAATGAACAGGACATATATTGGATATACATATGAAAAGCAATTATAGATTAAAAAGGTATCAAAAATATATGTGAGCAAACAGTGCAGATCACATATACATCATAATAATAAATGCTTACTGGAACAAACAAATCAGAAATTAAATCTATTACACGCCTTTAAAGTATCCAGCATACTGTTAAATTATCATAAGAACGTTTTCGATCACTTTTAGAGATCTTCTTCAGTTACCCATTAAAAAGAACGAACAAAATTCGAATTTAAAAGATCGCAAGTTTCGTTCATAATGACGTCATCACTAACGTAAAACATTAAGAAATTAAAAAATTAAACAAATCAAATAATTCTAGTTCCCGTGTGTAAATAACTTAACGGTAAAAACAAAATAAGATGAGAATGGAGAGAAGCGGCTAGTGCGTAGAAGTGAAATTACGTCATATCCGTTATATGGAAAGACTTCCAGGCGGTTGCTAAGCTGTCCGAGTCTCTATGATTAATGCAGTGTTTGCTGAGGTGCGCCTTGTGTATCTCCATTTTTTCTATGTGTTTTATAGCTTGTGTTGATCTGGTAGGTTTAATGATCTCAGCCTTGTCCCAATAAACCGTCACGTCCTGCTCCTTGGCGAATGCCGCTAGTACCGTACTATCAACGTTTTTATTGACTGCGTATTTGTGTTCCTCGATCCTTTTTTTCAAATTTCTCATGGTAGCCCCTACGTACACAAGGTCTGAGTTGAATCTCTTATCCCTCAACGGTATCGAGTAAACTCCCGTGAGGGTGTCGTATC
Source organism: Centruroides vittatus (assembly GCF_030686945.1). NCBI lineage: Eukaryota > Metazoa > Arthropoda > Arachnida > Scorpiones > Buthidae > Centruroides > Centruroides vittatus. The sequence goes on along the minus strand of NW_027122237.1, from coordinate 2,011,430 downwards.
TATATCTTTCCTTGTCGTTTCTCAAAAGTTTATAAACCGTGGGATTACGTCTATAAACTATGCGGAAATTCCTTTTTCTGGCTACTTTCTTAGTGACTTTGTTTAAAAACGGTATGTAATTAAGGACAATCCTTTCTTTCTGCTCATTTTTCTTTATACGTCGGCTGTGTGGCTGGTAGGTCTTAATAAGGGTATCTATCGTTTGTCTCCTGTACCCATGTTGTAACGCTATTTCGCGTATGTAATCTAACTCTCTGTCTGTATCATAAATGCTAGTACAGTGCGTGTGAGCTCTCTTTATCCATGATTTAAAAGCCGTTAATTTCAGGTGTTCCGGGTCTGATGAATTCCTGGGAATGATGTAAGGTTGATAAATCGGCTTGCGGTATACTTTTGTTACTATGTGTCCCTCTCTGCATATAATCTCCAAATCAAGGAAATTAACCCGTCGCTCACTTTCTTGTTCTAGCTCCAGTGTGAGACCATAGGAGTTATCGTTGACCAAGTTTATAAAACGGTTTATATTCTGTTTATTTTTCCACAAAATGAAGATGTCATCCACGTACCTTGTGTAAATCACTATATCTTCTTGGAAGAAAGGTAGGATGTAGTTTTCCAATTTACGCAGGACAAGCTCACAAATTAGAGGCGAAGTGGGGCTACCCATTGGAACTCCACGTTCCTGTAAGTATGTTTTTCCTTCAAAGCCAAAGAATGACATATGAGAAATTAAATGAGCCAATTCTAATATGTCTAATAAATTCGAATTTTGTTCGTTCTTTTTAATGGGTAACTGAAGAAGATCTCTAAAAGTGATCGAAAACGTTCTTATGATAATTTAACAGTATGCTGGATACTTTAAAGGCGTGTAATAAATTTAATTTCACATACACATTCTCATCTCAAGAAGAGACAAGCCAAGAAATGATTAGCAACGAGGTTTCAGAGGTCACGTGGCTTTGCTTTAAATCCATACATACTTTTTTATACTGTATGTCCCAAAAGAAAACATTCAGAAATTTTGGATGCTACCTACTATATTTCTGGAAAGAAGTGAAAGTAATGTGACTGATAAATATACTGTATTTACTAATTATTCAATAGAACAATCAAATTAATCATATAAGAATGGAAATCAATATGTAATACAGTTAAAATATGTGATAATGAATTAACATTTCTGTGTTCTAAATTACATAGAGCTCCTAAGACATGAAAAAGTGGCAAGGATCAAATACCATTTCTCCCGGGTGAAGTTCTACGTTAAGGGAGCACGACACGGCGATTCCAAGAATGCTCCTTTAAGCAAACTCGACCATAATTTGCATTTGAGCATCGTTTAAGAGGAAATTTCTCAAGTCCATCTTTTAACAGTTAAAAAAACTAAAAGTCACCAAAAACTGCTTTATTAGTGACTTCCAACAGTCGGTATGTAAGATGACAGAGTTCAGAAGATTATGAAAGGATTTTGCATATTTGACTCACATTCTCTTTAATATATATATTCTTTACTTAAATATTTACTTTTTATCTTAGTTATTTTTAGATAAAACATATTTGTTTTAATATGTGGCAATCATTAAATATATACAGTATGTTGAGTGTTTAACTAAATCAGCTTCAAAACTTTCATTTAAGGAATCAACAGTAAGAGCTGGTGTAGCAATGCAACATAAGCTCAAAAGCACTAGAGTTTTGTGGAATTTGTTTTGATTTGCAAAAAAGTGGAGAACTATAAAATATTCTTGCTTTATAATAATAATAAATTTAAATGAAGTTTATTGTGTCCATGTCTGAATGTAGAAAGTGTCAATTTTAAAATATTATTTATTCTAATGCTGTTTATGGTTTCATAGATTGAATTTAGAACTGTCTTATAGCTAAAATATTTAAAATATTAAGTTCTTCTGTACTACTGCGCATCAAACAGCCAGGCCAAGATTTGTGAGGTGCACTTTAGAATAAAATGCTTTTAAAAATTATTAATTTAATTAATAATTATTATTAATTAATTAATTAATTTAATTTGCATGCACGTTATGTATTTTAATATATAAATTTTATCTTCATTCTTGTGTTACACAGAATTTCAGGATATTCAAGACTCTGAAAGTGAATGTTCTGGTCTGTTAGTTATGTGAATTTATGTTGACAATCTGGGACATGAAGCGTATTCCAGGTTGTCAGAATATACTTCAATTTTTTTGCACTCTCTTCCTTTTTCCTTATACTGTATATTCAATAAAACATTTAGGCTATAGTAGTAATTTTGTGGCTTCCAAAAAAACTACTATTTTATTGAATATACATACACTTTAAGTTTTCCAGAATCTCAATGTTTTTGCAAAACACTTAAGATTAACATTTAAATAATTTAAATAATTTACATATATTATTATTTAAACACAATAAGTAAAAGCAGGAAATAACTGATTTGTCTAGAATCAGTTACTTCCTGCTTTTAGTTCTTGTCTTTTTTTATCATAATTTTTTATTTGAGAAATTACCAGGAAAATTATTTCTTTCAAATAAATGAAAGATAAGCAATATAAGTTTTAATATATTTTCTAAATTCCAAGTTAATCTTAAAACATCCTGTTTCATAAATTAAGTGTCAAAACTTAAATGTTAATTTGTGAGGTAAAGCCAAATCAAGTGTTGAATGAATGCATCTTCACTAATGAGATAATGACTGCTTTCAAGTAGATGGTAATCATTTTAAGCAATTTTCCCCAAGTGTTTTTTTCTTACTAATAGTCTGTTCATTTTATTAAATTATTATGTAGGTATTGTTGTATACATTAAAAAGATTTTGGGCAGAAAAGCAGAACTATAAACTTTGGTGTGTAGAAATTAAATAATGATTAGACAAGTGTTGCCAAATATCTCATTGAGAGTAAAATTCACAAAAAATTTTTCTTCTTTATGAATTTTATTCAGTTTTGCATCAGGAAACTAAGATTCAAGTTTTGGCACTTAATTTAGGAATATTTCATATATAAGTGATGATCTTAATCCTAACAATTGTATTGTATTAAAATAATTACAAAAATTACAGATTGAGTTTTCATTCTAAAAAAATTTATTTTATCTCTTTCAGCACATCTTAATGAAGATAATTTGCATAATCTTAATTTCCAACTGCTGAGAAAATGATCCAAATACAATGATTGCCGACGATATTATCTATGTCTTGCTCTTGATACTTTCGATTGCAGTCGGTTCCTTCGTTAGATCCATTGCAGACGTTAGAAGGCAACAGTTAATTTCGACTCTGTTTGGATTTCTGTTGGTATTTTTTGTATCGGGGAAACATATCATTCATCCAGTTGTAACAATTCTTCTTAATTCTGTCATTGTGCTTTATTGTAATAAACAGTAAGTACTTATTTTTAGATATATATATTAATATTTAAAAACAACAATGAACAATTTATAGAGTTTAATTTAAAAAAAATTTTTGTTATATTATACAATATATATAAGGATTATAGACTAATTTATAGAATGAACAATCAAAGAATATTTACATTATTTCATATATTTATATATAATAGTCTGAAAGGCAAAAATGGTTTGCTAATCAAAAAAATCCAGCAATCAGTTGCATAACTTTTCTGGCTATTGTGAGATTTTATTTTAAAATGAACTTTTATTATATTATTAATTATAATAAAAAAGGCAAAAGACTTAATTTTGAGGGTAAAGATGGGTTTTAAAAAGTATTATAAATGCAAATGACAATTAAAATTTTCATTAAGTTTAACTTCTATCGTGATATGATACGTAACCCTTTCTTTTGAACTCTAACCTTCAAAATTTATGCTTATTATATACAAGTTACCGTGCCAAATTTTGTTTCTTAATCTTTACCCAATCCTGAGATATTAAATGAAATACACACCAACACACAAGTGCACGTGCACATATCCGTGGGATTTCCCCCTTCTCTTTACTTTTTTGGGCTTAGAGGTCTTAAATATCAAGATTTTCAAAAAACGCAGAGGATCAATTTGGCATCATTCCAATACTTTCCCTATGTTATATACATAACAGCCAGGAAAGTAAAAGTTATTACATTTTCATATACAACAAAGTTTATGAAAATAAGAAAAATTTCGGCTCAGTTTGGAAGATGATGATGCATAAATGCCTCTATTTTTGGCTTTGCTCTTTCCACGACATTTTCCATGACATCCGTCGACGTTACTGGTTACGGCACTGATTTCTGAGTGGCTGTTGTCCTTGTTGTTAGATTATCTGGGGCTTATTGACATACACGTTTCAAGAATTCCTCACCATCTCTTATGGCAAATTTCTTACATTAAAGTATCTGTGGTATACTCTTTGTGTGACAATAATTGAGCTTTGATGTAGAAAGTAAAACTCCACTATTTTCACTTGCTGTTCTTCATTAACTTTCCATAATTAATTTTCTGAACATAAATTCTTAATTTATGTTCAGAAAATATGCAACAGAAATTTAAAAAAACATTATAAACAGGAATTATGACAATTATAAACTTCTTTGTGACTTTTAGGCCATCCTGTTTCTGTGGAATAGCTATATTCTCTTATAAATTCTCAATTAATTGTATTTTTAAATTACAATTGCAAACAAATCTGGTATCATGTAAAGCTCTAGAAATGAATTTAAGTTGGTGTAAGATCAGTCAAGGAGACAGCAAATACAAATTATCTACAAGTACATTAAGGGGACGAAGTGAGTAAAAATCATAAAAAGGAAGTAACCATCATTGTAAAATTTATGATAAAGTTATGATAATTTCATTTATTTAAATATCAGAAAATTATTTGTGATAGGTAGAAGAAATGGACCCAACATATGCTGAAACTGGTATTCAGTTTTTTGGCAGCCCTAATGAAGTGCATTAATTCAAACAAACAAAAAAATTACCATAAAATTTATGTTATTGTTTCTTGTACTTTAACAGGAGGAGGAAAATATCACAAATATGTAAAGAAGAGGATTTTCTAACCAGAGCCACGGACTTCCTCGGCCAATCACATGTCTTACAAGTTTACCCAACTCTTACCGTATTAAGGAAGACTAAGAAAGTAATATCCCTTCCAAGTATCTCTGCTCTTCCCAGGCACGTGGATCCTCTGTCCAATGTAGCATGCCCGCAGACTCTTCTTTCAACTCTACAGTAAATGTGCGGTTACACTAATTTCAAATATAAGTACATCTTGAACCAGGCGGGAAAAAGAGATCTTTTAAAAGATCTCTTTTTCCCGCCACCACTTTACACATCCGAAAGGAATGCACGATAGTCCGCCCCTCGTTACCATTCTGTGGCTGCAACACTGTTCGCATTTGTTGTATTTTTAGACAACACGCACTTTTTCTACCGGTCTTTTCGCGACCAAATCTCGGGAGGTTGCTATGCAATGACAGGGATGTTGCTTCCATCCTAGAGAGGTCTGAGATTTACTCTATCCCATTGGAAAATGCAACATCTGGTATCCACACCCACTACATAGGAGCAACAACCAGAATGTTGTCTTGCCACATATCCAAACATCAACATTCTATCAGGGCAGGCAGGTACGACACTGAACTAGCAAGAATGGTGTTACAACACCAACACACCCCATTGTGGGATCATGTAGCAATGCTCAGATGTTGTGAGGAGAAGAGTCTGATGTATGTTTGGGAGGCCCTCCTTACTGTTTTATTAAATCTGTGCAATTCCCCCATGCTCGAGTCACCTGCTATGTGGGTCAATTTGTTTAAAAGGTTAAAACATTGTCTCTAGCTCCTTCTTGATGCCTACTAAACACATTATGGCACATGTCATTTTAAATTCATATTTGGTCATTCTAACTTTAGTTTCATTCTAATGGATTAATGCCATTAATTTTAATTCAGAAACTTTTGTTAGAAAAACATTTATTTGAAATTGTCTGCCCGAGGACAACGTTTTACAGCACGTCGAAAGCACTAGCAAATATAGCAGTGTTTATATGTATTTAACGCCTTTGTGATATTTTTCTCTCCTGTTAACCTGAGATTGGCTTGTCATCCACCTTCAAATTGAATTCTTGTACTTTTCAAACAGATCTGGTCTTCTACATTTGAATTAATCAATTAATTTTATTGATGAGGATATTGGCTAAATCTATAAATAAAGCACATCAAACATTAAAATGCCAGAAAAAACAACCAATCTTTACTGCAAATATTTTCTTCCATATACAAGGACACATTCAGGTTTGATTTAGAGAATACAAAATAGAACAGCAACTTAAAAATTGGAATACAGACATGATCAAACCTATGTCTGCTCAAACTTTAATTTAAATCATTCTGTTCCAGTTTTTAAGTTGCTAAACACAAATATTTACATCTTTCAGATTCTATATAATAAACTTTCCAAAGCCCAATACATTGATACTCAACAAAACTATTGCCCTAATTAATTGGGCAATAAATTTGCTATTATTAATGATTAGATATTAAGTAATTTGGTATTAGAGGTAGACATTAGGTGCCATCTCGTATCTAAATTAATAATTATAATTTTTAATAATTTATTAAATAATTTAGAACCATCTGAAAGAATTATGGCAATAGTTTGGTTGAGTATTAATGTATTGGGCTTTGGGAAGTTTATTATATACATACCATGCCAAGTAAAGAGATATCCATCTGCTGAGTGCCATAGTGGAGGTGTTCTTAGGCCTTGAGCTTAGCGGGACATTCCAATTTTCAACACGAGTGTTGAGTGTCGAAGTCAACAATTTGACGTCATCGACGACGTTCCAACTTCGTACGAAGTGCTTAGTTCCCATAATTCCATTCTCGGCAAGATGGAGGACAAGTGTATCATTTCTTCTGCCGTTACAGCATTTTGCAATATTTTTAATGACAACGCGACGATTTCATACAAAAGGAAAACGAAACACGACGACGACGCCGAACTGTGGAACGACAAACTGTGGACGACGAGCTATGGAAGAAAATATAAAGAGAAAGAAGGCCAAAATAATAGGATATGTAGAAGAGATAGTTCCTTTGCATTCCATGGAAGATTTTAAATCTCACTTTTGTTTGAGTCATTCAACAGTTGAGGTATGTAAAAGTGCTTAAATTATAATTATCTGTTTAGTTTGTCAAATATTTTACTGTAATTATTGTCACAAAGGATAGAAGTGTTTAATTTTAAAAAATTTCATTGTTTCGAAACTTTAAAATATATATATATATAATTTTACCTAAAATATTTCGTTTATGTGGCGAAAGAAACAATATTTAAGCAACAGTCATCATTTTAAGAAATTTTATTTTTATTTTAGCATTTGATGCAGATAATTATTTCGGAGCCTACTAAAAGAAAGCCATCAATGAAAAGAGAAGATTCCATATTATTATCGTTATGGTTGATTGGCAATCAAGAATCTTTTCGAGGTGTAGCGACAGATTTGGCATTGGACAGGGCCATGCTCACAGAGAATTTATTGCATTCTGTAAGGATATAATGGAAGTAGCAGAGAGAGTTATCCAGTGGCCTACAGGAGAAGAAATTGAAAAAACTGTTAAAGAATTTAATGAACTGAGAGGGTCCAACAGTTTTCCCGGAGTTTTAGGCTGTATTGATGGAACTCATATTCCATTTACAGCCCCCAAAAATGAAAAGGTTGCACATTTCAACAGAAAAAATTTCACTTCTGTCATTCTACAGGCTGTATGTGATGCAAAATTAAAATTTATAGATGTCTTTGCTGGTTGGCCAGGCTCATCAAATGATGCCAGAGTTTTCCAAAGAAGTCCTCTCTTTCTAAAAATGAAACATAATCCTGAGATGATTTCAGAAAATTATCATTTATTAGGTGATAGTGCATATCCATTATCCAAAAACTTATTAACTCCTTATCGTGATAATGGACACTCAAACAATATTAAAAAATATTACAATAAAATTCTTAGTTCAACTAGAATTGTTATTGAACAAGCATTTGGACAATTATTTGGCAAATTTAGAAGGCTGAAATGTCTATGTAAGTTTCGAAGAGATTTGATTCCAGAAGTGATTATTACTGGCTGTGTATTGCATAATTTGTGCATTTTATATAATGATATACCTCCAGATGCTTGTGCAATAAATGATAATTTTCAAAATAGTTCTCAGAATTTTGGAGAAGAGTATCAAGATGGAATTAGCAAAAGAGAGAAAATTGCTAATAAAATATATGCCAATCATAATGGTTAAAAAATACCTACTTTTATTTTTTTTTCTATTAATATATACTTACCAATTTTTTCTGTTTCAAAAAGTTGTACAGACTGTATATTTGTTTCTGGTCTTTCAGATGTTGATTGTTCTATCATTGAATATATATGTAAAAAATTAAATAGAGGAATTTCATTAAAATTTATAAAAATAATTATCTCTTTAGTTAAATACAACATTTAATTTGTTATTAATATAAAATATGTACAGTACCTGTAGATGCTGAATGCTTCTGATTCTCAGATCAAAGTTTATTTATATATGCCAGTAAATAATTGTGATCTGACCAAAAACAATGAAAAATAAATTTATTGCTTACTTGAAATGATATTCAATTTTTTAAAATCTTACCTTCTGTCATCATTTTTGCTTGTTTTTCATCAACTACAAAGTGATATGTTTCGTTGTCCACAGTAACGTGCATCTCCTGCATTGTCGCCGTTTTTCGTTCGAATGTTGCTCCAATTACCCATAATTCATTGGAAAGTAGCACTCGACATATCTGTTGAGTGCCGAGTGTGTCGAGTCGGCGCCGACAACAGTGCTACCTCGACGTCGAAAAAAGGAACGAATTTTAACAAATGTTGAGATCGGCACCGAGTCGGCGTCGAAAATTGGAATGTCCCGTAGGAGTCGTCCCCGGCTGATGCCACGAGTAACCGTGTATGGTTATATCTGAAGTTTAAATACATCTGGAAGCGAAGAATTGCTTGGAGGTCTGGGTGGCATAACTGGCAAGTGCACTGCATGGTAAGCAGAGGTTGCAAGTACATGTCCTGCTCTAGACTAATTATTTTCTTCCAAACAGTTCTAAATATTTAATAAATTATTAAAAATAATAATTATTAATTTAGATAAGAGATGATGCCTAATGTCTACCTCTAATACCAAATTACTTAATATCTAATCATTAATAATAGCAAATTTGGCAACAGTTTGGTTGAGTTTTAGATTTTATAATGAACATCTAGTTTAGATAGACATTTGATATAAAATCTGCTTAACCACATGCACAGGAACCACTTACCGGTGTTGGAAACAAAAAGATGTTGTTAACGTTTTCGAATCTGCTTAACCTGATGCCAGCCCTTGGATGTGGCCAAAAATGTTCATTTTTTTTTTTTTTTAACAATGAATGCTGGAAATTGAGAGATGTGTAAATTTTTGTGTTTATAAGATAGTTCCAGCTTTAGGATTTAATAAATTTTAAGTTGCTGTTCTATTTTGTACTCTCTTAATCAAACCTGAAGATGTCCCTAGCATATGGAAGAAAATATTTGTTTACAGTAAAGATTAGCTGTTTTTGCAGGCTTTTTGATATGTTTGATGTACTTTTAATATTTCATTTTTTAGTTTTAAATTTATTGAATTTTAGAATTAAACAATATAAATATAATAATAAAATTATAATACGTAATGCATATTTCAGGTATTGTCATGTGTTCAGTTTTGTATGCTGTTTTCTGTATTTGGCATTTTTCCGTACTGCAGAATACTTTGGTTTGACAACCCCTCCTGCCCACACCAATGCTATTCAGATGATTCTAACATTAAAGGTAACTTTATGTATAATAACTTGATGTGTCAAAATACATTTATTGGCAGCTAAATTCTTATTTAAAATTTGGATGGTGTATTTTTATAAAATATAATAAATTACAGTGTAGTGAATGGCTAAGGCAGTTAAGCTTCATCTTGGTATTCTGAGGAAATTGAAATAAAATCTGGGTGAGCAACCCCAGGAATTTTTCACAGGTTGTTGGACCCTAATCTTCATCATCTGGCTTCCTTGAAACATTATGTTCCTGGCTGAACTGATGGACATGGAAAAAGATCCTCTTAGTGTCTGCAGGACAGAAAGAATCAAAAATGAAAAAGTAAATAAATATAGTAAAACTTCTGTAACCCTAAGCTCCAAGGGACAGGAAAAATTGAGTTGCAGATGATTCAAATTATAAAATAATTGATTGATTGGAAAATACCAATTCTGAGTAGATTTGTATTTTTACCTCTCCTGCATTACAGAAAGAATCTTTGATAGTTTTTGTTTTAAAGAGCTTGTGTAATGCCTTTCAGCAAAATGTTCAATATAACTAATGGAATCTAACAATTTTGCAGGTACATCTTATTGAGATAAAACAAGAGATCCTCTTACTTTTGACTGGAACATTGTCTGCAAATGAATGTTGAACAGTAGAACTAACTGTCCAAAAATTTCATGGAAATCCAATAATTAGGATCACTTTAGATAGAATAAATATTAAAATTCAAGTCAGGGAAATTGAGAGTAACATAAATCAAACTCAGGGAACAATGAAAACCTTCAACATGGAGAAAATGCAAGTTAAGGAAATTCAAGTTGAAGACATTAAATCCCTATGCTATTTCACTGAAACCTACCAAGTGCTTCACTTTCTTCAAGTTAAAGAAATATTCGAGTTACAGATGTTCGAGTTAGAGAGGTTTTACTGTACGTGTGCTGTGGGTGTGTGTGGATATGTACAAGCCAATGGCCAGATCCAAAATGTGGTAACCTGACTGTCAATGAGGAGTATGGCCCAGTACTTTCTGGTATCCAATCTATAAAAAATTCCAACGATTGAACCAGAACCAAATCCAGGTCCTTCAGAATGACAGGCTGAAACATTTACTGCCTCAGTCATCTGACAGTGTTTTAATAACATCTTATAACAATATTTAATATTTTATTTATTTATAGATTATAGTAGTAATGTTTAAATTGTTTATATATTAGAATTAATATAAATATAATTTTATTTAACATAAAAACATGGTCTTGTTTTAAGAAAATTTAATTCTGGCTTTTAGATTTTTGAAATTTAGTAATTCTGTGTTTCAGCAAGTTTTAAAATTGAAGAAAATGGAATAATTTCAACCATTCAGAAAATAAAATTAGAAATTTAAGTTTCAAGACAGAATGAATCTGCCATGATTTAACCACTTCCAATAAACTCAATCATGTGCAGCCATTCCAAACTGTTTCTAACCACTCTTAAAATATAAAGTGGTTAATTAATTTTTTGACTGTCTTGTTAGTGTAGTGTGCCAACATATAAGACATATTTTTCCCCAAAAATGTCAGAAAATGGGATGTGTCGTAATACGTCTGCAAATACAGTGACTTATGTCCACCTATACATATGTATATTTTAATGTAGTGATATTTGTAAATAGGTGTCAAAATGTTTATGTAATGCTAGTTTAAAATTATTGATTTTAAATGGTCAAACTATATATATATATCCTTTTTTTTTACAGATGGTTGGAATTGCGTTTGAGTTGAATCACTCACATAAGATAAATCAAAATGCTACCAAAGACATCTCATTAAAACATCAATATGAGATGATTAACCCATCATTCATTGATATAATTCATTATTCATTTTGTCATGCGGGTGTTCTAATTGGTAAAGTATATTCCTAATAAATTTGGATTTAGTAATTTTGTCAAAATTAATTACATTTTGATATTTAGTTAAAATTTTTATATATAATAGGAAATTGTTTTTGTTGGAAACAGAAGTCATATTTTGATAAAAATATATTCTGTAAAAATGAATGTTATGTTGCATATGACAGTACGAAGCGGTAAATATTTTATTTTTAAATCCATACTTAGATTATTGAAAGAAAAACTAAATAAATGCACCTTTGCATATATTTTCTTTATCTTTCTATCATATTTTTAATCATAAGTTTTTTCTTTTTTCTTAATGGTCTAATTAACTAATGATGTAAATAACTGCTTCAAAAAATATATTAATTGTTACTGATTTTCAACAGTTAACCATCTTTGCCACTTTGCCATTTGGCTAATATATTTTTATCAAAAATTCTGAATTATTAAAGTAATTTTATTTTCTGTATGCAATCTACTTCTCAAATTATTATTTCTAAGTACTAATATAAATATCAATATTAAGTAATGTGTATAATGTATTTTATTAACATGGATGCATGTGTGTGCTTGATAAGGAAAGTGGCAAATTTGTGATAAACTTATCATCTGTTATGATGCCACTTCAGAATACTGTGACAATAGATACCAATCCAACTGTTGCAGCAATCACTGTGTTGCTGTACATATGAGAGTTAATAGTAGTGTTAGCTTGTTGCATGTGATCTGTTATTATGGTAGCAGGTTTGAAAATGATGTAAAAAACTTTAAATTCTTTTATCATCAAATAAGAATTTTTAAGACACAGCATTTGAACAAGCACTTCAGTCATCATCCTTCATGAATATTTGTTATATGTTCTATAGAAAAAAAATATGGTTGTTCTTTTGAGGACAGCATTGTGATATTGATAGCCATCTTTCTATTCTGTACCACACATGTGCATCTTCCTTTATAAGTCAACACTTGAAAACAGAGGTAGCAAATCTTTTCGAATGTGCAAACTTTATGTGAATCTATATATATAATCGAGACGAGTTGATAACAATAATAATAATAATCAGTGCAGAGCTCAAACGGTTAGGAGTTGAAAGTTGAAATCTGGTACACAGTTAGGGTACATCACGAGGACGCACACTAAGAAGGGATTTTTCGAAATTCCTTTCCATGGGGAGTGGGACAGGATTAAGTCTTAACACTTCCATCAACAATGTAAGACTATCTTATCAGCAAACGCTGTTGCAATACTTTGTAGTTTTCCCAGCTGGACATACAGAGAGGCCGGGTGGCAAGCTCTCGTAAACTGTTGATGGGCGAGATATAATTTTAGCTCCACATCAGCTAGAGATTTATGCTTACATTTAATTAACTTCGAAAGAAGCGATTTCTCCACATTCAGCAGGGCACTTCGAAGGCATGCAGGAAAGGCTGTTCGGTTGATGGTGATGCACTTCGGGATTATGCCATGTCCTCTACACTTAAGTAAGAAGATTAGCTGGGCATGTAACTTATACCACTGCTTTTTCAGATTTAACATCGTAAAAAAGGATGTCCGTTGTCCAGAATTCATCTTAAAAGTAAATCGTGACGACGGTGGACTGCACACCAATCTCTTTCATAAGCAAGAAACGAGAAAATTAACATCCAGGCGTTAAGTGTTAACGAATATCGCTATAATCACTAGCGCTTTCGATGAAACTATTTTCGTCTTCCTCAGGTGGATAAAAACGGATAAAATCCTTTTTCAAATCAAAAAATTTTCGAAATGCAAAAACCGCTTTAGAACTTTGGAACACACTCACTGATGGAACAGAGCGAGAAGAAATTTAAATGTGCGCGCGTGGTGACATAGCGCATGCGCTATAAATTACTGAGATGTGGAGCTAGAGGTGTTGTTTTAATCTGTTATGTAAGTTAACCCACATAACAGGCAAATCAAGCGTGGGCGTGTTGCACGGATTTAGTGCAGCGGTAAGTAAGGCCTCCCAAATAAACACGATGCTCCTGTTATTACAATGCCTGAGCATCATAACCTGGTCCCATAGCGGGGTGTATGGGTGCTGTAACACCATTCTTGCTAGTTCGGTGTCTGCTTTGCCTGCCCTGATGGAAAGTTGGTGTTCGGAAATACGACAGGCCAACATTCTGGTTGTCGCACCAACGTAGTGGGTGCGAATACCGGAAGCAGTATTTTCCAATGGGATGGAGTAAACTCCAGACCTCTCTAGTACGGAGGTAGCATCCCTGTCGTTGCACAGTAGCCTCCTAAGATTTGGCCGTGGGGAGACTGGTAGAAAGAGCGCGTGTTGCCTAAAAACACGGCAAATACGTATGGTGACTCGGCCACAGAACGGTAATGTGGGAAGGACTACCGTGCATTCGTTTGGAACATGTAAGGTCGTGGGAGGAAAGAGCGATTTTTTGACCTTGTTTAGGAGGTACCTGTACTTGGCATTAGTGTACCCCGCCGCGTTTACTGCTGAGCGAATGGCATTAAGCTCAATGTCGACAGCCGTTTGACTGGAAGATAACAAAAAAGCCCTTCTAATTAATGGGGCGATAGCTGCATTAACATAATGCTGCGGCTGGAATGCTGTAGCAGGGATTAAAGGTGGTAAGCAGTTGAATTTACGGAACACGGAGTACGATAAAGTTCCCAGGGATTTGGAGATGTTTAGATCTAAAAACGCAATAGCCCCTTCATTTTCTTTTTCCCAGGTAAAGCTGATGGTAGAATAAACTTTCGTGAGTGCAGTTTTGAAGGCGAGGAAATCCTCCTCCGTGTCCTGCCAAGCAACAAGGATATCGTCTACATATCTGAGGTATAACAATGGATATGCTATGGTGAGGGGGAAATTGAAGACCCTTTGCTCAACATGCCTCATGAGTAACTCCGCCAATACCGCAGAAAGCGGTGAGCCTATGGGGACCCCCTGCTTCTGTAGGTATATCCTCCCATTAAACCGAAAATAATCGTTTTCGGTAATAAAAAGCAAGGCGTCACGTATCTCTAAGATCTGCTGCGCTGTAAAGCACTCCTTGATGAGAAGACTATTTGCAAGCATGACAGCCTCGAACTGAGGAACCGAGGGGTAGAGTGCAACAACGTCCAGCTGGGAAAACTACAAAGTATTGCAACAGTGTTTGCTGTTAAGATAGCCTTGAAATTAAATAAGAAGTTCAGATGGCTCTTGGAAGCTACACGTAGGCAACGTAGGCAGCCGCAACCAGTCCCGTGCAACAATGTAAGAGTTAAGTAACAATGGAAGTGTCAAGAATGGACATGTTAAGTAACAATGGAAGTGTTAAGAGAAAGCGACATGCAAGATGCAGATGCAGGTTTTTGTTTTTGCGGGAAATCGAAATATTTTTAGACCCATCTAAAAATTCTCTAATTAGTCTGGAAACAGGGGAACCCAATTCTTGCATTCTGTTAAAACGGGTAAGGTTGACTATAACGTAATAATCTTAATCTTCGCTATTGTTACTTTTGCCCGAGCAACGCCGGGCCTGTCTGCTAGTTAAAAATATTAATGGATGTCAAAGCATTAAAAATAAAAAAAACCAATAATAATTGAATTAGAATAAATCTAAAATATGAAATAAATTGTTGTAAAAAAACTGAAATTTACACACACAAAATATAGCCTTGATTAAACTTTGGGGATTTATTTTTAAAATATACCTATCTCTTGAAGTTTATTTGAAGTCCAGAGACTTAAAATGAAAACAACACCTTTCACAAATTTATACGATTAAATTTGTTGCTGGAAATTTATGAAAGGTGTTGTTTTCATTTTATTTTACCAATTCCAGTAAGTTCTTTATTTTATTTGTCCTGAGACTTTTATTGAGGCCAGGGAAATAGGAAACGAGTAGATAAAAACTGAAATACTTTAATTATTTATATGGTTTTGCTAAATTGCTTACCGAATTTGAGTTACAACATTTGAAATAATTGCTGTTTTCTTAGTTAATCTGATTGAACGTCTTCCAATTCAGTTATTACATTGTCATTCATGACTTTCAATGTTATTAGAATCAGGATCTTCACTACTATCTTATGATTCAGACTCACTATCTTCAATTTCAGTTTTCCTAATTACCCTTTGGCTGATAAACTTTCAACTAATGAATAAGCTTGAACTTAGGAAAATTTCAACTTTCTCACGCACAATATTTGATCTTATTTATAATTTTATTTCCAGAAATGTTCCCATAAACCTTGGAATAAAAAATGCTGCTGATTTTAAACAATTTGAACAGGTAGAATTTTAGTTAAATTTCTTATTTGTCACTCTAAATTACATTATCCAGGTTGAAAAGCATGGGAAATATATTAAAGTGTATTTTGCTTTTCAACCTGATTCTTTGAGACAGATTTTTATTTTTAATATCATCATTTCCTGGGGTTTAATTGAGAAAATATGGTATGACATACAATAACCTAAAAAAATAGAAGCAATTTTTATATACCTTCTTCTTCTTGAATAATCTTTATTTCTTTCCCGACACCGCAAGGCACAGTCGGGTAAAGTACAGAGTGGCCTTTAGGCTTATAAATGGCAAGATACCGAATTTAAATAGAAACAGCCAGGTATAATGCCACGTTCTTGTGGCAAACAAAGGACTTACAGAACCTGGGTCATGAACCATGTTAAGTCATGAGTCATGACCCAACAGGTACAGCAAATTTGATGGTACATCGTACGTGAACAGAAGGACAGAAGACACAAAAGAATCACCAGACGCAAATTACAACATTGTGGCACAAAAAGCTAGTTAGTTACCAGATGAGTTTCTCAAGAAAGAGGCTCAGATCACAGGGCCAATTCACATTTTTAGCATGCAAATTAAGTTTAACAAGTTGCCTTATAAAAATATTATCTTTAGCTTTAAAACAAGTAAAACTACTTTCTTAATCCGACTTCGAGGAAAACACTACAAGTTCAGACGGACGAACTAACAATGAAAAATTAACCTCAGTATTTTATCATTACTAGTTTTTTTATTTTATCCTTATCACAATTCACGTATTCCAAATGCATTTCACTCGATGATTGAGCCTCTTCAGTGGAACAATTAAATTGTCAATCATTACATTCCTTTTATGTCAAGCAAATCTATCTCAGCATGCATCGACGGCTATGCCGGTATTCAAATTCATAATATTTGCATGTTCGATAATACAAAAGTGTTCTATTATTTTTCTTTCGATACAACTTTCTTTTCTATATAATATTTTAACATTATTAGTATTTATGTTACAATTAAATTCGTTACAATATAAGAATAATGCTGACTCTTTTCTTTTTAATCTAATCGCCGCTTCGTGTTCTTTCATTCTTACGCCAAGTCTTCTTCCTGTTTCTCCGATGTAAAAATTTGGTACAGGACAGGTACAAACCAACTTATTCTCCTGCGATTCCTAGTTGATCCTCTGGCGCCTTTTCCCCCCATTATTCACAAAGTTAATCATACCGTACATCTTGTTTTTTGACATGCCACTATACATACAGAAAGTTCTTTAAAAACTGGTTTATATTTTTCATATAATTTAAACATATAAGGAAATTTTATATAAAATGTATTTTTTACCTCGTTTTTAACATTAAATCTATGGTTTAAATGTGAATTATACCACTTACGAAGGATATTCCTGGGATAATCATTTAACATAAATTTTTT
Organism: Centruroides vittatus; assembly: GCF_030686945.1. Lineage (NCBI taxonomy): Eukaryota > Metazoa > Arthropoda > Arachnida > Scorpiones > Buthidae > Centruroides > Centruroides vittatus. The sequence continues at coordinate 1,994,067 of NW_027122237.1, read as the reverse complement.
AAAAAGCTGTTTTAGTTCTAGGTCCATATCTTCTTGTAGGGTTGTTCTATTTAGGATCTTTTTTTAATTCCATAACGAATACATTTCTTTTGGTTTGGTTACATTTCTTTTATTGTCTATGGGACAATAAGATTTATAATTAATAGTCTTTTTTATATTACATGGTTTTTCATACTTACTAAATAATACTTTTATTTCTTTTCTCTTTATGACTATATCCAAAAACTTCATCTCTTGTTCTAATTCTTCTTCACTTGTAAATTTTAAGTTTCCGTGTAAACTATTAGTGTGGTCTTCTATATCTTTACACGTAACTATTTTTGAATCATATACTATTATTATATCATCAACATATCTTGCATAATACTGAATACCTTTAAATTTTGATATTTTCTCATCCATTATTTTCATAGTAATATCTGCTAATTTTTGTCCAATGACATAATTTCATTCTCTTACATAATTAAAATCCAAAATATTCTTAATTTGTTTAGCTGTAAATTCCGTCCTGTATTTCTTTAACAGTTTAGTGAGATTACTCTTAATTTCTTCGACAGGATTTCCTTGCAATAATTCGTATTCTTCAGATGATACTATTTCTATTTTTTTAGACAATAATTCTTCTTGTTTTAATACGACCAACTGGTGCAATTTATCAGCCTTAACTAAAGTAATATTATTTTTATTAAAAAATTTATTTAATCTTTTTATTTTTTTAGTTATTTGAACTGCTTTTTTATCTATTAGATAGCCCTTATTTTTACCTTTAAATCGCATCAGGTCTTTACTCATAGCTGTTCTTAATCTTGCTTGATCCCTCTTTTTTACCTGGAAGTTTTCTTATTGCATTTTCATTTCACTATTATATGGTAAAGACTTGTTAAACTTTTTTATTTTTATTTAAATAAAGATGGGTGAAAACTCAGGACTACTCATGGGTATTGCCTGAGTGTGAAAATGAAGGAAAGTTGAGTAAAGACGAAGACGAAGGGGAAAGAAAGGGGATAGGAAAGTGGGTGAAAAGGGAGGTTACATGGGCGCCTTGCCGATTTTATAAAAGAAACATAAATTATGTACATGCGGCACTGGGCCGTTTGAACAAATCCTAAAAATACACAAAATATAACCCTACAAACTTATGCCTGCAGTAAATATGATACAGATATTTACAGTCATTTGCAGTCATAGATCACACAGCAATTACATACAAAGCAAGGATAAACGACTGCTTGCCGTTACACGTTGCAGATACACTCTAAGAGAAACAATAATAAATTGTACATACAGTGTTGTATACAAAAGAAAACAAAGCACCGCTTAACTCTGACTAGGAGTTATTGAAAATGAACAGTACACGATACAATTATAATGTGTGCACGAAGGTTGAAGCACAAAACAGTACTTAAAACACAACGAAAGTTGAAGCAGTTCTTTCATGTGAAGCTTGGCTCCAATGCTCTTGTTTCTGTAATGAATGTAGTAAGTTCCTTAAATAGTTCACCATTAGATACTAGGCACCTTAAAGGGCATGGCCAATTATGACCATGTTTCAGAGTCTTGTAGATGAGCCTTGTTCTGTTCCTGTCGTACATATTGCACTGAAAAATGAAATGTTCCACGTTTTGAACAGAAGATCCATCGCACTCACAAATGTCATCCTCGCTGTGCCCGAACCTATGTAAATAGTATTTAAAGTTTCCATGGCCGGTGAGTGTTTGCGTTATGGCACTATTTAACTCTAAGTGTTTCGTGCGAAGTCTCTCCAGAACATTAGGAAGAAATTCAAACGTGACTCTTCCTGTTTCACCCTTGCACCATTCGGCCTGCCAAAGAAGCGTAGCAGTGTTCTCAATCAAAGTCCTGATATTGTTGTAAGTAAGCTGAGGATAGATGATCTCCCCTGTTTTCTTGGCATGTTGTTTTGCTATTCTATCGGCCTGTTCGTTCCCTTGCACTCCGCTATGTCCTCTAATCCAAGAGAAGCTTACCTTGAAGTTCCTCACATCTTGTAAGACTTCATGTATAAGATTGGTCGTATGGCACTGTTTCTTATACCCAATAATCTTTTGTAATGCAGTTTGACTATCGGTGCAAATTCGTACGTGTCCCTTATGATTTTTAAGGTCTCGAATATATACCAGCGCCCGATATATGGCAAACAACTCTGCTTCCGGCACGGTACAATAGTTGGCCAATTTAAAACCAGCTGTGTACTTAAAGTCGGCATTGCCATGAATTGAGTGGACAAAGGAAGCTCCAACATTCTCCCCACTCTTCGACCCGTCTGTGAAAATAAAGTGCATAGGGAATGGATTATCATACATATCTGTGATAAACACATTCTTGTTCCTTGCAGGGTGAGCATAATTGGTCTTTTCTTTGAAATTTCCTTCTTGCTCGAAGGTATTGAGGAGATCCCAATCAAGGTTGGGCAGGCAACCAATGTCGGCATATTTAGTCAGTTTGTTAAGATTTTCTGTTGTGATCAAAATGTTGTCTAAAGTCCAGGTCCATGTCAGTATTTTGACTTTGAGATGTAAGGGCATGATACCCGCTAAAACCTGCAGTGCTGCATTTGAAGTGGTCCTATACGCTCTGCAGAGCCGAAGCAATAATGGTCTATGCATTGCCTGTAACTTACGTTTAATATTTATTATGTCTACTCTCTCCCCCCAGAACGGGGCACCATATAAAATGACAGGCTCAATACAGGCCTTGTTAAGCATCCTTATTGCCCTCTCGTTAAAGCCCCAATCTCTGTGGGCCAAACTAAGCAAAGCGTTAGTGGTTTTTCTAACTTTGCCTGCAACATAGTCAATATGTTTCGTCCAAGTGAGGCTTTGATCGATCATTAGTCCTAGGTACTTTATAACTTTTACATTTTTAATTCTGTTACCATTCATAGTAATATTAAAGGCTTTTTGCAGCTGTTTCCCTTTTGTGAGGACCATGTTCTCGCATTTATCGTAGTTTATTTCGAGTTTGTTTTCTTTACTCCATGCATATATCTTGTTTAGTATTGCATTGGCCTTTTCTTGGAGTCTTTTGCCGTTCTTATTTGAGATCATAAGCACCGTATCATCGGCATAACCCTGTAACTTCCATTGATTGCAGTTATTCTCATTCAACTTAAGTAAGTCATTATAAACTATGTTCCACAGGCCCGGGCCTGACTTCGAGCCCTGTGGACATCCTCTATTAATTGAACGGATAATATCTGCCCTTTTGTGATACACACCCGCAGTTCTTTCCGACAAATAGCTCTGAAGAGTTACATAAAGATTTCTAGGGCATTTAGCTTCTTTTAACTGATTGAAAATCGATGGCCACCATATGGTGTTAAATGCATTGCGGTAGTCTATTGAAATGATGAGAGCATGTTCGTTGCGACTCCAGGCCTGTTTGATGAAATGTATAAGAGAGTGGATTGCATGATAGGTAGAGCGGCCCTTGACAAATCCAAATTGACCATTATGCATCCATTTATTTTGGTATAGGTAATAATTAATTCTATCCATAAGTAACCCATCCAGAACCTTTCCGGGTACAGACAAAAGACTTATGGGCCTATAATGGTTCGGTTTAAAATGCGAGTCAGAACCCGGTTTGGGTATGAATTTAATAGACGCTTGTTTCCATATTTTCGGGAAGTGTCCCTTTTCCAGACACTTGTTGAATGTGTACACAAATGCCATTGGCACAGAGTTGAATGCATGCTTAAGCATCTCTGGGGTCACCCCATCAATCCCAGGTGCCTTCTTCTTTTTAATAGTCTTGATCGCCCTCTGAACTTCGTTAAAGGTGAATCGTCGATCCTCGTCCGTGGTAGGAGGGTTAGAGGTTTCATTCCTAATCCTTTCTTGGTTACTATTGTCCTCTTCCTCACAATCAATAGGGAAGTGTGTGTCTAACATATAGTTCATAGTTTCATTGTAGTCTTGTGTGTAAGTACCATCCGTTTTCACTATGTTGGCCGGTATTTCGTTGCCAGATTTCTGTTTGCGTACAACATAATAGGGCTCGCTCCACACATTTTGTTTACTGACTCTGGTGCAGAAATCTTGCCATGCTTTGGTGCGTGCTTTATTTATATCCGTTTTATACTTGTTAAAGCTACTTAGGTATTCTTGTCTTTTTTGCGCTTTCCTGTCTGGGTCTGTCTCTATCCGGAACCTCTTTTGTAATTTACGTGTTTTCCGTCTCTGTTCGGCGAGGTCCTCATTCCACCAATGAGCCCCTTTCCTGTTAATCTGCTTAAATTTCGTAGATAAGTGGTACGCTTCGATAATGGAAGTATTAAGGTGCTCGGCCAAAGAATCAATGTCCGTAATGTCATAAATCTCTTGAGATGCCCACAGATCGCTAAACCAATTTTTGAATACATCCCAGTCAGTGTGACCTTTAATATACTTTTCAGATCTTAATAGTGGGGTGTTGACCAGTTTCCACACAATGTAGCGATGATCGCTAGCACTAACTTCCTCGAGAGTTTCGCAACTGTTCATGTGGCTGAGAGCAAGTCTATTAGCCGCACAAATGTCCACCCAACTCTCTCCTCTGTCTGTGAAGAAAGTTGGCAGGTCGCTCGAGTTACATGAAACCATGTCATGGCTTGATAGGAAATCTATTAGAATTCTGCCTCTTATATCTTCAATCGGACTGAACCACGTAGGCGACTTAGCATTGAAGTCTCCCGCAAGAATCCAAGGAGAGTTATTAATTTTGTGACTAATGTTGTCTAGTTTTTGCAGAATGTCTTGAATATCTTCATAAGGAGAGCTGTAAGCTGAAGTAATGAATAAGTGTCTATTCATATAAGTTATCTGAACAGTCGTAATACAGTCAGTGCTGAATAATGGGCAGAAGTCCATATTTATATCTTTGTTCGGGGATAAAATCCCAGTTTTAGGCCTATCATACAAATTGTTAGGAGGGAAGACTTTCCAGCCTCCAAAGCGAACAATGCAGCCAGATATTGTGTACGGTTCTTGTAGAACTATTATATCTGCCCTTTTTTCCTCCACAGTCTTAATCAGCAAGGAAGAGGCTGCCTTGCATTTTTCTGCATTCAATTGAACAACGGTGATATTATTGTTTTGATTGAAGGGAGCATTAGTAACAGATGGATATGAATTCTGAGTATGATTTCCTGTTGTATTAGACCCCATAGTTTGTCTGTCTAATTCTTTGATTCCTTAATTTCTGTAGTGTGGGGCATTTTCTAATCATAGGCGTTATGATTCAGTAAAATTACTCTTCACTCCGACACCGGGGATGAAATACTAAATACCGAACCTGTTACCGGTGTAATTTGCGTGAAAAAATCTTCTTTCCACAAACGTTTTCGAGCTATCCAAACAGCTCTTCTTCAGGTAGAGAAAAAAGGTTCCGACAAAATACTTCGAAAAAAGACTAAAAAAGAACGTAGACATTTAAATAAAAACGGAATCTAAAAATAGAATGCAGATGTTTAAACAAAAATTACGGAACTCGCATATCAAACGAACATTAAGGTGGACATGCGCATTCGTGCGCCGATGTTGCTATTTATAGATCGTTGTTTATGAGGGCCTGCCACGCTATAGAAAGATTAATCTCATCCTTCCGATTTATACATGTGGTCGATGGTTAGCCTTACAGATGGATATAGCTTCCGCCATTTTAGTTGGTCCAGGTGGGGCGTAGTGTCGATGATGTCAGCTTTGTCGAACTCCGGTTCTATATCGGGATCAGATGCAAAGGTGGTTAGGGCCGTGGTGTACCGCCCGTGCCGAAGGTCCGCCTGATGTTCTTGCACTCTGGTATTTAAAGATCGCTTGGTTGAGCCGATATATACAAGGCTCTCGTTACATCTGTTATCTTTCAGCGGGATAGAGTACACGCCAGGAAGCCTGCCACGGACTGGACTGCCTTTTTCATTTCTGAGGATGTCGTAGATTGTCGGGCCTCTTCTATAGGCTATTTGTAGTTGTTGTTTTCCAGCAATCTCAGCGTATATCGCTTTAACATATGGGTTAAAGGTGACTGGGAGGCGTGTACATTCATCCTGGTCAGTGTTGGTCCTCGTACGCGTAGTGGGTGCGTATTGTGAGCGTTGAAGTCGCTCAATTAGACGGTGTGTCAGACCATGGTAACCGTGCTTGGCTGCTATCCTCTTGATATAATTCAATTCGGTGTTGAGGGCTTGCGTGGTGGACGAGTGGGAAGTATTTCTGCCCGGTGTTATACCTTGATAGTACTACTGGTATGCACTGGGCAAAGATCTAACACCTTCCTCAGAAAATCATCTGCCTGTTTAAGAAGATCATATTCTATGGGAATATAAGATGTGGTCTCCGAATGTGCTGTCTCCAGAGGAAGGATGGGCAGAAATAAGAGAGTATGTTGCGAAAATGCATGGTCACCTGTACCAAATGCACGGAATTCTTGGAGAACTGAGAAGAAATAGAGAAAAAATTGGAGGAAAATGACAGAATACAGCAAGTTGCGGAAAACAATGGGCTATCTGGTAGACTTTATAAATCCTATGTTCAAGTGGTTAAATCTAATAACAATGCAAGCAATACGACTAAGACAGTTAAACATTGGGAGATTCATATCAATTCCGCTCGATAAAAGCCTCAAGTAATCACGTGGTATTTGTACATCTGTAAGGTTATTTATCCATTCCTGCTTTTCATCGTTAGTAGGATAATCAAATTTTGTAGTAAGCTTAGCATATTTGTTTAAATTATATTGATCATAATTATTTCATTCCTGATTATTAACTTTGTTATTATTTCTGATGTATCTTTTTAAGCCTTTAATTTTTTTATGTAAGATAAAAATCTTTTTACCTTTCTTTTTTATTGCCGATTTTATAATCAATTTTTCTATTTTCTTTACGTCTCCTGGGTGGATGCTTGAACATATAAACGCTGGTAATCGGAATGTAACTGGCGTATGGTCTTCTCTCAAAAAACACTTGAAGTAATTCACATCCATGATCAATCTGTCCATCTGATGCCGTATGTCTTCTATCTCCATCTTTAAATTCACATAAAATTATAAAATATATAAATTCAATAATAAAACCAATGGGATCGGTATACTTCTAAAAATATTATCTTTAGCTTTAAAACAAGTAAAACTACTTTCTTAATCCGACTTTGAGGAAAACACTACAAGTTCAGACAGACAAACTAACAATGAAAAATTAACCTCAGTTTTACTGAGGTTAATTTACCAGTTTTTTTATTTTATCCTTATTATAGCCGTCGATGCATGCTGGGATAGATTTGCTTGACATAAAAGAAATGTAAAGATTGACAATTTAATTGTTCCACTGAAGAGGCTCAATCATCGAGCGAAATGCATTTGGAATACGTGAATTGTGATAAGGATAAAATAAAAAAACTGGTAATGATAAAATACTGAGGTTAATTTTTCATTGTTAGTTCGTCCGTCTGAACTTGTAGTGTTTTCCTCGAAGTCAGATTAAGAAAGTAGTTTTACTTGTTTTAAAGCTAAAGATAATATTTTTAAAAGTATACCGATCCCATTGGTTTTATTATTGAAGTTGCCTTATGTCATGAATCATTGGGCAGGCATAGATATAGTGCTAAACCCTGTTCTCTTCTCCACAATAACTGCATAGCTTTGAACTTGACTTATGGAATCGACAGATACGTGTTGAACTGTCCGTGTCCCGTGAGAAACTGAGTCACCTGAAAGTTTGGACTAAACCACCGACTGTAGAGATGTCGCTCGATGCTTGGAAGGAAGCTCCTGCAGATGTGATCCAGGGAATAGATTCCCACTCGTGCTGCCAAATCTCAATCATTTCCTTGTGAAGGAGAAGATTAAGTCTCGAGGCTGGAAGAATACAGTAGTCAGGGAAGATGTCACGACAGTCAGCGGCAGCCCTGGTCAGCTCTTTCGTTCCCTGGAGTACCACAGTGCCCTCTGGTCCACTCAATAGAAAAATTGTTGGAACTAACAAATAATCTACATACACCAGTGTAATATCAATAAATCTTCTTGAAAAACCTTATAATTGGCGAGGGCTTCGGAACCAGAAATCACGGCGGACTTTACAAGCGCCAAACTCCTTGTCACCACACTGTACACAGACCACCTTAGATGGCTGGAACAGGTTGAAATATGCAAGGCCTTCCAATCGTCTCAACCAATCAATTCCAGGGACGAGGTTACGTTATCCTTGGTGTGGCAAGCCCTCCTGCAGAGGAAGGAGACGGAATAAATTTTAGCAAAAAATTGCATTGGCCATCTACGTAACAAGCGATTGTTACATAATCGTTTTAAAATTTTTGAATTTGGTTGACACGTGGTTCACACGGAATTTGATAATTCAAATTTTCTTCCAAAACACAGCTGGTCTTCATTATAACAGTTCGTTAAAAAGAACATAGCTTGAGGATGGACCCAGAGAGGGATCCAAAAACATTTGCTTACAAGGCTTGAGCATACCCTTGCCAGTTATAAGGTTTTTAAGAAGATTTATTGTTGGAACTAGTTGAGATGATGTTGAGAATGTCCCTGCATGGTGGATGAAGACTGTCCTTGTTTTTCAGGGCATGCACAGCTTCAGAGCTGTTGGTGATGATGTTAATCGCCCTTCCAACAAGGTTCTTCTCACACCAACAAACTGCCAAAAGAATGGCAAGGACCTCAGCCTGGATGACCGAGCACTCCAGGTAAAGAACACGTCAAAGAAAATTTCTTTTTTTCCTGAAAACACAGAAAAGACACACCTAGTGCCATTACCAGTCCTCAATCCATCGGTGAAAACTTCTATGTCTAGCAAATAATCCTGTCTTGCATGTAGCCCCCTCCTGTGGGCAGGGTGTGAAAATTCGTGTACTTTCCTGTTAACCTCGTATGTTCCCATAGGAAAGAAGTCTCCAATATCGATCTCAAACTCTCTGGAGATAAAATATCACTTAGCAGTCTGCTGAAGTTGTAGGTGGATGGGAAGCTTTTTAGCAGTGACCTGCAGGGACTGATTGGAGGTAGTAGAGTATGCATGGATGAGCCAGATCAAGGCCCTCCCCTGTGCCGATAACAGTCTGCGCCTGTAGAGCGAGTGGTTGCAGGCCCCACTCCAAATGGAATATGCATAAGTGATTATTGATGTGAACACACAATTGTAAATTGGATTGAGAGCATCAAAACCCAGACCCCACTTATTCTTGGCAGCTCTTTGCAGACTGTTGAAGATAATGTTTGTTTTATCTGTAACATGCTTAATATGCACCTGCCAGGTAAGTCGTTTGTCCAAAATTATGCCCAGAAATTTGAGCTCTAACAATTTTAACAGACCTCCCTTCCATCTTGATACACGGAGTCCTTCGATATAAGTCTGTGTTGCATGGCCTTGAGAAGACAATACTTCTTGTTTTTTGAGGTATTAAAAACAAGTTTGTTGCACTTGCCCCAGACACACACCACTGAAAGAATATTGGAAGCTGCAGTCTCGATGACCTGCCTGGAGTTCACAGGGAAGATGATAAGTGCATCATCCACATAAGCAAAGATGTGGCTATTGAAACCAAAGTCTGTTCTTGAGAAGTTATCAAAAAGAATGTTCCAAAAAGGGGCCCACAGACAGACCCCTGTGAACAGCCTCTCTGAAGTTGGCAGGTAAAAGTATTGTGGCTTGATGGCATGGTGGCTTCCTATTGGAGAGAAAGTTCTCTGCAAGGTGAAAGAGGTTTGCAGGGCAGCCACTTTGCGCCAGTCTATGGAGGACCTGTGGCCACCAAGCAGTATTGAATACATTTTGAAAATCGAGACTAATCCCGAAGACATAGTTATTGTGCTCAAACAGTTGCCGTATATTATTAGTGAGATCAACTAGGGCATCTGTCTTGCTCCTCTGCCGATGAAAGCCATATTGAGCAGGATGAAAAAACTTGTTACCTTCCAGATGCTAGGAAAGTCTGTCATAAAAAGCCTGTCAAGCACCTTTCCCAAGGAGGAGAGAAGTGAGATGTTTCTCATGTTGCCCAAGATAGAGAGTTCATTCTGTTTTTTGAGAATCACCACCAGCTGAGCCCTCTTCCAGACTTGGGAAAGATACCAAAACCGAGGCACAGGTTGTATGTATTCAGCAGTATGTCAGGATGAATCTTCTAAATCTTCCTTGATGATTTTTGATGATATGCGATCTGGACCGGGAGCTTTCTTCTCATTAAGCTTATTAATAATGTCACTAACCTCAAAAAAGGTGAATGAAGGGTCATTGTCAGTGAGCATTCTTACTGGAACAAATGCCCTGATGTTGCTTTGCTGCAAGGAATCCTCCTCTGGATTGTCTGGAGAACAGAAGTGATTTAACAGATGATCCATAATGGTCTCCAGAGAAACATTTCCTCCTCCAAGGTCATTGGCACTACTCAAAACACAGTGTGTTTTAACCTTATTTGAACACAATTTGTGAATAAAACCCCATCGATCCCTACCAGCATTGGAGCAAAAGTCTTTCCACAATTCATACTTTGATTTCCTTATAGCATCCTTATAAAGACACTGATACCTGAAATACTCCTCCCTAAAAGCGTCTTGTTGATGATCCCGACAACGTTGAAAACGTTTACAGAGTCTGTTGTTAGTACTTCTCATTATAGAGAGTTCATTACTCCACCATAGGACCATCTGTTGACCAGATTGCTTTCTAGGAATAGCTAGGTTGCAAGCCTTATCAATACTAGCGATCACATTGCCAATGAAGTGTATTGCTTGCTCCATAGTATGTCTGCGACTAACATCACTGTCTACACCCTGCAGTGTATCAGCAAAAAGACTCCAGTCTGCAGAATTGAAAGTAGAATTTTGTAGAATTTTGAATTGTAAGGCCTGCCATAATCGAGATGCAAAAACTGACGAGCAGCATTTAGCTCAAAAGAGATATACCCGTGATCAGAGAAACTATCCTTATCACAAACCTCCCGTGATCCAATGAAAGGGCATAGACCACTTGAGCAGATGGTCAGATCTACCCAGGACCTACCGTTGGTAGAAGAAAAGGTAGGACGAGAGAAGCAATCATTCAGAATAATGAGGTCGTGCAAACTTACGAAATTCTCAACAGCCTCACCTCACTCATGTAAATGTTCCCCATTCCAGGTGGGTGAGTGTGAGTTGAAGTCACTGGCAATGAGAAACAAGGCATTATAAAAATGCCCCATTGCTGAACTAAGCTCACTAAGCATCTCGTGGATATTATGCCTAAATGTTGATATTATGCCATAGATGTTGAAAATAATCGAACAAAAGTGAAGGAGGTTAAGCTCTAGACAGACACATGTTGGAGAACTGACCTGTGGGTGAAAGACCATGGGAAAATTGGGGTTGATGATGTCTGCGGCCCACGGGAGATCCACATTGTGCTGCAGGATGATATCACTTGTCCAAAAGCAAAAAACCCTGTTATTATGACAATATGGCTCTTGAACAAGAGCCACATCATAATGCTGTAATTCCTGACAAAGCTGTAAGGCTGTAGCAATAGTGTGCTGCAAATTGACCTGGATGAATCTAATTTTAACATCCCAAGGACTACTACCAGGGTTCTGACTAAAAGTCATAATCGATCCTGGCCACGAGTTGTGCTTTAACACAAAGATTCAGATTAACCTCCTGACCTTTCATTAATTTTACCCTCAAAATGAGAGAAACTTCAAACACCCAAATAACAAACAATGGATTCTTCTGACTAATAGGGAAACATACATGCACTTGATTGAGAAAATCTTCTTTAGAAAAGCACTCAGAAATTTCAGCATTTTGTTTGAACATGAAGTCAAGTAGGTCATCTCGACTAATAGATTTAGGAACTGAAATAACTTTGATAAAAGGACGTGCTTTTTAGGAACAGTGGCATGTAGGGTAGGAACCTTCTCAACTGCCTTCTGCAGTTTGCAATGGCGAGCTCACCCTTCCTAATTCTATGTATCCTTTGGACGCCAATCTTCAGCGCCTGGGATTGATATTGCTGGTCAGAATACACCTGGTGTTTTCAGAGTCTTCAGTTCCTGAATCACTATAGATGAGAACAGTGAAATAAAAGGAAACAGTAGTCGACCCTGCCTCATTCGATTTAGCAGGTGTATGAAAAACTCACTGAAACTGGGGCTAGAGTCAGGTCTCACATGCACTCCTCCCTGACAGCCAGTGGAGGAAACACACTTGAAGGCCTTTAATGGCCTCTTCAGCCTTAGTGAGAATTTTTTCAGCTTTCTCAGAATGAATCTCCAGCATCTCATTAATATCTTGTTTTGTTGCAATGTTGTCAGTGTTATTAACAACAGAGAAATGATTGTTAACAGAGAAAGTAGATTCGGCTAGGTCAATGACACGCCGGACCTGATTCACAATATATTTGGAGTGCTCACTAGTAACTAAATGAAACTTGCTGTTAACCACTAGGTAGCCCTTGACCTCATCCAAAATCTTGTATGCAGCATCACAAAATTCAGAAGTACCAAGTGCCACCATTACAAAAAGTGCAGAAGAGAGTGGAAGTTCAATCAGAACTCACCAGTGGGACCCCACAAGTGGAATAAAAGGATCCAAAATCTTACTGACTAGATCAATATGTTACAAAAAAAAAAGAATATCCAACCAAAACCAAGAAAACACAAAAAACCATTAATAGTAGAACAAAATAAATAAATAACTTAAATTCTACCCATAGTTATAATAGCGAGATAAAATAATAGCAAAGTTAAAATAACCGAGCAGAAACAAGAGTAAAATATTAATTTAACTAAAACACGAAAATAATAACCTTAGGAAACTGTTAGAAATAAAGAACTTTATATATACCTGTAATATACTAGCAGATATATCTGGTGCTGCCTGGGCTAAAACTAAGAACAGCAAACATTAAAATGAAAACTATTTTAAGACTGGCTATTTTAGCCTATCATCATCATGTTTACCTCAATACTCAGATGGTAGAGAATGGTGCAATGTCATTAGTCAGGTAGACAGAAGTTGATGTTTTCTCAACAGAAAACAGTCATTGACTTCCACTTGCATGTAAAGAAAATTCAAGACACCCTAAATTTTTCTAATGTTTACTCTAACATACCATTCACAGCCAAATTTGAAATGGTAATTGGTCATCCAGTCAAATTTTGCAAAAAAAAAAAAAAAAAAAAAATGGACCAAATATTTAAATGTGGCACCTTCAAAAAATCCTAAAAACATATTTTGTTCTCACTGATAACTTCATATTAAGTAATTTTCCTGTTCAAATGCCACCATTCCTTTGGTCATGTAGGAAGAGGGCCTGTTGCAGGTGGGGGGTTGATTAGATTAAAAGTAGTCATTGACCTCCCAGATGAGAAGATGATCTCTGAAAAGTTGCATTTGCTCAAACTGTACTAAAATGTATAAAGAACAAATTAATAAACTTTTTTCTTTATATGTGGGGTTTGGACAAGCAACATTTCTAAACCATTGAGACAATAAACAAGGGGTTGCGGGGGAGACGAGGAGAACGGGAGAGAGAGAGACAATGCGGGGGTCGGACGAGTGACATTCCGACACCATTGAGACAATAGACGAAGGGTTGCAGAGGAATATGACAGAACATGCAAGGGACAAAAGTGAACGAAGACGACAGTTGGTGACACGCAAAAGGGACAAAGGTCAAAAAGACGTTACAAAGGCAAAAACATTATTGTTCTATCAAGACAGTTACGAACGCTGGAAGATTATTGTCATTTCTAGTTCTATATATCTATCACTATTCTTACATATATTAGATGAGTTTTTCTTACAATATTACAGAACATCTTACCATTGATATAGACAGATTGTGTATAGTCCACCAATATAGTTTTCTATCAGTCATGGAAGATTGAGTATAGCATCATGAATATAATAAAATCCATTTAGTATCAAATCAGTCATGGTGATAGTGATGTCAAACTTCACAAATGAATATCATTCAGGTTTGAATATTTTGAGTAGCAACCAAAATATTGTTTAATTGGAACTTTCTCCAGCTTGAAAAAATCTACTTATGAATAGTGAGAGCATTTAAAGATCAAAGGGAATCAATTAAATGATGATATAAATATGAAAAATCCATGCATAAAAATGAGTTAAGCTAGGAATGTTATAGTATTGAACACTATATAACTAGTTTCACACTTGACAGAGCATGATAAATACACACACACACATTTAATAAAATTCAGCAATCTAGCTCTAACATCTAGTAATTAGACAATAAACTGGTCTTTACAACAATAAAATATTAAATTATGCATATAAAATAAGATTTCTAATTTATTAATGTAGTAATTTAGATATTGCATGCACGTTAAATTCCATAAGTACAGTACATTTAGGGATTGCAATTGCTGGATCCCTCATCCAGCAATCCAGCTGGATCCAGTGCTGCAGATCTGCAAATACTCAATTAACTTTTTAATTAATTGCGCAAAAGTCTACGTCGTTGCGTTGCCGCTTTGCTAACTACTAGACTGCTACTAATTACTTACTCACTACTTTACTAACACTAATAATTAAATTACTTATAAATAAACTATACCTTAATCAATCCAACAAAATTTATTATAATAATAACGTATTCAATCGCTTTTAACGATTTTCCTCAGTTACAAAAAAATACAACATTAACTATAGAACATAAAATGTGTTTGGAATAAATGTAAAAGAATAGTGCTTAATTACATTCCATTTTTAAACAAGATACATAGATGTACTGCCAAGTCTAATAATTTTCGTATTGTGTACCGACGTAATCCCAGTTTTCAAACTTTTAAGAAACCTTTTAAGAAACGATAAAAAGAAAGAGGATCGGAATTCAACAACGGGTATATATTCGGTGCCTTTACGTACAACTAACGTTTCAATTCCAAGCTTGTTTATGTGGGTGCAACGATGCGCAGTTTAAAACAAAGGCTCGAGAGCACAAATATACAATCAGTAAGAACCTTAACAACACTGCGCTGCCATCACAGAGACATCTGTAGAGCAATCTAACAGCCGGACTGTAATTTGGAAGAGTGACTAAGGACGACATGGGAAAAAGATTCCGCGAAGAAAATAGTAGAACCCAAATTTTCCGGTAGGGTGGATTTGGTGCTGTTGTGGCAAAACAGCTAAGAATCTGCATAAAATCCAGCTGCAATTAACAAACACACAAATGAATAATCAGATAGAGGTTTCAGTGTAATAACTAAAGTTTAATTAATCAGCAAATAACCTTCTCCCTTCTTCAATGTGATCACCGTCCTGCTGGACAACTCGATTGAATCCTGAACACCGTGTTCTCTATGGCCGAACGTAACATGTTCGCAGGAATGTTCATCACAGTTCGAGAAATGTTGTCCTTCAAAGTCATCAAGTTTGGGACACTACCAAGATAGACCTTGGACTTTAAGTAACCCCACAGGAAAAAGTAACATGGGGTTAGATCCGGAAAGCGAGGTGGCCCATGCAAGTGGAAAAAAGCGACTGATGACCCTTTCTTCAGTAAAGTGCTGGTAGCTTTTTCGCTACAACAGCGCCAAATCCTCCTCTACCGGCGAATTTAGGTACTACGTTTTTTCTTCGCGGAATCTCTTTTCTATGTCATCCTTAGTCACTCTCCCAAATTTGGCGACAGTCCGGCTGCTAGATTGCTCTACAGATGTTTCTGAGTACCGTCAGTTTAAAGAAAACACCCTGTATATATTTTTTCCGCTATTTATTTTGTTTATTTATCTATATTTTGTCCGTTTGGGCGTTTTCCGTTAATTTTCATATTTATTCCGAACACATTTTACGTTCTATATTTAATGTTCTGTTTTTTTTGTAACCGAGGAAGATCGTTAAAAACGATTGAAAACGTTATTATTTTATTAAATTTTGCTGGATTGATAAAGGTGTAGTTTATTTAACTTATTCTACTTCCAGTACATAGTTTTATATACCTATAAATAACTACAGACTAATATGTAGAGCCTATATATAAAAACTGTTAAGACTGATAGCCACTTAGCCACTGATTATCCGTCCTTACATTATTATAATATATTAATATAAATTAATCAGTAGAATTATCTTTGCTATTATTTAACTTAAAGATTACATTATAATTATAATCTAACTAAACATTTAAAGTTAATTATCTCTACTCAAATGTTAAACCGAACCAAAGTTAAGTTTACTACCTAAATGTGTAAGAAGTTTTACTGATTTTTAGTGACCAGTCTAAATAATAAAAGCTTTTTAAGTATTTTAAAAAATGTTTTATTTCATTAAAAAAAACATAAATTGCAGGATAGATAGATAGACAGACAGATAACACTTTATTGCACCAAAAATACATCCACGCTGGATCCGCGCTGGATCCAGCTGGAATGATTTCAATCCAGCAAAAATCCAGCTGGATTCAAAACACTGCTGAATTGCAATCCCTAAGTACATTACATACATTACTTAAGCAAGCTATAGATTTGCCACCTTATACGAACTTTGCTTCTGTTAATATTTATTTGTTTAACCATTTCATACATCCACAAGAGCCGAATTATCGGGCTAGAGTTGGCTATAATAAATAAATAATTAATAAGACAATTTGGCACTAGAGCTTGGCGTTAGGCGCCATCTCTTACTAAACTTAATAATTATAATTAAATTAAATAAATAAATTTTAATAATTTGGAATTTAATAACCATAATATATTATTATAGTATTATTATATTATTATTAATTATTATTATTATATATATATTATTATATTATATTATTATTATATATTATTATATATTATTATTATATTATATATTATTACATTATATATATTATATTATATTATATATTAATTATTATTATATATATTATTATAATAATTTAATAACCATTTTATATTAAAAACCATTCATACTATTAATAACAGTTTTTTTATTTGCAGGACCTTATTACAAATACAAAACTTATCATGATGCTTTTCATACATCTTATATTTCTGAAGTTCCTTGTGCAAAATTTCTTAAACAAAGATTATGGCCTGTTCCCATATATTTTTGCCTTTTCCTTTTGTTTCATTATCTATTTCCTTTAGAGGTAAGTAATTTCATTTTTTTTAATTTTATTTTTATTTCCATGTATTGGTATCACAATAATTTAAACTAACATTTTAGCATTTAAATTACTGTAACAAGATTGAAACCAAATAGCTTATTCTATTACTTATGGCTATATTAGATAAAGGAAAAGTGAAACCTGATTGCTTCATAAGTAAGCAGATTGTTTAATTATCACAGAAAAAATTTATTGCATCATCATAAGATATTGGTATCGGATAGTAAAAAAAAAAAGTCTTGCATTACAATATGATTATTTTATAGTAGTGTGTAAACTGTAGATAGTCAGTTTAGAGACAATTACATGTACTCAACAGAAAATACAAGAGAGACCAGTTTAACACTTCTGTTAGAATATCCTAGACTACCGGTATGCCCTCTCTAAGAATCTAGGAAGAGTTTAGAAGCAGATCATCATTAAACATAAAGTAATAGATATGTCTTTGGTTCTTTTTGACGCTTAATATAATACAGTGTCAGATAGTTTTGGTTTATAAAGGCATTGCACTGCTGTTTTTATGTAAATTAAATGTAAAAATACTGATATCAGTAATTTGTGATATCTCTGTGGTAACAATTATTAAAAATAATAAAATTCTTTCAAAGCTATAAAAACTTTTTAGAAATAGCAAGTTCTTTTTCTATGTACTTTGCAGATATAGTGCCAATTTTGTTCCATCTATAAGAGCACATGCTTTTATACTTGGATATAAGAGCATGCTCTAATGTATGAAATACAGTACATGAAGACAAAACATTCTTATCACAATAAAATACTACCTCATCTGATATACATTACGTTCCATATATTATTTTTGTCCTAAATGTAAAAGTCCACTAAAACTGTCCCATTTGTTGCTTGTTTTTTTAATTAATTTTTTTGAATAGATATTGCATAGTGTGAATTTAGTGGACTCTTTGTACCTAATAGATAGATAGATATTTCTTTAGATCCATTGAAATAATATGGTCAACCAAATGATCATATAAAAAATTATTGATCCATTATTGTGGGATTTAAATGTGAAGTAAATGTTTGCATTTGATCAGGGTAACTCAAGGTTAGGATATTGTTTCCTGTCTCAGCATTTATGAATTTATGAATCTCTCTTCTATTCACTAGAAGTAAAAACTTTGCATTACTGACTGCTACTTTTTAAATTATATTTTCAGAAATGGAAGTAAAGAAAAAGTTATAATTTTAATTAATAGTTAATTTGCTTTTAAATAAAATATTCTATAATAATAACAACATATTGAGTAAGTTGATTATTGTAATTTTATTTTAGTACGCAACATCAGACGATATTAATTTGCAATCTATATGGTATCGGATATTTTACATGACTCCAATATTTATTAACTTTCGTATGAGGATATACATTGGTTTCATTCTCGGCGAATGTGTTTGTATCATGTTTGGAATCGGTGCTTATCCAACAGTTTCAGAGCCTCAGCCAGGTAAAGGTCCAACAAATTATGCTGCATTAAAGCAATTGTAAGTATGAATAGACTTTGTTGTTGTTCAAGTTATATATATATATATATATATATTGAAATCTTCTTTATTAATTTAGTGAAGATGATTTTGACAAAACTTCTAAGCAAGAATTCAGTTTTGAAACAGTTCACAATATCAATGAATACGGAAGCGAGTTCTTTCCAACCATAAGAGGAGGAATAAGATCGTGGAACCGCACTGTACAATACTGGTTAGTCATGTTTGTTTATAAACAGATCCCTTGCTCCAAGCCAATAAGGTAAGTTTTATTAATTAAAAAATTTTTTATCTAAAATTTTATATATTTCTGGATGTATTTTTAGAGCTGCTATTCGTCATCAGAAGTTTAATGCTTAGTATATATTTAACAGCCCACTAATTTCTACATCTAGAAATTAGTGGGCTTAATAATAAGTACACTAAAAAGAAGCAAACTTGCATAATTAAAATATTTTCTTTTACATTTGAAATAAATCTCTAAAATGATATATGTCTGCTGTAGTAAAAGACCATTTTAATAAAATTTTAACTGCATTTATAAGATTGTTCTAATTATACTTTGAGATGCTTAACATTAAAAACAAAATCTTGTATGAGTATAAATGAAGTAATTATTTTCTTCATTTTGAAATCTTGAAACTTTTCAAAAACTTTCAGTAAGTTCTCTTTCCGGTGCATTGCTTAGCAATCTTTGTATTTTATTGTAATGCATTTGTTACAATAAAATGCAAAGCATGTTGTTGTTACATGCATTTTATAAAAATGAAAAACCTAAATGTTTATACAGACATACCAAATTACTATTAGATGATTTTCAATCCTAAAGAATATATCTTGACATGCCAAAATATCCTTTCATCTAAAACAATGTGAAGCTAACGAGCGGTAAGAAGACAGAGACGAAAATAAGAGAAACAAAACACAATGAGTTTTATTTTCTTTGCTCGTTAATAAACAGGATACAAGGGATACCAACAAACACCTTTCCCACCGACGATACACGAGAGCAAATACCGAATCTGGTACAAGAAATTTTCCCGACAATATCACTTAATAATATAAAACTTAATTTTAGTGTACAATAAAATTTCCCGACAATATCACTTAAATTATAAAATTAAAACTAGTGCACGAAACAAAGAAATAAAAGAAAGAGAGAATATCAAGAAAGGACAGGAAAGAGGGTACCCACGACTAGATGACGAATCTACCGGCCAGGATATCACGGTGAAACGAGGATCGGCGAACACTTTCACTTTTTCTCACTCTCTAAAATACTGTTCAAATCGTTCTTGTCTCTATCACTTAGCACTAAGCGTACTTGGGAGACTCCGCTATCACTCCTTCCAACTCGAGTTTTCACTCCAGAATGACACACGTGGTCTTCTTTCTTCCCTCAGGGCTGCACTCCCTCTTTTGTTTTTATGGGTGAGTCATCGAAATAACAAAGAAAGGGTAAGAGCAATAGGTACATTCCAGGAAGAATGGACAAATAGGTTGGAAAGAAAGGAATAAAGGAAATAAAGAGAATATAAAATATAAAAACGATATAATTACATATAAAAATATACATCTGAAGCATGGCGTGTAGCCACAACAATAATTAAATTACAGTAGAGCGTCGTTAATTGGAACGTCGGTAATTGAAATGGTTGGAAATTGGAACGATTTTCAGTCGAACTGTGTCGTGCTGAATCGAACGTTTTTGATACTAGATTTACTTCTAAAGTATAATTTTCATAATAAATATCAAGCAATGGGATCGGTTAGTGTATACGTTAAAAACAATAATCTTTAAAAATTGTAAAATTTTTAAAAATAAACGAGTTTCAAAAAATTAACTCTTTTTTATCCGATTTCGAATGAGCTATCTCAGTTCGATTTCCATCTCAGTTCTTAGCTCATTCGAAATCGGATAAAAAAGAGTTAATTTTTTGAAACTCGTTTATTTTTAAAAATTTTTATAATTTTCATGTTTTTTATATTCTTTAATATATTTATTTTGTTTGTACAAAATGCAGAAATAATTTTTAACGATACGATAGCCTCAATGATTATTATAAAAATTTTCGTTAGGCTTAAAATCGACGAAAATTCAACAGGAAGCGACACGCAATGGAGAAAAATTTGAACATTGGACAGGTTAATATATTTTTTCGTACAAAGTCGGAAATTGGAACAAATGACTAATTGGAACGACCCCAGTCCCCAATTGACGCCAATTTTCGACGCTCTACTGTATTTAATATTCAAATTATATTTTCCCAGATAATTTATAAAAAAAATTGTTTTATTTGATAGTTAGCAATACATTATAACCATTAAAAACACAGAGATTCAACCTTATATTTGAGGCTACGATCTCAGTGAATTATGTAAAAGACAAATTGCCTCTAATATAAGGTTGAATCTCTGTGTATTTTTGGTTAGTTCCTGGTGTGTAAAAGACAAGTAAAAATGCCATTTTAGTAGTCTACATTCCTGTTTTAAATGAACATTAGTGTTGTAGATTATTATTTTTAAATTATATAAAAAGTGGTTATAATATATTTACCTTCTAATATTTTTACAATGATTTTATATCTGAGAATTTTAAATGCTAAATCTTATAAACAATCAAATATAAAACAAAAAGTTTATTTTGTGATTGATAATTAAAGTTAACAAAGAGAAATATAATACCAAAAAAGGAAAAAAATTAAATTATCCAAAATTTAATCTACTCAATCTTAAGGGGCCATCCATAAATTACGTAAGGTATTTTGGGATGGGTGGGGGTCAAGGATTTCTTACCATTTCTTACTGAGGGGTAGGAGGTAATAGATCTCGTCTTATGTAATATTTTAATTGTTATTTTTTTTATCTCATTGAGTGGTGGAATTTTGAATTTGTCTTCAATTTGGCAGTTTCTATTAAGAATGCTCGTTGTCTCGTGTGACATGATAGAATAATAACACTAGCAGATTTTCGCTCTACACAATTTTTACCATGGGAGAAAGGCCGTGTGGTGGTTTCTCTCTCTTGTTTTTTATTAGAATAAGTGCACCACTCCTATGGGTGTATAACACTAAGAATACATAAATCAAAATACATGATACAAAGTAAACATAAAATTAGTATTCGGCTTTTAGTGAAAACTAAAATGTAAAACTACAAATCATAAATTATGAATAGTCTTTTCTTTATATTTTTTGAATATAATTGTAAAAAGCATCAAACAGTGACATCTGAACAAGCTTATCGAGTGGACACGGCCACCCGAAACCGAGCGTAAAGATTTCTAATTTCAGAATAAGTTTATCTTGATGGTAAATTGTACAATGATAGATCATACGGTCGACGGTGTGTAGAGTAAAAACAAGAGGCAGTTTATGCCCAGTTTTACATCGCCAGGTAGCTTCTAAAATTATCACGCTCGGTAAGTAGTCGAGCAGTAGCAAACGTTAAATCTCTAAGTGATGATGAGAACCCACATTTGACACTAAGAAAATAAAGTATTGTTATTCTACCAGTTTTATTGCTCGACCGTTGTTGATTCCACTTTTGCATAGCGTTGTCACGAATATAATTTTTAAGGCTGCTACGTGAGAGAGGGATGCGAGTGTAGTCCAAGTCGATGTCCTCTGCGGCTGACTTAGCCTCAAAGTCGGCTTTTTCATTTCCTAGTATGCCAGTATGGCCAGGAACAAATATAAAATTATCTTATTTATATGATTTTTAAAATCACATATATCCAGCACCATATTATTGCTATTGCAATTGGGATTTAATAGAGCTTTTAGGACAGACTGAGAATCACTGTAAATGTTGATAGACAGAGTTTTTTTGGTAGTGAAGTGGCCCACTGAACAGCTTGGTAGACAGCATCTTTGTCAGCTTGATAGATGGAGGTATGTGGGGGTATCTGTACATTCTAACATATTTTGGGCAAAATATGTCAGTTTGGAGGAAGATACAGATACTTGAGTTGACATGAAAGGGGCTTTTGGACACATCTGTATAGATATTATAGTAGGGTTATCCAGGAGGAAGCAGATGACACCAAATATATCCTTGGGATAACCTTGTTTACAGGGTGATGAACAGAGTTAGGGTAATTGCAATGTGGTAACATATGAACAGCCATAGATAGGAGTAGAGACTATTGTTGAGCCTTGATGTTTGTAATTCTGATGTAGTAGTTTAGAACCTTTTCTACAATACATAGTGACAAAGAAAGGAGCTCCGCTAGTATCAGAGAGGCATTAGTAGAAACAGTTCTGCAGCACTGAAATTCTGATGGCAAACTGTCTTTGAAGAGAGAATAATTTACTTGCTACTGGATTTTCACTAGTTACATCATCCCAGCTAGAGGCTGCGTAAAGTAGCATTGGTTGTATTGCCCCATATAGAGTTTTACAAGCTTTATGATTTAGTCCCCAGGTGCACCTAGCACATTTTATCAGCATGTAGTTTATATTCTTGGCCTTAGCCAAGATGTAATCAATACGACAACGGAATGTGGTTTCTCTCGTTTTATTTTGTATGACGGTTCTGTTTACACATGCACTAGCTAGTCGATCTGTCAAAGTTGTTTGCGTCCTTTTGTGAAAATTAAAATTAATATAAAAATGAATATTATGACATTGATTAATGATGACGATAATAAAAAGATTGTTAATAATTAAAAAAAGTTTTTAAAATAAATTGTTCATTCAAATTCATTAAATTTTTATATTTTTAAATTTGTTCACATAGTCTTTTATAAATAATAGTACATATTAATTAACTAATAATAATTATATATTTTGGACCTAAGGTTTGTAGGATTTCATAAAAAAATTTATTTTTGTTAAAATTTTTTTTATAAAATTATGCCTAAATATTATGTAAAATAGGGAAGGGGAGGGGGGATCAAAGAAAATATTACAATTTCTTACACATGGGTGGGTGGGGGTCTAGAATGGCCGAAATCGCCCTTACGTAATTTATGGATGGCCCCTAAACTAAAACTGATTACAAATTAATTTCTGAAGCCAGAAGTATTAATTACAACAAATGTTATGCTGATAGTAAACTATAAAATATAGTGATAAGCTAATTGCTACTTGTTCTTTTCGTGTTTAAATCACTAATTATGATGATAATTTGGGAACATTTCATTTGTGCAACTTCAATTTGTTTCGTAAGCACTTCTTTACCAAGCAATTTTTCAACAGTCGATTGCTTCTACACTGCATTCTTGCTAATCCAAACTAATTATTTTATAGTTTGTTAAAATTAGTGAAAGTTTGGATTAACAGGAATATTATGTAGAAATCAAAAAGGTCTGCAGACAAATACATATATTTAAATTCATGTACCAAAAAGAATAATCTGTCATGTTTTTGAACAATAATCTGTGATTGCTTTTTGTTTTTTGACAAGAACATTTAGTGGATAGCACCAGTGCCATAACTAGGAAGGTGCAACAGGTGCACTCACACAGGGCCCACTTGGAAGGGAGGCCCAAAATGCATGTATTTGTTTTATTTTCCCAAACCTAATTAATTAAGGGGCCTAAATGCAAATTCTTGCACAGGGCACATGAATGGCTAGTTACAGCACTAGATAGCACTGTATAATAATCTTTTAAAACAGTTTTGGTCATATGTTCTTAATGAATGAGTGAATTTCCATAGCAATGCAAAGTTAGTCATCAATGTCTGTTCAAGGATTGTTCTTTCTTCTAAGAACTTCAAATCCTATCATGCCATTACATTGGTTAATAATTGAATGGCCAAAGTATCTAGTTAATTAATGTGATGATAAAATTTAAGAATTCAACATTTTTAATATATTGGTAATGCCTTTTATATAGTATTGCTGGATAATAATGAAACATCAAAGGTATAGTACTTTTTTGGTCAAATACTACTATATCTTTGTATTGTTATTATCCAGCAACGATATTTATTTAAACAAAAAAACTTTAATTGAAAAAAGTTCCCAATTTGAATGTGTTTCAAGTACAGTACATATGATGATATTGTATTGTGAAAAATACTAGCAACATATACATTTGTTTATTTTACATTATTATTTTTGATATACATATCATCATAAGACAGCTTTTGTTTAAGAATAATATTATAATGCATTTTAAAATAATAAATTATTTATTATTTTAAGATGCAATTTTATGTTTACAATTCTCCAAACTTATTAATTTTTATTTGTAATCATTAGCATAATTAAATTTTAATCTTTTATATTTTTACAGAATGATAGTCACCATGTTAGTTAGTTCTTTCTGGCACGGAGTACATGCTGGATATTATCTTTGTCTTCTGAGTGCTCCCTTCTTCCTTCTAGCAGAATCTCAAATGGAGAAAGCCTTTCGATTTGGTAGTTATAAATTTCAAACAATGTTATTTGATTTCTTGTGGTGGATCTTTAAAATGCAAGCATTTGCATACATGGGAATGGCATTTTTACTGCTTCGTGTCGACGCCATTTTCGGGTACTGGAAATCTATTTATTTTGTCGGCCACGTTCTCATCGTAATTTTCTATTTGTTAGGTTATTTTGTGAATAGATACGTAAAACGTCCCAAAAATCTGGAAAAGAAAAAGTAATGTATTTATTTAAAATCAAAGATGCCACTGTTATAAAGCTTAACACATTTTTCTTATTTATAAAATTATTTTATATCCAAAGTTTATAGAGCTTTGTTTAAGCAATTTGATATTGATACAATGTATACATTGTTTTCAAATCATTGTATGAAACTCAAAATTAATTTCATTTTTCAATTTAATGAAAAAATAAATTTATATCAATTATTAATGCATAAGTAGCAACAAATGTGTGATGAAAATTTGAACTTTAATATTAAATGAGCATTTATCTGTTTGTACAGATTGAATTTAAGAAAATTAAAAGAATCAGAGTATAATAAATTAATCTTGAGGATTTAGTTAAATGATTCATGTAAATCTTTAAGTATAATATCAATAGATGCTTGAGGTCACATGGGTAATAGATCATCAATAGCCTATCAATTAATGTTTGTGAATATGATTAAAGTTTCAATTACAGAAAAAGACGTTTATTGATTATGTCAACTGTCTGATGTTTGATTCTATCAAAATATGAATTTAAAATATTGATCATGTTCATAATAATAAACCCAAAAATATTGGCATATTAAACAATGATTTTTATCATCTCTACCATCAATTATTCCTATCATTAATATTATAGAACGGGTGGGCAAGCAAGAGTTCGGTGGGAGCCGAAATGTAGGTTTTGCAAAATGCACGGGAGTGGCAGTTCTGTACCGTCGTGGCGGATAGTATGGTAAGGCGTACGATTTTATTATATAATATAAAAGAAATATTGATTTTTTAATAAACATATTTTTACAAAATTATAAAAATGAAATTGTAAAAATAATAATAAAAAATAGGAATTAACACTTTCGACAAGAGCCGCACGTACCTCAAAAAGAGCCGCGTGCGGCTCTCGGAGCCGCATTTGCCCGCGTCTGTTATAGAATAATAATAATTTGTAATCAATTGTAAAAATATATTCACACCTTCCTTATTACGGTTTAAAAGAAAATTTTGCAAAATCAATTATTTCTGCACCGTAAGAAAAATTTATTAGCTATTTTAAACGAATAAATAGCGATATCTGTAATACAAAAATTAATTTGCCGAGGGACGATTCTTTCGAAAGTGAATTCGTTCGTGTTTTGATTATAGTAGCAAATGCATTAAAGGAAAAGCAGAATCGATCGGAAAATAAACGACGACAAAAACACCAGTTATAATAATGTGCCAAATGGCAATTACGACTCTTTAAATGGCGAAAAGCAAAAAGAATGAAAAATTTTAATTTATTTTATATTATTGAAATGTCTTTATTATTATGTTAATATTTCTGATTAATATAGAAAGTAAAGAAGATATTTATTCTATGCTTGTTATATTTGATAAAGGATAAAAGAGATCTTCAAATACAATTCTTTTAATTTCTGTGATAATCCTTAACAAATCCATATAACAGTTTTTATCAATTAATAACTAATTTTGTATTGAAGATAGACTCCATCATGCTACAAATGATGACGATAACATCTATAAAACAAAAAAGTAATTCAGTTTTCCAGCTCTTCCTTTGGGAGAAGCAAATAATTCCTTATATTTAATTTTTATTATTAAAAAATCCATTGTAAACTCCATTTTGCATGATTCATATTCTTATGTGAACTTGATAGTAGAAAAAGTATTATTTTTTAATTCCATGGCATCTTTGATTCTTTTTATTATAATTACATATTTATAATTGCGAAATACTCTTATGGAAATTATTTTTTCATTTGTCGTAATTTTTTCCCCATTTACGACGGAACAAGATTATTAAAAAACGAATTAAACATAAAAATAATTTATGAACAAAAAGATTTTTAGAGAGATGACGTATCATCTATACATATGTATATGTGTAAAGTGAAATTAGTAAAATGCTACAGATTAAACAAAAAATTACATTTTATAAAATGTATATTTAATAAACTATTATAATATAGTTATTTATAATAAATAATAATTGACAATAGTTTTAATATTTATAAGGAAAGTAAAAAATGTGTCTGAAAAGTCCCACTCAAAAATAGCAATTAACTACTTAGAAGCAGTAAAAATGGGTTTATCAAATTATTTCGACGTTTTTATTGACGTCGACAATTAAAATAATAATAAATTCCAATGCCAAGAACATTTATATCTAAAGAAAACAATATTTATAAGGAAAACAAATAATTGTTCTTTCAAGTGTGTGAAGAGTGTTATTATACACCTTCATAAATTTCACTTTGTACTTTCAAGTAATCTATTGTCCAGTATTTTACCCTTTTAAAGTGTTTTATTATAAGTAAAAGAAAAACGAAATATGACTTCCTTCGTTACATCCAAAGAAATAACTTTTATACTAAATTTGTAATTGTGATCTTTGGTGTTGTGTTTAAAGTATTTTCATGTATCCACGATTAAAATTGACAAATTTAAATACCAGATACAAATAAAATGTGTAATATTGTAGAGTTGCTATTTTTGATTTCATGAAATGTGATTGAATTTTCAAAATAAAATATTTTACCGTCTCAATTTATTTGTGAACGTATATTCAATATACAGTGTTTTGAATACTCTATCGTGGAAATTTCAATAAGGAATTACATAAATCATAATGTTTTGTCTTTTAAAAGCAATCAAAATTTTGAATTTAAGCTTGTTTTAAAATTAATAATTTGTTATTAACTAATCCCAAATAAAGTTTTTACTGATTGTGCAAATGTTATTTTTGTCTTCCACACTTCTGTCATTGCTTTTTTTTGTTTTCATAAATTAATAAAGTTTGAAAACAAATAATTTACATATTTTAAAATATTAAAATGAAAATATAAATTAAATAAATTACGTATGTTGTTAATCGAAATTTAAGTCGAACCTATGCCGTTCTCTTGCCTCGTTGGGTTATCGACTAGAGACTGCCGCGGTCTGGATAACGTTTCTTTCCCCTCGAAATTAATGCGTTCGCCCTTTCTAGATGCTTGGAATATTTCAAAAGCTTCCATTAATCGTAACTTGTTGACGTCAAACATCTTTTTTAACTAGCTTAATACGCTTATAGCTTTCACCAAATAAAATTCAATATGCACAACTTTTATGTGAAAAATTTATGCATTTGTAAATATAACAAACTCTTACTAAAAGTAGAATTTGGACTTAAAGAAATTCTCATTGATTGTTCATTAAAAGTTTTTTATTACAAATGGATGGTGAAAGAAAATTGAAAAATAAAGTGTAACCATACATTTTTTTTTCTTCAAAAGTTTGTTTTTGTATGTAGTATCTGTCCTTGTGTTGTCGTGTCTGTTTCTAGTTTTGTAATAGTATAGTAGATGAATGATGAATTTGTTCATTTCTTAAGTCTGCTTCATCTGTGTTTGGCAGTGTTTACAGACCTCGGTAATCGGCGGCCGGATTACCGCCGAATCGCATTGGCTGGGTTGGCGAGTGTTGTCCGTTGCGTGTGAGGTAGCGAATGTTTGTGATGCAGTAGCCATACTTGGGCCGGTGCTGCATTTGCCATTGGCAGCCAAGGAAGACTGCAGTAAATTTTTCAAACGAGGCTCTGCCTAACCCACGAACCTGGACCTTGTTAACTTGGGCAATGTTGGAGCCAGTATCGTGCTATGAATGTTTGGCAGCCATTTTTATTTTCTCTGCAGAAATGGGTATGCTTTTTACAGGACTTCTGAATATTTTCAGGTCCAAAAATCTTCCCAAAAATTATTGTACACTAATGCACAAAATAAAACAATAATTTATAAACAAATTAACAATTATTACTATGTAGTTTGGAAAATTCAAATTAAATCACACAAATAATTGATTAGGCCTACTGTATAATTTATTGTGCAACACTAAACTGATAAATTAATGGAAAAATGTTATTAATTAAAAGAATACTTTAATATTAGCATGTATCATCATTACAGGATAGCATATACAATTATAAACTTGATGTAACAAATGAGTGAACTGATTAAAAATCGAATTGAAACACAGTTGACTGTTTTTAAACTTCAGATCACTATTTTTAGTCAATTTCCCCTATTAATTTGTCTGTAAAAAGGACTGGCAGAATTACAATTTAATAAAAAGTAAAAATACATTACAGATGGATACTAGTCCGATCCAATCACCAGGAACAACTATTTCCATTGCAGAGACAACCTTTCTTTAGAGGCTATGCCTCTGCACAAATATGTAAAACAGTTTAAAATGTCGGCAGGTGACAGTCCCAACACAATTGAAAATATAATATTTCTTTGTAAAATGGGCTGGTGATTGGACATGGCAAGCAGTGAAGATAAGACTAGTATCCATCTGTAACGTATTTTTACTTTTCATGAAATTCCCCTATTAATATTTATAGATCAGCTGCTTCACATTACAGAATAGACACTGTCAGCAACTGCCCATTCTGGATTAGACAATGCTTGTGGGTTATGCTTTGCTTCATTTTTTCCTTAGATTTTACTAGAAACTTGTGTTGTTTCTGGCATTTCTCTATGCTTCATTGGAATCATTAAGCTTTCTTACCTTGACAAGATGGTGACTTGAAAGAGAGATTATTTTATTATTTTCCCCAATTTTGACTACATCTAGTAGAAAATAACATTACACACATCTGTAATAATTAGATGTATTTTAAAATGCTCTTTAAGAATTTTTTCACCAAAGAAAAACACCAAAACTACGTTTTAAGAATAAAAATGTGGTCTTTCTTATTTTCCTTTCTACAAAAATCTATAGCCTAACTATTTCCTTTCTTATTAAGTTAGAAATCAAATAATAATACATTATTATTATGTTGGGTGTAGCGGGTTATACTCGATTGACACCGGTGGCTGTGTACTATGCCGGACCAGAGTCAAAGCATTTTGATCAAAACAAAACTAAAATTAAATAAGTGTGTCAGTGTCAGTGTCAGTATTCAGGAATTTCCTAACAATATGGCATGTATTCAATATTGTGGCCTTCTGTAGTGTGATGTATGTATTTCTATTCAATTGTAATGTTTCCAGGCTTTTGTGTAGTGTGTGGGGTATCATACCTGTACAGGAGAGAAGAGAGAACGACAAGTACAATAAGCATTCTATCCATCCTCCACACATGTCTTATTTCCTGGGCAAGTTCTGTGTACTTGCTAATTTTTCCAGTGAATGTGTTTTGTACATTGTGAGAGTTTGGAATGGCTGTGTGTGTAATGTATGTGATTTTATTGTGTTTGTCAGTGAGTGTGATGTCTGGTCTGTTGTGGCAAATTGTTTTATCTGTAATTATGGCTCTGTCGTAGCACATTTTGTGTGTATTGTTTTCCAATACTGTCTTTGGAATATACTTGTAGTATGGTTTGTGGATGTCTAATAATTTGTGTTTCTTTGCAAGCTCTTGGTGTATTATATTTGCTACTTGATTTGTGTCTATGTAAATAAGCTGTCTGTGCCAAGAGCTTGCAACCAGAAGTGATGTGTTGTATAGTTTCTGGCATGATGTGACATTTTCTGCACGTGTCATTCGTGAGTGTTGTATCTTTGAGTATGTCTTTTCTGTAGTTTTTAGTATTTATGACTTGATCCTGTATGGCAATCATGAATCCTTCCATCTCTCCAAAGAGGCATCCCCGAGCTAACCGGCTGTTTGATGCAGTTTTGTCAACAAAATCCTGGGCCAGGTTGTAAGGATGCCTGCCATGGAGTGCCTTTCGAGCCAACGATTGCTTAATGGTGTCTATGCTTTTTATATGTTGTGTTGTGTCCGTACGACATGAGTGTAGGTTTAATGGCATGTTATTTGAGTCTGCTAGAGTACTGCTTTATGTAACTGTGATGTTTCTTGCTTTTTGTAGAAAAAAACTTGCAGTGTCTGTATTTGTTTGTAGTGAAGGTTAACTATGTCAATCGGGCCATGTCTGCCATCTTTACTTGGAAGGGTTAATCTTTCTGTGGCAGATTTAGGGTGATGTTGTTTATGCTCAGTAAGTGTTGTTGTTTTCCTTTGGAGTTGCTCAAGATCTGTGTGAGTCCAATGTATAACTCCAAAACAATATGTGAGTACTAGGATGACATATATGTGTTTATTGCTTTAACTGTGTGTTTTGTATTTAACTCTCTTCTGAGAATAGCATTTAATCTACTTTGGTATTCTTGTTAATCTTTGCTTTATTTGTGCATGTTCTGTTAGTTTGGCCTGTTGGAATCCTAAATACTTGTAGAACTTGCCCTCTTCCATGGATTCAATAACATTCCCATTTCCAAGTGCAAAATCTTCTTTCTTCGGGATTCCTTTTTCTATGTGAAGTGTTTTGCATTTGTCTAGGCCAAACTCCACTTGTATGTCTTTGGTGTATGAATGTGTGATTTGTAGGAGTTGATGAAGATGTTTTTGTGTGGATGCATAAAGTTTTATGTCGTCCATGTACATGAGATGTGACAGTGTAAACTGTGTTGTTTTTTCATGTCTGATATTGTAACCATATTGCGTGAACAACACGCAATATGGTTCAGGGTTCAGGGCTAGACAGAACCAGAGAGGACTCAAGGAATCTCCTTGAAAAATTCCTCGCCTAATGAATATTTAGTTTGTTTGTATGGAAGTGTTACTAACCCTGAGATGTAGTGTTGTTCTCCAGTGCTGCATAGTGTTTTGACAGCATGCAATGAGTGATGGGTGTATTTTGTACATGTGTAGAATATGTAGCAGCCAACTGTATAGAACACTGTCTAACGCTTTTCTGTAGTCTATATATGCCATGTGTATGTTTCTGTGTTGTTTATGTACTTGCCATAGAATGACTGAATCTATGAGTAACTGTTCTTTGCATCCCCTGTGATTTCTAGGGCAACCATGTTGTTGTTCCGTAAGAATGCTGTGTCCTTCAACCTGTTTGTATATTTTGTTTGCGATACAGGATGTCAATAATTTGTAGTGTGTTGGAAGACATGTAATTTGTCTGTATTGTGTGGGGTCTGTGGTATTGTTGTTTTTAAGTTTCATGTAGGTGATGCCCCCGAGTAAGAAATTTTGGCATGTCTTGTGGATTGAAGATGACGTGTGTTTAGCTAGTTCCTGGTGCAGTGATGTAAATTTTTTGTACGAGAAATTGTGAATGTTGTCTACACCAGGTGTCTTCCAGTTGTGTGTTCTGTTAACGGAGTAGTGGATGTCGTGTATGTTTATTTCAGCACAGGGCATAGTTGGTATGTTATGCAAGTTTTCGTTCTCCTCCTCGATCCAGCCTGCATCAGCACTGTGTATGACATTTAATTTACACTACCCACATTTACATTTACATTTAATTGAAAAGAAATGGGGGCTGCCTCCAGGTTTCACTCATAGGTACGACCTGGAGGTTGGGAGGAAAAAGTTGGTGAAATGGGAGTGAGGGAAATGAAGGATAGGGGATGAAAATGGGACAAAGTGGGATAGAAAGGTAAGAAAAGTAAGAGTACATGGCGCCTGCCTCGCAGTTACAGAAAGCATAACAATACATAACATACATTAGAGAATTGACCGAAATACATTGAAGCGCGCCAGAAAACGGCCAGTACATAAAATGTATACATATAAAGATACAACAAAAACATGGCTAAGAAACAAGACATGTACGGTACAGCAAAATCACGCTTGTGTATTACACGTACAGGATACACAGATAGCAAGAGTGGACTAGCACGTTTGCACAAGGGATAACTACTTACCCTGTGCTACATACCCTGTTACACAATGAAGGAACAGTCTGTGTACATGCAACGACAGCTAATAGAGCAGCATAACCAATGGGAGCCTGGAACAATTGCCGGGGAGAAAAAGTTAGCCAGCTGATCAATCATTTCTAGCAGATTGTTGGTCGCATGGTGGGTTGAGTGCTGCTGTTGTTTCCAGAAATTTGATGAGATGTTTATAAATGTTCGAATCTTCCATGAATCTGCTGTAAGGACATGGCCAGTTGTTTCCAGCATGGAGCACGTGCCCCATGAGTCTGACTCTCTCCTGTGTGAAAAATTCACAGTCCCGTAGATAATGCTGACTGTCTTGGATTGAAGTACTGTCGCAGGGGCAGATGTCCATGTCTTTAAGATGAAACCTTTTTAAATAGCTGTTGAAATTTCCATGTCCAGTAATTAACTGGGTCATGGAAAAGGTAGGCACAAGGTGTTTCCATTTAAGTCTTTCCTTAACGTTTGGGACACTGTGTATGACAGCATTGGACCAAAGAGAAGACCAGTAAGTTGTGAGTTCTTCTGTTGGTGTGCTACTGTTCTTTGTATCAGTGTTTGTTTTGGTACTGATTTGTCTGTAGAAGAGTTTTTCATTGTTTATGAATAATTTGTTTTGATGTTTTCGTAGTGAACATGTTTTGTATCATTTGAGTCTACATGCTTTGGCTGCGAGTTTTTGTTTTAGTGTATCAATGTATTCTGTAAAGCGTGTGTTTTGAATTTCTTGAAAATATTTTTGAGTTGTTTCTTTAATTTTGGTGTTATGTTGTTTTTAGTGTATTGTGTCAGCCTGCCTAATTGCTGTCTAATGTCATTTATTTGTGTTTCTATTCTTCTCTGCCAGGCAGGCTTGTAATACACTGCTGGCCATTAAAATTGCAACACCAAGAAGGAAAGCAAATTAAAAAAAGATATTTATTGTACATAAACAGTATGGCATGAAGACAAAATGATTAAATTTGCAAGCAGTTTGGGGGTTTACAGGGGTACAAAATTAGTAGAAACAGTTGCCACCCCTGGCAGCTAAAACGACCCTTATCCGGTTAGGCATGGAGTCAAACGGGGCTTGGATGACAGAAATCGGCAACTCACTCCATGCTGCTTCAAGTCTATGCCACACTTCATCACCGTATTAGCTGGAGAGGGGTGGCAGGCCAATCTCTCGGCAACCCATGACCAGATGTTTTCAATTGGTGAGAGATCTGGAGACCGTGCAGGCCAGGGCAACAATCGAATATCCCTGTATCGAGGAAGGTCAGAACACGACATGCAACATGTGGTCTTGCATTATCTTGTTGGAAGATGGTGTTTCGCACACCTCGAAGATAGGGCATAACCTCTTGACGTAAGATGTCAGAAATGTACCAATCTCTGTTCAAATTACCATCAATCCAAACTAGAGATGTCCGTGTCGTGTACCCAATGGCTGCTCATACCATCACACCAGGTGAACTGCACCTGGTGCAGGGCCCCTACGCCGATATCGAATGCAAGCAGGCAACGAGTGGTCTCCTCGGAGCCTCCAGACACATATACAGCCATCAGAATGCTGCATGCAGAACCAGGACTCGTCTGAAAAGATGACATTGTACCACTCCTGTATCCAGCTTTATCATTGGGCACACCAGATTCGCTGTCTCTCTCTATGCTGCATTGTCAAGGGAAGCCGAAGTAATGGTTGCCGTCCTGACAGTCCATGCTGCTGCAAACGTCGTCACACTATACGAGCAGATACTGGACGTGCTGCAAACAAGCCCGTTTCCTGACTAATGGTCTGTAATGTGGTTGTACGGTTTGCACGACCGACCTCACAATATGTCTGTCCTCTCAGACGTTAGTCATGGGAGGGCATTGAGATCCTGCATGCCGTTCAGTATGACCCTCAGCAACCCATCGGTTCCATATTCGCATGACAGTGGTTGGATTTCAACCAGTGTGAGTAGCAATATCACGGAACAATAATTCACACTCTCGATAGGCAACGATCCTGCCTCTATCGAATTCTGACACTTGCTGGTAAGCATTTCTTCTTCTTATTCGAGGCATAACATGATATTCTGATGAAACCCCAATATTACAAAGCGATTTCCAAATGAGAAATCCACTGCTCAACTTTTCTTTTATGCAGTGCTTCAGATGTCGTTTATCCCTCCTGCATCATCTAAATGAGCTGAAACACTAATCATTTGCATATCCCAACCTTTTCTTCCTTTCATATGATTTTGACGTTTGTATGATCATTCCTTCCTGGTGTTGCAATTTTAATGGCCAGCAGTGTAGAACTGTCTTTTGTGTGTATCTGTCTGCAATTTTGTTTTCAGTCCATGGTGTGTCACTACTGTGACTGCTCCAGCATAAACTAATGTATGAATGTCTGAGAGTGCAGAAATTGAATGAATGTAGTGTGGTAGTGAGTGAGTGTTTACATAATTTAGTGTTTTTCCTACTTCCTTTGATGTGTTGATTTTTGGTATTCGTGGTCATTGTGTGGGATCTGTACCTGTATATTTAGTGAGTGTTTCCTGAAATATAAGTGAGAGCGTAACTAAATCTACGTCTACGTTATCAGTGGTGGATGAGGAAGTGTCTGTAGTATCAATAGTGGTAGTTGCTGTGTGTATGCAGTAATCAGTGCTTGTTGCTGGATTATTCTGACATGTTACGTGATCTTCATCAATGTTAGATGTTATGTTGATGTATTTGATCAGCAACCTGTTGTTTGTGGGATAAGGTTGTTGTGTATAATTGTTCTTTTTTGATCAACAACCCTTTGTTCGGTGACAGTGAGGTGAGGATATTGTTGTGTGTAGTAGTTGTCTGTATGCTGTCATGTTTGTTTCGAGTTTTGTGATGGTGTAGTAAGTACTGATGATAAACTCGTTCATTTCTATTGTCCATTTCATCCGTTGGCATGGTTTTCCAGCCTTTGTGGACTGTGGATGCATTGCCACAGAAACACCAAGGCTAGATTTGTTCCTCACATTTGTTGAGGGCATTGCAGTAGCCATTGGGCTAACACTGCTTTCGCCATCGATAACCAAGGGAGACTG
This sequence comes from Centruroides vittatus, assembly GCF_030686945.1. Taxonomy (NCBI): domain Eukaryota; kingdom Metazoa; phylum Arthropoda; class Arachnida; order Scorpiones; family Buthidae; genus Centruroides; species Centruroides vittatus. The sequence continues at coordinate 1,958,087 of NW_027122237.1, read as the reverse complement.
TGGCATATTTTTTGAACGTGATCCTCTGCCTAACCCACGAACGCGGACCTTGTTAAACCAGGCAACGTCCGAGCCGGTATCATACTTATATCTGGTTACTACCATGATAAATATCTCCACAGAATGTGGATGTGGTCACTCTTAGCTTCATTTCTCCCCATAGACCTTACTGGCACGGGTGTCCCTACCAGGAGCTTGTGCTCCATCCTGCATTGCCCTATGGATCAGTAAAATTACTGGGCTCTCCCACCATGACCAGGTGGTGACCACGGGAGAGTTATTATTATTATTATTTCTTGATATTACCTTGATAATATATTTTTTTGATGTTCTGAAAGATTATATTGATGTTATTCAGCTTTTATTAAATAATTAAAGTTCAAAGTTGTGCAATTTAACATCACATTGTTTATTAACATAGCACACTAAATGCCAAAATTTAAATGTATAAACTCTATATTTAAATGAAAGAAAATTCATAAACATTCTCAAGCCTTTAACATTACATATTTTAATAAATTAAAATAAATTATAAATATAAACAGATACGAGTTTATACATTTTTCTTAAATGTGATTATTATAAAATGTAGTTAATAATAGATTTCTCATTAATAGTTTCTTGTCGTATTTAAATAAATTAAAATCTCAACATTAAATGCCATATTTTAATAAAAGAATTTATCAAAATGAAATATAAAATATTCTCAAAAACTAAGAAATGTAAAAATTCTTTATAATTATAAAATATTTAAGCCTTAATAGCACAATAAAGAATTTGTCTGTCTGTTTGATATTTATAATAATTATTGAGTTGATTGTATAAAATAATAATGAAATAAACAAATTGCAAGATGTTTTAACAATAATGTAACTAAATTTTTATTTCTGTTATAAATTATACATCTCTAAAATTAAAATATGAATTAATTTATGTACTTAAGCATACTTGAGAATTTTTATTCACAAAAGACGAAATCAAACTTGTCGATTTTCAAATGTTAACTTTCCGGATCGATGCTTTTTATATAGACAGGTTTCGAACGAGTTCTTATTTTTTCTTGATATTTCCATTTCTTTCCTTGATGACTAGCCACTGCTGTCGGAGGCAAGTTTACTGGACGTGGATATGGATTTTTGTAGTGCAGAGCTATTAATTAATAAAATTAGAAAAGTTAATACATAAAATATTATTATTATTAAAAAAATTGTATATTGAAATGAATTTGATAGTTTAAGAATTTCTGTTATTTATTTAAGAAAACAATAATTCAAAAATATTCCTGATCTACTCTACTTATTTTCTTGTCACAAATCAAGTTCTGTAGAGATATTCTCTGTATGCAATGGCAAATATAAGGGAATGTCATTGACACAAAAAAAATTAAAACTTATTTATTTGAACTTCAAAACATTTATGACGACAAATATAGTTTATCGAACCATTTGCAATAAGATTGCACGCACACGTTAACAAAAGGTAGTGAAAAATTTTAAATATTTCAATACGTAACGAGTTAGTCCCCCTTTCAAATAGATCCGGATTCGCAACTGCGACCGTACGACACATTGGAGATATTCGTGTCGTGGTAAGTACACATTAGACATATCGGAGACATAAACGAAGATAAGTTGCTCCTAGATCCACGTTCGGACTTTTTCGCCGGCATAAGGAGTCTAGCAGGACATAAACGATGCAAGCAAGGGCACAGGTAAAGTCACTTATCCAAGCAAGCTAAGACAAAGGAATCTAAAATTAGATCCTCATTGGAATCTGATTCCAACGGAATCTAATCGATCACAATAAAGAAAGAAATGGGGTTCTTCATTCATTACCAATTACCATTAAAACCATAGGATCAATTTTTGGGAGCGTCTCGTCACGTCATAAAGGACAAAAGGAAAACGAAGATAAGTTGCTCCTAGATCCACGTTCGGACTTTTTCGCCGGCATAAGGAGTCTAGCAGGACATAAACGATGCAAGCAAGGGCACAGGTAAAGTCACTTATCCAAGCAAGCTAAGACAAAGGAATCTAAAATTAGATCCTCATTGGAATCTGATTCCAACGGAATCTAATCGATCACAATAAAGAAAGAAATGGGGTTCTTCATTCATTACCAATTACCATTAAAACCATAGGATCAATTTTTGGGAGCGTCTCGTCACGTCATAAAGGACAAAAGGAAAACGAAGATAAGTTGCTCCTAGATCCACGTTCGGACTTTTTCGCCGGCATAAGGAGTCTAGCAGGACATAAACGATGCAAGCAAGGGCACAGGTAAAGTCACTTATCCAAGCAAGCTAAGACAAAGGAATCTAAAATTAGATCCTCATTGGAATCTGATTCCAACGGAATCTAATCGATCACAATAAAGAAAGAAATGGGGTTCTTCATTCATTACCAATTACCATTAAAACCATAGGATCAATTTTTGGGAGCGTCTCGTCACGTCATAAAGGACAAAAGGAAAACGAAGATAAGTTGCTCCTAGATCCACGTTCGGACTTTTTCGCCGGCATAAGGAGTCTAGCAGGACATAAACGATGCAAGCAAGGGCACAGGTAAAGTCACTTATCCAAGCAAGCTAAGACAAAGGAATCTAAAATTAGATCCTCATTGGAATCTGATTCCAACGGAATCTAATCGATCACAATAAAGAAAGAAATGGGGTTCTTCATTCATTACCAATTACCATTAAAACCATAGGATCAATTTTTGGGAGCGTCTCGTCACGTCATAAAGGACAAAAGGAAAACGAAGATAAGTTGCTCCTAGATCCACGTTCGGACTTTTTCGCCGGCATAAGGAGTCTAGCAGGACATAAACGATGCAAGCAAGGGCACAGGTAAAGTCACTTATCCAAGCAAGCTAAGACAAAGGAATCTAAAATTAGATCCTCATTGGAATCTGATTCCAACGGAATCTAATCGATCACAATAAAGAAAGAAATGGGGTTCTTCATTCATTACCAATTACCATTAAAACCATAGGATCAATTTTTGGGAGCGTCTCGTCACGTCGTAAAGGACAAAAGGAAAACGAAGATAAGTTGCTCCTAGATCCACGTTCGGACTTTTTCGCCGGCATAAGGAGTCTAGCAGGACATAAACGATGCAAGCAAGGGCACAGGTAAAGTCACTTATCCAAGCAAGCTAAGACAAAGGAATCTAAAATTAGATCCTCATTGGAATCTGATTCCAACGGAATCTAATCGATCACAATAAAGAAAGAAATGGGGTTCTTCATTCATCATTCAACTCCAATGGGCAAATTGGCGTACCCATGTCTAATCTGGCTTGAGCCTCCATCAAATGTTGCTTTATGACAGATTCATCGGACACCTAAAAAATTAAAAAAAACGTTTTTAACGGATATTTAATGAATTTAAAAAATTTAAACGGTTAATTACGTATTTATTTCTTCGAAATAATTCTTTAGCTTCCGATATAATATATTTTCTCTGAGCTTCCGTCTGACTGACGTCACCGGATGGCCACCGCCATGTTTTACCAGCACGTAAGATTTGTTTATATGTTTTTAAGACTTCTTGTCTTAAAGACGACATTAGAAATTTCTTACCGACGAACACGTTCATTTAATTAATTTGTAACCATTCCTCCAAACAATGCAACTTTTAATATTTATAAACGTTCATCTCCATCATTACACCCAAACCGACGAAAGATCGGGGCGCTCGTTTCTATGCGCACAATGTTCTTACTTTTTTTTATTTCGCGCATGACGTTTCGAGGAACTGCGTTAAAATAATTCATTTTTTTTTTCGGATATAATTTGTAACATGTAACAATTTATTTTACTATAGCTTTTTTCCAATTAGAATTTTAGTAGAACAGATGGACAAGGAGAACTTCGTCCCCGACTCGCCAACTCACGTTTTTTTTCTTTGCTTTTTTCACCCCGTGGGCACTAAGAGGGCCTCTTTTAACCAACCCCATTATGGGTTCTGCAGGTTCACAATGGGGCATCCGGGTGGTGAGGGACGGGGGCCGACTTATCAGGTCGGATCGCCCCCGAAAAATTCTTGGGGATTTTTTGACCCTTCCGGATATGATTCCGGTTCTCCAGAGCGGTAGGCTGCCACCTTAACTGCTCGGTCATCCGGCCGTCGATGCGTACTCACGTACGGTACATACAAGAAAGACATCGGCCGTACACCAACGTTTTTCTTGTATGTTTAGCCGGAAGAAAAGAGGGGAAGAAGGAGGGAGAGGAGATAGACAGTAGAGAAAGATGGGATCCCTCTGAACGGCGTACGTGTGGCTACAGTACCCTCTGTTTGATGTTGGCGTGCAGTTTTTATGCTGCAAGTCGTAGTCCCCAAAGGATCTAAAAGAAAACCTGAGCATAGCGAACACCTATAATTGAGTACTGCCACGAATAGCTGAGTGTCTGTTAGTAGGAAGACTTATATCTACTTAATACTAATAAAACTGAATGCGATTGTTAATCTTAATACTACTTAACAGCTAGAGACAGACAGCGCGAAAAGGAAACGAACACACTGACAAAGTAAACGAGACGAACGGACCGACAGAGAGAAACGGGCAAGACCCCAATTTATTTATTTATTTATTTTATTTTATTTACTCACGTTCATCAGGGTACGTTCTACGTGGCAGCGTCCAGAGACCGCGGGCGTCATCGCGCTTCCAAGCGGAGCGGACAAACCCATTCCAGCAAATGTGCGCGTCCAGAGTAAAGCCTGATGCACACATGCGGCGCGGCAAGGAAAAGCGGCAGAATGACGTCACTTTTTCTCGTCCCAGAAGTCGATTTTGTGCCGCTTTTCTCGTGCCGCAAAAGTTGGTTGAATTCTATCTTTCGCGGCGACCGCCGCCAAGACGCGTTTATATCAGCCAATAACAGTTCGTCTGGTAGTCGTGAGAAAATACAACCACGTCGTGGTTTAATGGGTGGAAGCAGTGGCGTAGCGTGGGTGTCAGCCGCCCGGGGCGGAGGAAAATTTCGCCGCCCCCTTATTTAGGTATTTTTACAAGATATTATTATTTATTGTGAAATTTTGCCGCCCCCTATAAGTGCCGCCCGGGGCGGGCCGCCCCTGCCGCCCCCACTACGCTACGCCACTGGGTGGAAGTTCGAGCGGTTAACCGAGATAATAAACATCGGAATAAAGAGAAAAGGATAATAAATTTAACGCAAATTCTACACAAATAATCATATATAATTTAATTCAACCGAATCTTACTCGAAATAGTATTCTTTATCCAGAGATTTTAATCGAGGAATAAGCCTATTTTGTACACCAGTTCACAAGAAAATATCTTTAATCCAAAACCTTCTTTCGAATCTTCGACAAAATCTTCTAGCTAAATAAAGCAAGCCGTACAAAACAGAATTTGTAAACACGTGGATAGCGGCAGTATCGGTATCGTTCGCCATCTTGAATACTGAATGCCTGCGCGATGCCTGAAATGTAAGCGGATTGCCGCTTGTATGGTCGTGCTGCGGCGCGGTAAAGATGCGTTTGCGACACCGCTTGTCCTTGCCGTGCCGCATGTGTGCATCCTCCTTAACCGCGTTTAGCGTGCAGCGACCATCAGATAATTATCGCTTCTACACGCGCGTGCCGAAGCAGCAACCGAGCGAGTTTGGTCGCCGCTTCCACCACTCGCGCTCCCAAAGAAGAAAATGGCTGATTTTGTAGATGAATGAAATCAGAATGGCAAATAAATTGTGTTGTATGTACTTTAATTAACAATCTTTAACGTAATTTAATAATTTCTGATTTTGTAAATGTAACGTTTTATAAAAATAAAACTTTTTTTAACTTATTCTATGAAGATGCTTTACGTTTGTCGTGTACGGTAAGACCCCGTTTAACGCGGGGGATGCGTTCTTAGACGACAAAGCGCTAAACAAAACAGCGTTAAAAGAGGTCATTTTAACATAGAGTAAATAGGAAAAGAGGAAATCTGTAAAGAAATTTTTGGGGTTCTTCGTTTTCAGAATCTCTATTTTCCAGTTCTACACGAATTCCTTGTTCTGCCAATTTTTGAAAGTCGTCGTTGGTAAGGCTCTCACCAGAAACCTGCCGTAAATCCTAAATATCCTGCTCGTCTACATCTGGTCCCGCTGTATCGGTTAGGTTGTTTGGTCGACCTAACGATACAGCGATAAGCTGTTCTCGTTGAGAATTCTTGGATACTTTCGGCCATAACTTCTTCCACACTTCGTTCCTGCATTTATCAGTTACTTCTTACGAAACGAAGTCGACATTGCCTGTGACATCCATGATATATTTTTTCCAAAATGGCACCAAACAAACATATTTAAAGAAAGTACACCTTTTTGCCACCCTTTTCCGATTGGTTCGTGTTCGTACATAATCGTATTATATACGAATCAATGAAATGCCGCGATAATTTAAATCGGCGTAAATTTTGAGCTTTTTTTAGGCTTCTGAGCAGACCGCGTTATAACGAATCAGCGTTAAGCGAGGCAGCGTTAAGCGGGGTCTTAGTGTATCTAGTTAGTGATAACATTTATCATTCAAATTTACCGTTTCAATGCTCGTCATATTTTCCATAGTAGCATTCGACCAAGTCGTCTCGCCGCCATCTTGTAAACAACACGCGTCCACTCTGGACGAAAGTCGCTGGCGCGAACAAAGATTCTTTCCTCCCGCGGTCGCTGGACGCTTGTTACGTAGAACGTAGCCTTAGGGGGATGTAAATTAAAGCGACTCGAAAAGAGTCAATTCTTACATTCGTTGTAAAATTTTCTTTAATTTACAGAATAAAGGGTCGACGCGGTGAGAGAATTGTTAAACGTGGCACGGTTAATATACTTAAAATATTCCTGTATTTAACGAAATAAACCACAAAAATAATAGAACTCAATTGGAACTTTTTTCATAGACTTACGATGGAAATTAGAAACTCAATATACTGTCGTTATTAATTGTATTTTTGAAAAAATGTTTATGCCAGGTATATGTTACGGTATATACCAGACATGGGCAAATGCGGCTCTTTTTGAGTTACACGCGGCTCTTGCCGAAAGTGTTATTTTCTGTTTTTTATTATTACTTTTACAATTTTATTTTTATAATTTTGTGAAAATATGTTTATTAAAAAAAGTCAATATTTGTTTTATATTATATTTATATTATATAATAAAATCGCGCGTCTTACCATACTATCCGCCACGACAGTACAGAACTGCGGCTCCCATGCATTTTGCGTAACCTACATTTCGGCTCCCCTGAACTGTTGTCGCTTGCCCACCCCTGGTATATAGAGAGGTTTCGTGTCGACATCACGAGTGACGTCATGAGCATGCGCAATTGTCCAGCGCCATCTTTGTGACTGTTTGTGACTCGTTTACGTTTTGTGTGTGTTCGCGTGCGCTTTAACTGGAGTTCGTGTGTTGTTTTTTTTCGTCGCGAATATCACTATGGTGATTTGTTGTGTAATTGGGTGTAATGCTAGTTCACTCAAGAACAAAGGAACATAATTTTTTTAAAATTCCCGGCATTATTTGTCATCGAAGATCCCAAACCGAGGAGCTTTCACGACGAAGGCAAACTGCATGGCTCTCGAGAATTAACCGGAAAAATTTCGTTACGAATAAAGTGAATATCAATACAAGAGTTTGTCGGAAACATTTCATTTCAATATTTACGTTAATAAACACTAAGTTATATTTTAAAACCTAAAAGAGTTTACTGATTTGCTTATATTAATTTAGTTAGGTATAGTGCATTTATAAACGAATAACTAATGTAATTTCAGGCTTTAGCTAGTGCAAACTTATAAACGTTACACGTTAAAACGAAAAGCAAGTAGACTTATTATATGCTAGTTTCAACTAGAAAATAAAGGTACTGAACAATTTGAATTAAAAAATTTCCACGGCTGTTTTTAATTAGACTTTTACTTTCAGACAAAAATTCTTACTTAAGAAATACGTAAAAACACGAGTTTAAACAAACAAAAGAAAACATATCTTTCCAAGCAATATTACTTCGCTGTTATTAATTACTTTTACTTTTATATCAGGAGAAACCCAGCCACTTGTTAAATAGTTATGGGTCTCTAAAGATTTATAAGCTTTCATTTGTGATAGGGTGTAGAAATTTGTTGTCAAAACTAAATGGTTTATAATGTCACCAAAATCTACTTTCGGCCACAACTCTCGATCTACGACGAAGTCTGATAAATTGGCTTCGTATGGATCGCCTTGACATAACAAAATTTTCTCTCCGTATAGAGCTGCATCTCGTCCTATTAGACTGCTAGAATAGCCCACAAGAAAATAATCTTTTTTAACTTAATCCATGATAATAAAACTGCAGTATTTTTGTACGTTTAAACTAAAAGACGTCGAACAACAGACCGGGTGCAAGCTAAGCGAGCGAAAACTACCACAAAAATGGCGAATGGGCGGAGCAAACGCGTGTTTTATCACGTGACATGCGACCTTGAAACCTCTCTATACTGTGGTGAATTTCTGCACAGGCGCACGAGGCACGCGCCTGGAGCTTCATAAATTAAGGGAGGGCCTCAAAATTCAGCTCAAAATAAATTTAAAAAATTAGTTTATTTAATTATTATTTTTTTCCGTAATAAAAATAATGAATAATTTAGCAGTATTCCTTAAATTAAATTGACAAATGAATAACGCCAGCTATGACATGTTTTGCCGGTGGTAATCAGTAGTAAATTTTAAAATAATTTATTTTTATATCCACGGATTACTAATTTTTTTTGTTTTTAACACTTTTATCTATTTACGTAAAGTTAATAATTCTTGTACCAATAATTTTCAATTTTCGTAGTTAATACAATCTGAACATTCGTAGCCTTTTAAATACAGCCAGACAGTTGTAATTTTATATTGGTTAATTTTCAATGTTATTTCCTCATGTCACATTTTCGGCCAGACTAAAATACGTGAGCGTAGAATGCACAAGGGAGAGTATTGAGTGTTGAAGTCGACAATTTGACGTCATCGACGACGTTCGGACTCGAGTACGAAGTGCTTAGTTCCCATAATTCCATTCTCAGCAAGATGGATTTCATTCGAATGTCTCACCAATTACCCACAATTCATTGGAAAGTAGCAGTCAACATATATGTTGAGTCAGCGTTGACAACAGCGCCACTTTAACGTTGAAAAAGGAACGACTTAACGAACGTTGAGATCGGCGCTGAGTCAGCTTTGAAAATTGGAATGTCCCGACACTGTAGGGTATAGAGGTAGTGAAAATATTTAGATGGGCCCTCAAAATAGAATTGCGCCTGGGGCCACTGGTATATAGGTTAAGGCAGAGGGCGGCAACCTTTCGGCGGTGTTGTGCCGAACCTAAGTTATAGTGTTAATCCGGGTGCCGATATGGATTCTACCAATTTTGTTATATATAGTATCAAAATTGGTCCGGTTATAATGTACTGTACATCAAAAATTAATAATTAAAATTTAGTTTTTACTAATTTCTATTCAATCAGAGTGCCACTGAAAATCGTCCCGCGTGCCATAGGTTGCCGACCCCTGGGTTAAGGTATATATATATATATATATATATATATATGGTTAATTTCTCGAAAAAATGGGAAAACAAAGATCTGAATTGAAAAAAACTTGAGCAAAAGCATCGCCGTATTTCGAATGTCGGGTAGCGTATTCTAGTTTGTTTACGTTTTTTGTTGCAAAATTTTCCCGTTGACTTTGATCCCAGATATTTCTCGTTCTAGGTCGAACTTGAAAAATTCTGCCACTGCCACGACACGCCATTTAATTAGTTCTATCAATATGCAGAATTTCATTCAAATCGGTCAAGTCATTACTTAGCAAAATGTGTTTCGGCGAAGGAAGCTGCGCTTCAGTAAGTATTGATACATATTATTTTTCCATATATAGTCCAACCACACTTTTATTTGTGTGTATTTTATATGAGTAAAATACCTTTATCTAATATAAAACCATTTTTCCAAGCGAGGCCGAGTACCTTAGCAAGTACAGTATACAGTCAAACCTGTTTTTGTGCGATTTTTTTATTTGTGCGGTATAGTTGGCGACTAGTCTCATGCGTTTTGTCATGTCTCACGTTGACTTATTATAACTAAATAAACTTATTATAGTAATATTATTCCACGAATATGCGAAAAATAAAATAATTTATTTTTTAAGTCAACCAAACACCACCTGGACAAAAATATGTAAAACAGACGATAGACAAGACGATGCAGTCAAGTGCCGACATCTGTTGTCAATAAATTCTACGTGCGTTTTAATTACGTTAATTAAACCTTCAAAGTGCTTTCACATTCCTGGACCGTTAAGATAAGATTCATTTCAAAGCGTAAATCGAAGGTAAATGTACTGTATTGATTTTTTTATTTAGATATAAAATTTTAGGATTTTTATTTTGTTTAGACATAATCCCCGAAAATGAATAAGGGCAAAAACAAAGCGAAGAGGAAGGTAATTTCCTTAGAAACTAATACTACGATTTTAAAACGAGTTATTTTCTATGCGAGACTTTTTTATGCGGTCCCTATCTACCGCATAAAAACAGGTTTGACCGTATTCTACAACCATGATTTTCGGGTACTGGATTTGGAGGCATTCGTCCCAAAGAGGAATTTGCCCTGCCAGGAGGACTCCAGCAGCTTCCGAAACCGTGCACACGTGACCTCCGGAGGGTCAATGGTAGAAAACGATAACTCGTAGAGGCGAAGATGAGGAACAACTCTAAGTGTGCTCGGTTGCATATGCCTTTGTCGATAGATGCGTGTCATCGGCAGGCCCTCCCGGCGGAGATGGAATAAAACCCGGGAAACGTACGGACGCCGGTACAGGCGCCAGTGATAATATTCCAAACAGGGAGCCGTGAGAAAAATCGAGTGTAGGGGGCTAAACGGACCTCTGGAGATTTGGACGATGGCGCGGGACATCGCTCTTTCGGACCGATTTTCTATCGAGCCAATCTTATATATAGGGGGCGTTACCTAGTAAAGCGCCAATAGTAATCTAGCAAACGATCCGATTTCCCCCGCGCCCTCCAGCGTGTAAAAAAAGAAACATTTTTAAATATGTTATTAATTTCGAATAAATGAGAAATTTTATCAAATCAGAAATATATTTTAACGTCTAATTAATTTTATTTAAATTTTTATTTTACCTTCGGCATATATTATTATTATTTTCCTAATTTGAACTTTAAATAAAATACTCATTCACGTCGGATTCGATTTGAACTTTTAATGAGAAGCGCAAAGGGTTATCTGACCGACCTCAATTTTTGCATTTAGTAAGCGGCCCCACCCTCAACGAGATCAACTAACATTGATAATGACATTCCTACGTAAATTATTCGTGAAAAGTTATAAGAATCTGGAACGGATTCCAATTGGAATTGGTCATAGAATGGTGTCTTTCCGCACGGTCGTGTTAAGGATCCAGTAGTATTGGAACTGAATGATGCGTTAGTTTAAAATATATCGAAAAATTAATTCGTACGAGGTGTTAAAAATGAGGTCTTTCGACTAATTTAAGCCTATTTACAATTTATGTAACAAGGCAATGCCCGTTCCATTTTGTGACCATAACGCTATAAAAAGGAATTTTGCAGTACGAATAGGTGTTACGATACAATCAGATGGGCCGATTGTATCGAAATCTTTAATTGAATACAGATTTAGCTCAGAACTATTTTCAGAATTCGTGTTTATTCTCGGTAAACAATGCTCATCCCGCGAATTTCAAGGATCCCACGTCTCGTAAGCATCCTAAAACGCTCACTGAAAGGTTGATTTTTCTTAAAACTGCTTCAATACTCGAATTTTTGCATAATGGAATGATTTATTCTATTTATTAGAAAAATTTAATAATTTTGCATTTTCTCTCGAATATCCGCATCTCGTGATAAAAGCCAAGATTTATTTCTAAGTAAATTTTTTCTAACACTAAGTTCATCTAAAATGCTAAAATATTCTATCTCACAGATAAATTTTACACATAGTATACGAAATGCTCACAGCACGAAAAAGAGAGAGAGAGAAAAAAAATGGCGACACCGAGATCGATGAATCGTAACGAAATTTTGTTACGAATAGTCTATATTGGCGCGAATGGACCGAGCGAACGGGAAGTTGGACTGCCTACGGTCTGCGATGCCGAGTCCCAAACCAAGACGACGTCTCCCGAATTTTTCTATTTTGCCTAAAAATTCCCTAGATATTTGCTATCGGTATCCCGTGATATACGCTCCGAGACTCGGTTAAATGATAAATCTATCGATATTCTCAACGCGATAGGTGATACGAGTTATAATAAAAGGAGAAGAGGCGTGTTTGTTCTACTTCAGAAACGCTTTGCAGAGAAAATATTCAAATACGGCTAGATGGCCGAGGCGGTTAAGATGTCGGCTTACTGCTCCGGAAGACCCGGGATCGAATCTGGATGAGTAACTCCCGGGAATTTTCAAAGGTCGGTCTCTCTCCATCCGGCCGTCCCATCGCGAACCTGGCCGACACACGATAAATATAGAACCATATATTAGACATTTCTACGTAGCGATGCACGCGAGACGTAATCGCGCGTCGATAAATAAAACGTGGCACATCGAACAAAGCAGATTCGAGACGGCTGCACTCTCGTTCTGGTGGTTTTTCCCGAGAAAAGCCGGATACTTCGGGTAACCAAAAACTTTAAGGCATATTGTTTCCTTTTTGCACCCCTACGCCTATGGCGGCGGGGTATTGAGAATATCACGCGGTACCTACTCGTTCAATAAGACCGTTTCCGACACGCGGACACTCCTAACACGTTCGTGTTCCTCGCATACGTAACTCGAGTCTGATAAAATATTAAATATATCGAATTTTAATTAATTTTTAATATTTATCCAGGGAGGTTAAATTAGATATCAAATATCAAACGAAGTCAAATTAGACATAAATTTCGAGCGTTATTTTTATATCTTCGATTTCGAGAAATTAAATGATATAATGCGAAGAAAGTATCTTCGACGTAACTTAAAATACTGTTGGGGGAAAGAGTGACCGAACAAAGCGAATTATTACGAAATTTCTAACCAGGATCTACATTTATACAAAACAATTCTTCAAAAATATTCCTCCGACGCTGTTAAAAGTCCGTACAAACGACCGCTATCTAAAGCGAAGATGCCGTAGATGCGTACTAATCAAAGACATCTTCTTTTAGGAATTATTTTTGAAATTACCGGGATATTTATTGTTTATAAAGTATTTTAGGACGAAACGGAAAATATTTTGGATAAAACGAGACGTAAGTAAATGTGGTTCTACGATCGACCGCCGGATAAATCCCGTCGCAAATGAATAGAGGGGAAAATTTTCGACTACGTTATCGGTAAATATCTCGTAATCGGCTGGAAGTAAAGACGAGAAAAAACTTTTAGCATCCCAATGTCGATACGGTACATCGGTTTACGAGAACAATATCGACTTACATAATCCTATCTCTTCCGGCAAAGGAAAATTAAACCGAAATCATTCGATTATTGAATATTAATTAACCGGTAGAGTAGAAATATTTACGTAGTACGCAACCGGTTGCGCGTTCTTGGCGTTTATTTGGAAAGAAGTTCAATTTCGAGTTTCAACCACCGGTGGGCCGATCCACTTCACCGGCGAGCTACGTCGAATAAAATTAGAAATTATCGTTTATCCTCGAGCGATTTCAATTATCAACTAGACGAGGATGCGAAACACGAATTCTACCGGAAAGATACTAAATCCCCTTGTCCGATTTCGATCATCTACGAGCCAGATCGAGTTCTATGGTGTAGCCATCGATATCGTATTGCTTTTTTGTTACGCAACGACAATCTAGTTTCGTCCCGGAGAAGAACCTCGGACACGAAATTTTCCTCATTCGGAGCGACGAATCTTCTAGAGTAATCGACAACTCGGAATTCCGAGTCGAGTAATCTCTATCGCACGATAATCTTAATACACGATTCGGTCGCGTGTTTCTCTTCATTTCTCGGAAGATTCCGCGTTAAAAAAAGTGGAAATCGTGTTAAGTCTCTCTTTTACTTTTTTTATATTATAAAAAAAGGGTCAGACCTTATTCGCAACACGCAACCTCGTGGTAGGCCGTCGAGTCGACTAAGTCGAGATAGCATTTTTACGTTTCGGACGAGTGAGTACGAATCTGTATTAAAGCATTATTTTTCGTTAAGTTTAACCGTTCGTCTACTCGCATAAAAATCTCTTATACGATTATGTATAAATTATCGAAGATTAAATAAAGTCCTCGATTAACTTCCAGTCGATATAAAATTTTACATTATAGAATATCTTATATAACGGCCGGAAGCCAATTAACCGTCTTTCTTCGTAAGCGATTCGGCAACCTTTGCGAGAAAGTCGGCAATTTCCGAATGTCGTAACTCGTATATTCGCCGGTTAAACAATTGTTAAATTGTTGGGCCATTCCGTATTTCTAATGTGTATAATTAATAATTTTGGATCGAGGACTACTCCGTTCGAGTCTGTTTGAGCGAGAGCGGCGATTCTCGTTCTTTAATTAAAGTTCGTTTAACTTGTTTGTAATTACGATATTGCGACTAAATAATTAAATGACATTAAATTATAAATTAATTAGAATAAATGACGACAAAATTTTAATCGGAATTTTTGTATCGATTGTATATTATGCGACCCGTTAGAAAAAACTATTTCGCATCAAATTTTACATTTTAAAATGATAAGAAATATAAAGTATATATTAAAAATTACTCTAATAATTATTCTACCGTATTTAATTATTTAATTAACTATTAAGTTTAAAATTATAACACGAAATTATTTTAAAAAATTTTAAATATCACAAAATTGAAATAATTCGTCTTAATATATTTTTAACCGTAAACTGGCATTTAAAAATTTATTTAAAGTCTATTTTATATTTTGTTTAAGGGATATTTATATTTTACGATAGTATACGGTATTTAGTTAACTCCTCGCAGTACGCTAGAAGGTCATAAAACCACCTCGAAAGACGGTTTACGACCCCGGACACGGCGATCGACCCGTTGGAAACTCTTACAAATAAAAAAGAATTACTTAAAAGCGGAGTAAAGAGAGAAAATATTCGAGTTTAGATACATTTTAACTTAAAAAGTTATAAATTTGCGGGAAAACTTAAAAGGCGGTAAAGGGAAGCCATTAAGCCGTTCTTTCCAACGCTCGTCGTTGCCTCTGTAGCAAATTTTGAATTTTAACGTTTAAAATTACGCAAAATATATACATTTTAACTTAAAAAGTTATAAATTTGATTTATCCGGTGTGAAGTTTAAAATAATCGAAGATAAATCGATTTAAAGCTTCCCCGCGGATAAAATAGTGGAAAAAACGAAAAATATATCGGAAAACTCGGAATTACACACCCTTGACCTATTTACCGTAATAAATCAGCCTACTTTCTATACGTTTAGTTACATTTATCGTCGATATTATCGAGATTTATACGAGTTAATCGACCCTATCCGTAAGGAGAGCCGCGACTCCTAGAAGAATAAAGTAATTAATTTTAACGTTAACGATACGGATCTAAGGATTAAAAGATTAATCGTTTAACCGCGTTAAACGTGCTGGAAATTTTACAATATTTAATTTAAGTTTGTAGGTAGAACGGATATTTATTTATTTATTTTTTTAAAGTAGAAAAATATTTAATAGTCTGCGAGGAAGCGGAGTCGTTCTCGCTCCGAAAACCCGTTGTCCCTCGGGCAAAGTGGACAGATCTCATCAAAATGCTGCGAGAGTTATGCCCGGGTCGGAAATTTTCGGGTCTCGGTTTCCACTCGTACCCAACACGTCTTTACACTTAAAACATGTTTATCGGATATGACCGGTAAGTAGGATGAATACGTTTGTATCTACTCGTTCAATTTCGAGCCTTATATTCCTCTTTTTTCTTTTGTTTTTATCACCGACGTTCCTTTCTTCTCCTAACGAATGCATTGTTAAACTGGTCGGAATTCTTAAGAATGCATTTAGGCCGAGTTCTTTAAATAACTTTTTTAACGCGGTCTTAAATTTCTTCTTTCTCTTCTAATCCTCGGGTCGCTTTACTCGGTTTGTCCACTTCTCGCCGGCTACGTTTAGATAAAAAATCGCGGAACAATTAGTCTGTAATTATTTGATTTACATAATTTATTTTATAAATTAAATTATTAAGAGTTTAAAATAATAATAATAATAATAATTAATAAAAAATACCGTCTCGAAATTATTTTTGCCGCTTATTTGGCTCGTTTACGCTCGGCGCAATATTTAGTTAAGAATTATACAAATTTTGGCTTATAATTTAATTTATTTTATGAAATTTCGTATTATATAGAAGAAAATATTGAACTTTTGCTCCTCCGGTGGGGGTTTTTACGCGTTTATTAAGCCGATTTATTAAATTTATGCATCGGTTAGACTTATCGAGTTGCAAATTTTGGTCGAGAATCGTTGTATAAGTTAGCATCCGCGGGTTATTAATTCGGGAATGATAATAATGACAGGTGTTTGGTGCACGACGTGACGTAACGTGACGGGTTCGTGCAGAATTCTTCTTTAAGCCGGAGTATTCGCCCGAGTTAAAATAAATTCTATAATAAAATTATCCTACGAGGAATACGAGACAAACGATTGAATATTCTAACATTTAAAAGTTACGAATACAAAATATTCGACTAGCGAGACGACTTTTAACTCTTAAGACCTCGAGGGGTGCAATTTATGAACCGCGTGGTTATGCTAGAAAAATTTCGCTGTCCCCAACCAGTTTTCTTCGTATTCGATCCGCAAATATTAATAATAAAAATATTACGTTGTGTGTATATATATATAACATAATATTTTTATTTTATTTAATAATATATCGAACTTAACTCGTTAGCCAGAAATTAGGATGAATTTATAAATAAATCTTTAAAAAAATTGCCAAGAAATAATACTTATAAAATAAATAATTTGAAAATTATACTTAAAATGTATTAATTTCGTGTAATTTTTACGCGTAGGTGTTCCCTGGCGTAATTTTAAAAATCTTTATTGCGCGATATTTTATAATAAAACGGTCGGCGGAGTTGAACTTTTTCGAATTTCAAACACTGTGTTACGGAAAGAAGGGTTAAGGTAATAAAATATTCAAATTTCGAATGTAGGAAAACGGGTAGGAAAGAGAAGTAATAATTTATAAACTGGAATATTTTGGAACGTACTATCTGATTAAACAGTACGAGCGTTATGTAGGCTGATTTTTAACTGTTTCGATACGTAAAAAGTAAAGAAATCTTTGGAGTATAAACAAATATAAAAGAATATTAAATTTAACAAGTTTTTTCCTTCTTATTATTTATTATTCCGGACTTTTAATGATGCAAATATCGCTCGTACATTATTAATTCACCTTCCGTACACACTTCCCTATTTTTTAAACTATCTTAGCCGGAATTATGTTCACAAAGCATAAATTATAAGCTTATATTAAATAAATTCTTTATCTTTTTAACGAGTATTTTATCGTGTTTTTTAACCGATAGATGCCGTGTAAAAGAATTTATTTTAATGGTGAATATTGTGGATAATTTGATACGTTTTATTTAATTTTTCAACACGCGCGGAGAGTAGGAAACCGAATTTGTGCCGTAACAATTTTTGTAATAATTTACGGTGTTAAGTTACTCCATTTATTTAAACTTATTTAGTTATTTTCGTCGAAAAATCGGTTAAAGAATCGTATTATTCTGCCAATTTGCGGACGAGAGTAAGTAAACGTCGTTGACGTTCGTTTTCTTTGTCGAAAAATGAAAAATGTCCGTAGTACGATACGGATGGTCGGCATCTTCTCTCTCGACGTTCTTCCTCTTAATTAATGTTTGAGAACTTTTTAAAGTATAAAAATCGCCATTATTATTGTAAATAAATTGCGTATATAATGCATTATTACGTAATAAAGTACGAGTAGTTTTACCGCGTTACGTACAAACGTATGGATTTAGCCGTAACGTCGTCACGACTTCCGTTTCGTCCTAGTTTAAAATGTCACATCTCGACAAAGTTAATTACATAAACTTATAACGTTAGAAGCTTCGAACGAGCCACTCGGTGTAAAAATAAGTGTAATAATCTAGTTTCCTTTTGATGAAAATAAAGTAATTCGTTGTTAACAAAAAGTAGGTCCGAGTATTTTATAAACTGCCATTCAAACAAGAATTATAATTTTCTTATTTTACCATTTGAAAGAAAATATTTGTAAGTCGCGTGTTGTACGTAATTAAGGATGTCGTCCTAAAATTGCTTATTGTAGTTATTGGATAATGTCGAAGGGGTTACTTCGTGGCTTTCCCGAAAGGATTTTTTTTTTTGCATTTTTGCATAAAATTCTACTAAAAAACTAGCGAAATTCCGTAAAATATAATTTAAATATCCATAATAAATTTTTTCACGAAGAGAAATTCCAAAAACTCTCGAAGTAAATGAATTTTAAGTCGGGAAATTACCCGGAGTATTGTCTTTTTTAGACTCGAGCGGATCTAAAAATTACTTCGAACGAACCAAAAAAGAGATGTCAAAATTAAAAAATAAGCATAAAAAAGTATAATATTCTTAAGTGTCTTTCTTAATTGGGATGTTGTTAGTTACACTTTTAACAAAAAAAAAGGGAGGGAAGTAGTGACGAAGCAATTTGCATTTTTTGTAGTGGGTTATCTTTATAAAAAATCGACAAACCGTGCAAGTAAGTTGTATAACATTACGTAGGAAACATTGTAGAATAATGGGTAGTTTCTTTATACAATAATTCATTCTAGTCGATAGAAATAAGTCACAATTCTAGAATCACGTAGAGAGGGGGTTGATGCGTACAGATAGAGAAGAAACTATCCGAAATCGCGATAAAAACTGCGTGTTTCTTCAATTAAAATAACGACGAAAAATTCTCGAGTTCCTTCTAGGAAGCGAATACACATATTTATTCGAAGTAAGATAAACATAATGCAATTGTTTGCAGTAGTATTTACTTCGCAAATCGTTTCCTCCGCAACATTTAAACGAGACGGAGGAAACAATTAATAATAATAATTAATAAATAAGAGCAGTTTTCCGATTTAAGTCGCGCTTTTAGACGAATTGCCGCGTCTAAAATTTGTATTTAAAATCTATCGTATATCGGGATTCGGTTACGAGAGCCACTCGAAGCTCGGAACGGACGGATTTACCAACCGTTAAGAACAATATCCATTTCTCGGTCGACGGGACGACGGAACAGAATACTCGCCGTTACAAATAGTCGCTTAGTAGTTTACGTCGCTGCTCCGCGGCATGGCAAACGGGTCAAAGACACGTTAATCAACGGTATTTTACCGTTTGTTTACGTTTACTATTTTTAAACACCTCGACAATTGCCCATAAATGGTTATAAAGCGGAAAGAAAAACGATTCGAAATTAATAAAATTTAAATTTGATCGGGGTTAGATAACGTAATTACGATATAAAATATGCAAATTAGTTACGTACATCCTCACGCGCTTCTCGTCACTACAATTCGACGCGATTGGCGACGCTCGGACGGCAAATGTAGAGCAATTTCACACGCTACAATAATAATAAAATTTAAGTTAAAAATATATTTATTTAGAGGATGTTTTAAATTAAGCTAATAGTTTATTGTATAATTTAAGTATTTCCTAAAAATACACAGTTTAATTTTCCACGGGGAAAAAATAACGGAGGAAGAAATACAATGGATCGACTTTCTGTTTGTGTCAAGAGTTCAATAGCATAACCGGTAAAACCGTCGATACCCGCGGCGCTACTATCGAGGCGGAAATCGCGCGTCCCATATTTTTCAATAACACTCGCCGGATAGACACCGTCGACGCCGGTCGGAGCGGCTCGGCTACGGTTAGAAAATCACCGGAAATGGAGATTGCGTCGTCGGACCGGTGAAAAGGAAGAGTACAGATGACGGCCGTCGCTACGAAAAGCCACGAATATCTTCCCGGAAGAATTCGGAACGACGAACGAGACTGGTACGAAAGTGGTAAGTAAACCGACCCGGACGTCGCGGGTGCTTCGGAAAGTGTTCGAAATCCGTTAAATCGAGTACGAAAAAGCGTATAAAAATAACCTCGAAAGGCATTTTTAGCGTAAAATATTAGGAAAGGGTCCAACCTTCTAAAATATTTTACGTCGATATCCTCTATTAGTACGATACGTTTTTAGACGGTAAACGTAGAGGAATCAATTTGTGCCGCGGTATCCCCGTCGTTAAGGTGTTTTTCTTATTCTTCCAAGGTAATCGAACGTTCGAATTGGCAAACTCCATATTTTCGTCAAGGTTTCTGTATCGACGAAGATAGCGACCTCCGAGGAATTTTCCAAATAAATATTCTTTTTCTATCGTTTACTCGGCTCTTTAATTATTCTTTTTTTTCTTTTTTGTAATTCTTAAATGCGTTTGACCTTTTTCTATTTTATTTCATTCGATTGCGGAATTTAATTATCTTTATTTCCATCCGGCGATAGCGATCTCGATTAAAGAATGTGTCCGCAAATAACTCGAGGTCTGCCACGTTAAGAAAAGTAATTCGGTAGTGGGACTACGACACGGGTTTACAAACAAAATTCTTTCGTCATTTAAAAAAAGTTTTTATATCGTAAACGTTCGGCGTATAAAAACTTTATTTGTTTCTTAATTTATAAAATAGCCTTAAAAAATGGAATTTTAATCGGGATTTTCACCCGCAACGTGCCGAATTCCGGCACAAACGTCGATTTTTCTCCGCGTTTAATGACGAAAAACGGCATTTTTGCCTAGAAAAATTATTCGTTTCGATACGTTTTCCTTCCGTCGTATATTTTTTTAAACGTTTATTATCCATTTCTCCGTGGAAATTATCGATAAATTACGTAAAGGCGCGAACGATGCGGAATTTTCTCGTCACGAAAGGCACCCTTATCGCCAAAGCGATTCTTTGTAAATTAAGTAAACGCGATGTTTATAATCGTTCGTCTAAATATTAATTATCGATTCTTTCGTATTCGTGTCACGGAATGTATTTACGCCTGGTTTCCGAACGAAAAATTTGCGTCGTGTCTTCCCGAAACGTTTTATCCGGGAGTCGGTAGATTCGAATTTCGGCCGATTTTAATTACCGACGGTTGGAATCGTAGCGCAGTTGTTGTAGAATAGAAGTCGATTTAAGAATTTGAGTGACGCGTCCCGTAAATTTTAAAACGAGAAAATAACAACAAAAGATAATTTCCGATTTAATCTTTAATTAATAAATTAGAAAAAATATTTCAAACGAGGATTTTCGCCGTCGTTCCGCGGGAACCAGCGCATTTTATTCCGTCGTTTTAATACGAAGTTTCGCTCGGATTATAAAATAAAGAATTGATATATCGGAGATAAATCGACGTTTATCGTCGTTTTCTTTAATTTTTTAACACGGAAGCGACTGCAAAAATGATTCGAGAGGATGCCGACGCGCTCGTCTTTCCTCTCCGCGATTACGCCCCGGATCAAATTTTTGATTTTATTTGTATTTAGAGAATTTAACCGTCGTCGTCGTCGTTCGTCGCGCCAACTTACCCGACTCGAAGCGACTTACGGTATTACGTTAAACGACGAAAAGCGTCGAAACGATCGAAATGTTAGATTTTAAGCGTAAAAATTAGTCCGAAAGCGTTTATTTAATTAGTAATAATCGATAAAAATAAAATTTTTATTTATTAGCTCCTTTAAATCGCTAGACGAAAACAATTTTAGCATAAATTTTATCGGTTTATCGGCGCTTTTTAAAGTAATCGTAACGCGACGCCGTATCGGAATCGTCGGCGACGCCGCGCCGTCGGCCGGCCGTCGAACGGAAGCGATCGGAAGAAGCGGACTTTATACTTTAATAAAAAAAGATTGTAAAATTTCGTCGGTACGGGATAAAACGTCTCGGTTCAAAGAATTTCCTTCTACCGTTCGACCGGCGCTCGTATTTATTTGATTATAATAATTTATTTCTAAATATATATATATTTTGAAATCCGGCGTAAATAAATATCGAGCGATCGGAAAAGTCGGTTTTGTAAACAAGTACATAAGCGCGGCGAGGTGGCTCCCGTTTATAACTCGGCACTCGGAAGCCGCCGAGAGAAAGGCCGGGTTAATTATCCGATCCCGAAGACGAATAACCGTGGCGGCGGCGGAAAGACGATGCGGACGAATAGGGGCAAATTCGATCATTTCGATAACGAATATCCTTATTAGAAATCGAATAAAATATGGTCGGTGTTTAAAAATGGCTAAATTTATCGCGTAGGCCTACTTAAGTTTTTAGGAGGAAACGGAAGAATTTCCACTCGTTTAAATACTTTATGGATGGAAACATACTCGGGGAGAATGTTAGTCTCGGACAAAGTTTAGATTCGAATAAATAGATTTTAAACGGGGCGGGCGTAATTAAATAACCGTCTTTTGCGTGGTGGTCGTCTCGCCGATTAAGCGGAAGTAGGTCGTACTACAGAATTCGTTACGAATAGGAGATTGATCCGTCCTCGTTAATTCGTTTCTTTTACGTCCGAGTTACTATTTTCTAATACTTTTTCCATTAATCCCGGCCGTAGTAACCGGTTAGACGACCTAAAATCGTAACGGCTTATTTTTCCGTCGTCTCCGGCGCCGTTTTCGAATTTAATCGAAGAACCGGAATTAAGGACGAAATATCTTTTAGACGTTTTCGTTTATTTACAAATACGTACGTTTTTTGTCGGCGGTCGACTTTTTACGGGTACGAACGAGAAAAAGACGGCAAAAATACCGGCCAGTTTCGGCGTTAAGGCGCCGAATTGCCGTAGACGTACGTACGCGCGCGTACTCTACCATAGACGAGGACCGTCGAGCGCCGGTACGGGGCCCGAGAGGGTAGAGCGGGCCTTCCCTTTTATTTCGATCCCTACGCCCGCCCGCGCGCCCTACGCGTAGGGGGACCGAGTAGTTAGTTGGCCGCCAACGCGAATCGGAAACGGAATCTTATAATTAATCGCCCGAGTATCGGAATAAGACGCGAGTTTATTCTTAGCGGCGGTTAACCGGCGGTCGGACCGCCCCGTCCGTCGACGGTAAAATACTCTTTCCGCGTCCGAGAGAATTAAATTCCGATCGTTTTTTCGGTTATAAATGATGTTTTTAAATTTAATTAAATAAAAATTTTAAACCGTTTTACAAGAAATTAAACAATTTTCTAACTCGTCCGAATTTAGAATTTTTTCTTTTTAAAGTAAATCGCGTAATAGAATTATTTTAGTAGAAACTTTTAAAAATAGAAACTCGGGATCGGTAGGAGAGAATTTTTAGAATCCGTATAATTACTTTCCATATTTGTGTTGGTAAAAAGCCAGGGAAGAGGGTAGAAAGAGGTTACGTTTTGGCAAAATAACGTAATCGGGACCGGTGCAAAATCGTCTCGAAAATAACGGGCAAATTTCCCAGAAAGTAATTTAATTTTAAAAATTAGACCGAGCTTGTTCTTTAGAATTTTTGCCGTTTTTATCGCCTTTCGTAACGAGTCGACGTACCGTACGTATTAATAAATTCGTAGGTAAAAAATTCCCTCGAGCGTATAAACGCGTCGTCCGGTACGTAGGATATAGAATTTTTCGAGAATATTTTAAAATGTACAAAACGGCGAAAGGTCGACCGGGTCGAATGCGGTAAATTTTTATATTTTAAATGTTTTTAAGACTTGCAACTGGCGGCCGAATTGGGGAAGACTCTGCTGGAGAGGAATCGAGAGCTAGAATGTAATTTAAGACAATACGCTACTTACGTGGAAGAACAAAACCGAGAAATCGAGGTAACGTAAAAATCGTGAATTATAATTCGATAACATTTACGATAAGTAGCCCGCGTATCTAGTTTCGTCGACGGAGGAAAAACAAACCCAACTTTTCTTTCTTCTTCCTCGAAACTAGTTCGAGTAGTCGAGATACCGGCGACAAAAGAGGTTGGCTCCGAAGATAAAACGTTCCGAGTACGTCCGCTCCTCGTTTTCCCCCCTCGCCCGTTCGAACAGAAACGACTATTTTTTTAAATAACCTAAATTTTATATTAATCTCTCTCCTTTTTTTCGTCGGTTTAACGCCCTTTTTTCCGTTTCGGGACTTCGAATACCGGTGGCGAAAAACGATTTTGTCGCCGACATTTCGATTCTCGTATAGGCCTAAATATCTTTTAATAAAGGCGTTTATAATTTCCCGGGTCGATCTTTATATACCGCGGCTTTTAAACGTTAATCTTTAGCGTCCTCTCCGACGTCTCGGGCGTCGTTACGGATGAAATTCGAATTTAAATACTTAATTCTAGTCCGGTATAATAATAATTCCGGGCGTATTTAAAATTTTGTCGGCGCGGAATAACTAGGAACCGCGAAATCGATTCGAATCTCTTCCGTCTTCGTACGGATGGCGTTAAGAGGTTAATTAATCCGAGTCGAAACGCGTATATTTCGAATAAAATCGTCGTTTAGATAAGCGCGGGGAAAAATACGTTTTTACGGCCGCCGAAAAAAATCGATAACGGCGATAAAGGTAACGACGTCGTTAACTTTATCGCTACCTCGCGATATTATTAATAGCGTAACGACCTTTTTATCGTTATTTTTATACGGTGTCGCCGCGAGTATATTTAAAGTAATATATCATAAAGTATTTCGTCGATTAATAATAATAATAATAACGACGATTATTTTACCGTCGGAGTTATCGAACTTACGACCGACCGATAAGGAAGCCGACGCGTATAACGATATATAAATTATAAATTCGTGCCGTTTTATATAGCGCGTAAACGAATTTACGTACCTAAATACGTTATCTACGCGTCGGTCGTAAATTTATATACAAAAATTTCGATTATTATATAAGATCTCGGCCGTAAAGTCACTCGTCCGTCCGGGTTAATTCCCGGCTCGGTATCGAAATGTCTAATAACGTTCCGTTCTTAAATTAATTATAAACAATTTATTTTACGTACCGGCCATTAATTTAAATGAGGATTTAACGTAAACGGCGATAAAGACGATTGAAATTTCTCGAACAGTTCCTGACCGGGCAGCTTTCCGCTACGAAAGACGTCAACGAATCTCGCCTGAAGCTCTACGAACAGTTAGAAACGAGCATCGCCGAATTCGACAAGATCAATATCAAACTTCAACAAGAATCGACGGTCGACAAGAAAAAGATAAAAAGGTAAATTTCCGCAACGACTTCTGGTCGCGCCGGCGCTCCGAGTTTATCGTCGCGTTTTTCTCTCTAGTCTCGACAATACGGTGAATTTGCTGGAGAAAAGATGCCAAGATCTAGAAACGTTAGTAGAAGAGTTAAAAAGTACCAGAGAATACGGAGAAACCCCACGAGAAATCGCCGAACGTAACCATTGCCACGTCCCGGTGAAGACGAAAGACGTTTTCCGGAACAAAGTAATTTTTATTAAAGTAACTCTGTATCGTTAATTAGTTTTTAAGGTTTTTTTGGACGTATCGCCATCCCGCGGATGCTATTTTGCATTTATTAGCATTAAATGCGGCTGCCGACGGCGGGTGGAAAAGATCGACTGCCGAATACTTCGGACCGGCCGCGACCTTTTACTTCGCCCGATAAAATAAGAAAAATTACCGGCGAAGGTATTTAATACTTCTAAGAAGCCGTTATAACGATATTTTGTAAAAAACTCGGGTTAAACGGCCGTAACTCGGTGTCGTAGTATATACGTATCGTCCGACCTCTTCGGAAAAGGTTTCGAGCTTTCGTATTACTTAAAATAATATTTTATATTATACAAAGGAGTTTTAACAAAAATGTCTTTTAATTAATTTCTTTCGTAACGGCTTCGGATAGGTTTAATTACATTTTTACCCCGTAAAACTCGCGACCCGACGGCCGAGCCGACTTTCGGGCGGTTTTGTTAATTTATAAATACGGTGGATCCCGAATAATAGTTTATCGAGACTAACGCGCGCGTCGGGCCGTCTCGGAATTAATTAAAACTGTTTTATAACTGCAGGAAAACGAATACGAAGAGGAAATTTGCAAATTGAAAGCGTCCCTTTCCAAAGCGAAAAGCGGTGCGGCCAGAGAACGGAGACAGAGAGAGGAGTTGGAACTCGAACTCAGTTTCCTGTTACAGGTTAATTACGAAATTTTCGTGGTAAAACATTCGTCTAAATTCGCGCATTTCAATATATATTCGTTTATAAATTTCGTAGGAGAATACGACTCTTCAGAAACAGTTAGAATGTTACAAAGAGAAATTGTTATATTTGGACGGAAAATGTAATCGGCGGGACCGATGCCAATGGTAATTAAACGCAAATTTTTTAATAATCTTAATTAAAAAGCGTAAAATCGATGGAATAGAACGAATCGCTACCGTTACGCTTAGGAGTAAACCCATCGATATATTTTCCTCGATGGCGCTTCGGTCTTTCGAGTAGGAATTGCGAAATTTTGACGAGTTTCGAAACGGTGATCGGCGACGCCGTCCCGAGTTCCGAAAAGGCCTCCTACTTTAAGGGGCCGAATTTCGGTCGATTCGTCGACCCCGTCTATGCCTCCCGACGGGGCACTCGTACTTAATCCACGCGTCGAGGTCGAGCGGTAGTCGGTTATCGACGGGGTACGCTTAAAAATGACGTCGAGTCGTACTTATCCGGCATTTTATCGCGTTTTTCCACGCGTATATTAATAACTTATCTTCCCGTAATGTGGTTGTTCGCGTTTGTTCTGGATCGGCGATTCTCAAACTTTTTCGATCCACCGCCTCAAACTTTGTCCGTAAAGTTATACCCGACGCCTCCAAACTCGTTTTCTCTCGCGCGAGAGAGAATCTTACGCATTGTGCCCTTACCGTACATTGTTCTCGACATCCGGAAACCGTTAAACGCGACGTTTCCTCTTATCCGTTTAACGGAGGAAAGGCTGTCGGCGACCCCGACTTTTGCCTTCGGTCGCCGTTCGGTACCCCGCCTCCGGCGCCCCCTACATTTACTCACCGCCCACGAGGGGGCGTTATCGCCCACTTTGAGAAACGCTGTTCTAGACGATACGAATTAGTAAATCGAAATTCGCCGGTCGACTTTGTTTTCGCCCACTACGACTCGGTGCCAGCGTTAAACTGTCCGCGCGTATTATATATTCCTTCTATAGTGTGCGCGCGGTCTCGTCGTCTCTTCCGAATAATTAGGCAAAATAAGGTTTCCCTTACCCAATAATGCGCCTTCGAAAGGTATTTGCGTTCGCGAGTCGGGTGGAAAGTAACCGAAGGTCGAAAAATCGTTATAATTTTTGTATCGACGACGAGATCGTAATAAAATTTACGTACGCGTATGCGGCGATCGATAAAATTTTACGACGATCGAATCGGCGTAGACCGCGACCGAGAGAGGCGCGCTGGCGGTGGCAGAAAGACGGCCTATCGCTCGTCCGTTCGGGAGCGAAGGCGGATTGCCGCGCGCTACGAAGTGCGCAAATACGCGATCGCTACGCAGAAACGGGGGAGTACGGCGAAGGAACTTTTCGCCACGATCCGTCGAGAAACGATAGACTCGTCGTTCGAAGCTAAAATGCCCGCGGATTCGGTCGCGGACGCGCGGAGCCACGACCGTTCGACCACGATTCGAGGAAAACGCGCGGTCGGTGGGTGGCGCCGATGGACAAATCGAATTTTAAGATATACACCGGTATTTCCATTTAATAAGGTATTCGTCCAGTAATTTTAATCGTCGTTTCTTTAAAAATGTAGAAATTATAGCAGTCGCACCGGGCCTAGTTACTTTCCACCCACCCTTTGGTACCGATACGACGGTGTTATAATTTAATTTGTCTAAAACTTAAAACACTAGATCGGATAGCGATAACTCGAATAAGCTAAAGTTTAAGGAACGAAAACGGATGGAAATTACTTCGGTAATGCCAGTTTTGCGTATTCCGACCGAGCTTAAATGCGTAACGTAGAATACGTACGGTACTTTCCTTCGTTAAAATACAGGCCTTTCATTTACATTTCGAACGAAAAATTGCCAACTTTTTACGCAGATAAGAAAGAGAACTTTCCTAAACTAGAATTTAGAAAAAAAAAATTTCACACGTTCCGGCCACCCGACCTCGGGTGCGTGTATATACACATACGGCATTCGCGATCTAAAATAAGTCTCGTCGGCGAACGGTACTAATAATCCGATTTAAAAACTCGAACGTAAGGAGGCGTAACAACTATTCGTTTTTGGCTCATTTTTATACGAAATTAAACACCGACGGAAGAATTTGTAGAAAGGAATTAGCCGAAACGCCACGAAAGACATCTCGCCTAAATTCTGTACGAGTTATCGAAGGAACGACGGCATTATCGGAGAGAATTCGTAAATGCCAAACTCTTCGAATTTCTTTAAAAGAATTCCGCAAAATCCCAAATGCCGAGGCCCGCGGGTGTTCGGTCGCCGGTTCGCGCCTCGCCGACGGCTAACCGCGTAGTTTTCCGGGTTCGCGCGTCGAACACCTAAACCATTTAAAACGTATCTTAAAGAATTATTAAAATTTCCACGTAGAATAAAAGTATTTAATTCGTTTAATTTTTTTACAGCGTCCGGAACGACGGATGGCTCGGCTATGGCCGATCGTCCGTAAACGACCTTACGTACACGCAGTCCGACGTGGAGGACGATTCTCTAACTAAAGAGGACCTAACGCTTTTTCACCTGAATAACGGCGTCGTAGCTTACGGAAAACGGGATTCGATCGCGCCCGTCAGTGACTTAATCGACGATCGGCAATACGAAACGAGGAATGCCACGTCTCTTCTGAACGAACTCGACGCTCAGTACCGAGTTCTTATAGATAAGTACGAGTACATGGTCCGGAGCAGGTCGAAGAAAGACGATTCGGAAAATATAAACTACGAAGATTCGTCCGCGAAAGATCCTTTCGGCTCGAATTCCGACCAGACCAAAGATCCGTCCGATCGGGATTCCGGAATTTCCGAAATTTCCGATCGGAGTCTATCGAGCCGAGCGAGTGTCCGGACGGATATTTCGAATAAATTCGTCGAAGGAAACTTTAAACACGGGCCACCGGCTTACAAGAAGTTGTTCGCCGAAATTTTTAGCGTCTTGAAACGATCTTTGTCCGACGACGGCGAAGAAAAGGGCGCGGAAGAATCGAAAGACGCGGTCGCCGAGGAATCGGTCGTGCCAAATTGTACTTCGGAGCCAACCCAAACCGATTCGAAAGAGGACTTTTCCGCCACCGAAAAGAAGAAATTGGAACGCTCCGACAAAGTAAACACCGCGAACGACGCTCCGGTTTCGAGCGGGATACGGCCGTCGTCGGTCGCTTCTCGACGAAAGTCGGCCGGCAAGAAATCGTGCGACGAAATTGTAAAAAGCGTAAAAAATTCCGCATTCGCGGAAATTCGAGCCAAGTTCGAAAACGGCGATAGCGACATCCCGGTTAAAAAGAACCGTTATAAGACGTACGCCGACGTTTTGAAGGGAAGACGTCGAGTCGCCCCTCGAATCCAGTAGAGACCGACGCGTCGACTATCGAATATTTTACTCGCTTTTAACGGCCGGGATACTAAAAACGTCGATTAACCGCTTAGAATTTTAAACATTGTATTTAACGAAATATTCAAAATTTGTATATTTAGAAAATATATTTTAAACGTGATTTTTTTTTAATTTAAGACTAAACCCGTGGAAAAAGTACCGCGAAATACTTTGTCATTTTGTAAATCGCCAATCTAAAAAAACCCAATCTCTCGGTTTCGGCGACTTTATTTATTATCTAACAATTTTTCCGGGTGCGATTGCTACGGCTCGATGCCAAAACGCGCCGACCGCCGCTCGGATAACGATTTCCTATATCTCGAGAGCGCGACGTAGGCGGATCCTACCCGCCGTCGTCGGCTTTTTTTTAAAACTCTTTCCGCCCCGCGGGCACTAAGAGGGCCTCTTTTAGCGGGCCCGTTACGGGTTCGGCCGGGCCCGCGACGGGGCGACCGGGTGGCCAGGGACGGGGCCCGACGTATCCGAACGGACCGCCCCCGAAAAATTCCCGGGGATTATTCGACCCGTTCGGATTCGATCCCGGGTCCCCCGGAGCGGTAGGCCGCCGCCTCGACCGCTCGGCCGTCCGGCCGTCTACCGTCGTCGGCTTAACCGTACCCGCGGTAAGGGCGAAGAAAGGCTCCCTTAGTCGAAAAATATATACGTATCCGTTAACGCAGTCCCGGCAAAGCATTTATTCGTATAGCGTAAACCCGTAGCCGGCGGCGTAGCCGGGGTTCTCCGGGCCCGGCGCGGAACCGGATTTGTGGGTCCCGAAAAAAAAATTTCGGCGGGGGCGTTTTTTTTCCGTAACGGTAATCGGGAACGTCCGGACAAAAATAATTTTCTCCGTAAATTTCGGCTTTCGAACTTATTTATTCCGTTTTGTGCCGGGTAAAACAAACAATATTAGGATGCGTTCGAGTTTTAAAAACTCGCTTTACCGGCTTTCCGACTAGCGAAATCGGAAATAACAGAATCGAAATCGAAATCGACGGATGAAATGGCGAGGTTCGTCGATCTCGGGTAGTTTTTAATTGGCTTCGGCTCGGAAAAGCTTCTGTCGCGAGTCGCCAGCTCCGTCGGTCCGTCTCGACAGATCGGGTTCGGTTCCGAAGATGCGGCGACGGAGCCTCGAAGCGAATCCTTTTTTGTCGATTTCTTCCGGAAGGGTTTTCGAGGTCCGCCACCGAAACGGGACGAAGAAAAATTGCGGGCGTTAAGAAGGCGTATTTATTTCGTTTACGCGAACGGACTAAAATATTTTCGTCCGGTGGTTTATATAGCGTATAATTAGAGTAGTTGCCGGCTTTCCTACGTAATAGGGGCTCCGGCAGCTCGAGCGGCCGAATGCCGAATTTTGCTTCGTCGCGGTTGCCGCGAAAAATCTTTCGGGTCTTTTTTCCCCGCAATTTTGGGGTCCCGCGGACCTAACGCTTTCTAGGGGGCCGGTGCGGACCGTACCTACCGCACCCCCTAGCTGCGCCGCTGCCCGTAGCGCTTCGACGACGTATCGGGTCTTCGGGTCGACTTAGATCCGAAGCGAATGCTACGAAAATGCCGCGCGCCGCAAAATTCATTTTGTATCGAACGTTTCGTCCGCCGTCGAACATTCGCGATTAACCGAAATACGAAACGGAATTTGCCGGATTTCGTTCTTCGGAGAGAAATCCGTGGGCCGTAACCGAAAATCTGTCGTATCGGAGAACGGCGAAAGCCCGAAGGAACGGACGTTCTAGGATTAACGGTAGCTTCCGCGTAATTCGGATCTATCCCTCGACGGTCGCGTCGTTAGGAGTCGTCCGAAACGGCCGTCCGCCGCTTCGTCGGTATCGATCCGCGTCGAGAGAGACCGGATTCGAGATTAGCGTAGTCGCGCCCTTAAGCGCCATCGGTCTTGTTCGCGTTACGTTTCTTTTCCGGGATGGAAAATGTCGCGTATTTTGCCAAATAGAAATTTAACGAATTACCCGCCAACGGAGCTTTTCGACGGTAAGAAACTTTTAATTTCGGCAACTTTTACTTCCCTTCCGTTATACGTATCGGCCGAGAAAGTGGGGCCGCGAGCGACGCGAAACGACCCCCGGCGTTTTTGGACTCTCTAAACGTCGAGAAAGTAAAACAAAAAATCGTTTTTCTGTACGTACGGATGTTAGTACGCGAGGGAAACGCGATTTTGTTCACTCGCTTTAAAGCTTAATGAACTTTTCGTCGAAAATTTCCCGAGTTTCGCCGGGAGGTTCGCGTATTAGGGATATTTATTAGCATCGGTTTCGGCGGTTAAAGATCGAGGGGACGGAAGATAAAGAAGGGGTCGCGCGTGGTACCTCCGGTATAGAGCCCTATATAAACGGAGTACGGCCACTCTAACGCATGGACGCCATTTTGAGGCCAAAGTTGCAGTGTCGCGGTACTGCTTGGCATTTAAACGAGCGATGTTAGTTAAAAACAGAAATTAGATTCGGAAAGAAGTCGTATTAAGTTAAACATTTTTAATTATGTTCGGAATAATTATAGTATATAAGTGATGGACAAAATATCTAACGATAACGGGGCTAGAAGCAAAAAGGTGAAAATATTAAAAAATTATATTTAGTGGATCGCATTTATTCGCGGCACTATCGCGATATAAATAATCTGAAAAATATGTATTTAAATTTAAAAATATAATAACTGAAGACAAAAATTATAAAAAAAATCAATAAAGTTTATTTTTCGACGAGAAAAACTCGAGTAACGTAGCGTAACGTAGTAACAAATAGTGATTCTTTGCATTTTTTGCGAGGAATGCGGATAATTACTAAATATCGATCGTTTATTAATAAAAAGGGTAATTTCCCCGTTACGGGGAGTGTTCCGTAGTCGTCTTTACAATGTCCGTAAAGAGGGAAGAGGCGAGCCTCGTTCGATTAACATTTCGTAGCCCGATCTTCCACCGGCAAATTTTAACTGCGGAGCCTTTCTTATTGTATTATTTTGCCATTTTATTTTCCGTGTCGACGCGTTTCCGAGGGCTGTTATTTGATCGGGAGTGAAAATTAATTTTATGTTTGTACTCTGCGTGTCGACTCTAGACTTTAATTTTCTTATCTCTTCGTAGAGATCCTTATTCTTTTCCGCTCTCTTTTAACTCTATGTAATGCATTATGCAATCGAGATTACGATTCATTAATTTGTTTCGATTTTGGTGACGGTGGCTGGCTAACGAGATTACCGGAGTCTCGAAATACCGCACCGGATGTCTCGTCGTCTTCGTCTTCGTTCGTGCTTTTACATACTTAGGCATTTTCTTCAAAAAGAATCAAATTATGCAATAAAAAAAATAGAATATTTAATAAGAATATTTTAAATTTATATTATAAATTACCTGTACTGGGCTGCGTAGATGTCGTAGGAGATAATTTGTAGCGTAACTGTGGTCCGAGGTCGGATCTATACGCTCGCGATTGTTTCTACGCCCCGTTTTCGATTCGGAGCATCTTCTCTTAGGTGCGGGTCTGCGAGAAAAAAGTGTAGGACGGCATCGAGCTTCGGCAATCTTCTTCCATCCTTCCTGTAATTTTCACGCCGATCTTTCTCAAAATGAACCGATGAGAGTTAATTGTAAATATTCGCATCACTAAACCAATATACTTATAAGGTGTGTTTCAAATTTATACGGACGCGAAAAAATTAAAGCGAAACACAAATTTGCTGCATTAAGTGACAGATGTTTTATTAAAAATAATATGGATTTACGTGTTTCTACACTGCAAAAGAAGAATTTTGATCAAACATTAACATTTTGTCACTGAAAATAATGTTTATGAAACTCTTACACAAAAAAACTGTTACGTATTTATCCGGACAGGCACTCGTTTTATGACTTAAACAGAATATTGTTTAGTTTCGAGCATTGAAATATGCAAATTAGCTTACATATCTAATTGTAATACAAATTCTTTATGTTGTTCAACGTTCTAAAATGGGTAGAACAAAGAATTTATCTGATTATGAAAAAGGGAAGATCGATGCCTATAAATCACGAGGCAAGTCAATAAGAGAAATTGCGGCATATATAAATCGTCCAAAATCGACTGTTGGTGATTATTTATCAAAAAGACGTGGCGAGGATGTACCAAAATTCGAGACGGGTCCAAAACCCAAGCTTACTCCTCGAGATTGTAGACAAATCACCGAGGTTTGCTCCACAAAACAAACATCGGTAAGAAAAATAAGAAAAGAATTAGACTTTCCTTGTAGCGGCACAATAGTGTGGAGAGTTTTAAATACATCTCCGATGTTAAAATTCAGAAAAAAAGCCGTAATGCCACCAATTTCATTAAAGCACAAAAGTGACAGACTCGATTGGGCACAAAAACACGTGACATGGTCCGAAGAATGAATTGAAGTTTTGTTCGGTGATTATTATTATTATTCATTAGATTTAATTAACATAACAGAGTTATATGCCCTGATTTCGCAAAGCATTATCAGGGTTACATACAAGGAACAAGGATATACAATATGTACAAAATAGAATGTTAGATCACGTAACAGATTTTCTTACAGTAATAAGAGGGGTAACGATGCTATTAATAGACGAGAGGTATTAACAATTACAATAATAAAATATATAGCAGTTTAAAGAAGCTGCAATAAAATCTGTAGGAATAGAATATTTAGCGTACAATACAATAAAGCCCGACAATGTAGGTTTACATAAATTAGTTAGATACATCAATAAGTGAGAACAATTTCTAAATCGGATGATTTGCGGATAAATAAGAAGACTTTCCAACTTTCCAATGAGTAAGACTCAGGAGATAGGTGTGACTATAAAATATTTTTCAAATAGTTTGTAAAGTAAATCATGAGTGTCCTTATCCATAGTTAGGTCTTGTATTTCACAGGGCCAAGAACGGTTTTTGTAGATTAGAAGAGCACGTAAATAGTGTCTTTCACATTCAGTCATAGGACACTCAAAAATATAAGTAAACTACCATCAATAACGTTACAAACGGGACAGAGGTTATTAGTGTGTGATGTGAAACGAGTAAGATAAGAATTGAAACGACCATGTCCGGTATAAAATTGTACAGAGTGGTGAGTAACAGCGATCCAGGTGTTGTGCAAAAATTTTTTGATGTCAGGAAAGAATTGTTTAGTTATTGATGTATTTAAATTCCAATCTATTTGCCAATCCTCGATCATTTGATTCCATAGAACGGCTTTCGGCACTTTTGTGGAGACCTTGTTATAACTGATAATTATATTCTGATCCTCGGCAGCCATCTTGGCAAGTTCATCTGCCCGATCATTGCCCCAGTTGTTACAGTGAGAATGAGTCCATTGAAAGTAATATTCGTTATCTGTATCCACTAATAGTTGTTGTATATTGAATACTAAAGGATGAGCAGACTTTCTCCTAATCGCAGAGAGAGATGAGAGTGAATCAGTAATAATCGCAATTCTAGTATTATTGGCTACCCTTTCACACCACTTAATTGCTTGCAAAATTGCATAAAGTTCCGCTTGAAAAATATTACAGAGTGAACCGAGTCTAAATAAGTTGCAAAAGATTTCAGTCTCATTGCGGTACATTACAAAACTTGCCCCAACATGACTGCCACACTTCGAACCATCGGTATAAATAGTGATGACACAGTCAGTAGAAGAAACCTCATTAAATCTAAAGTTAGTATAAGGACTTATGGCATATTTATATGGAATGTTTCCCTCCCAAGACTCCCCGTCGAAGAGGTCTGACACTGAAGCAGAAAAATTACCACATTTAATCGACCAGATTTTATGTAAATAGTTTATGTATTTGTCGACTGGCGGTTTGCGAGCAAGTACTTGCAAGCTTGCGTTGGAAGATGTTCTAAATGCCTTGGTAATCAACAGCAGAGCTCTACGTTGTGCAGAAATCAACTTTCTTTTTGGGTGTACTTTTTCAACAGCAGAGCCCCAGGTACCGCATCCGTAAGTTAGAACAGGTAGAAAAATGCTGTCATAAATTGTTTCCATAGCCTTGTAGCTAAGGCCCCAGGTCGTCCTAGCCACCTTGGCAAAAGCATGCATGATGTATCCAGTATGTCTGGTGATATAATCAATATGATTACTCCAGGACAACTTATGGTCTAGAATTATCCCCAGGTATTTAAGTTCTTTCACCACCTTTATATGTCTGCCATCCATCCGAAGAGTCGGAACACGTGCATAAAGATTCCTTTTTCTTGGTTTGCTAAACACAATAGCCTTGCTTTTTTCGGCATTGAAACAAAGTTTATTCATTATCCCCCAATCGTGTATTCTTTGCAATGCAAGATTCCCTTTAGTTTCCAAGTCAGCACGGGACTTTCCTCCAAAGAGAACAAAAGCATCATCCGCATAGGCGATCAGAGCGTCTTGTCCAAAGTCCTGACAAAGAAATCGATCAAAAAGTACAATCCATAGTAAAGGCCCGCAAACTGAGCCTTGGGGGCATCCTCTCAAGACATTACGGTGAAAAGAAAGGTGACCAACAGTAAAGGTTACAATTCTATTATCAAGATAATCATTAAAGAGTTGGTAAATGTTACTTGGGCAATCAAAGGTCCTAAGCTGATGAAGGACCGAAGGCCACCATGCTGAGTCGAAAGCCTTACTTATATCCAAGCTCAATCCAAGAACATAGGTGTTATTTTCTAATAGGCTCTGGATTTTTTGTACCGCCGTTTCAATAGCGTTAGTTGTAGATTTCCGATGTCTGAAACCGTATTGAAAGTTGTTGAGTTTGCTTGAGGATTCTAGATGCCATGTGAGGCGATTAGTCATTAACTTTTCCAAAACTTTTCCCATGATAGGCAAGAGAGATATAGGCCTCAGATCTTGAGAAGAGGACGATTTAGGTATAGGGACAATTTGTGCCATTTTCCATAGCTCTGGAAAGACACCGTAGCGCAAGCACATATTATAAAGTTGAAACAGCCGTGTCGGAATAATTTTCCATAACATTTTTGCTATATCGACAGTCAAACCATCAGTACCAGGTGCTTTGCCTGTTTTTAACTCTCTGAAGGCTGAGTCTATCTCATTATGTGTAAAAAAGGGATCAATCTTAGAGGAAGAGAATGGAAGTGACCTAGCATCTCGCAAACGTTTATGCCATACAGAATCTTCATCTTCAGTGTCATCCACACAAAACTTGTCAAGTAAGGTTTCTACGGTATCTTCTAAGTTTGTAGTGTTATAATTTCCAGCGCAAATTGTCGTAAGAATAGTACTCTTTTTTAATTTACCAGTACACACTTTTGTTTGATAGCCCCAACGGTTCTCCGAGGCACGAGAGCAGTAGTCTTTCCAAGATTGCAATTTGATGTTTATAATCCGAGCTTTGTAAATACGTTGATGTTGCAAGTATTCAGAACGACACCTTTGTCTGACAGAAGGATTGCGACAGCGTTTGTATTTACGGCGTAAATGAGTATTAGTACTGCGTAGTGCAGATAACTCTTCATTCCACCAGGGAACTAGTCTACGCTTGGGAATGGTCTTGGGAATAAAAGTATTACATGCTAAGTTGATATGCCCAATAACTTGATCTATAGCAAGTCTAGCCTCCTCTCTTACATCACAATCCGAAAAAATAATCTTAGATGAAAGATAATCAAAAATTTCAGACCATTTTGCACGTGAGGGATTAAACCGTGCCCTGCAAGCAAGGGGTGGACAAAAAGCTCTATTACAGATCTTGAAAACAATATATGCATGATCAGAAAAGTTGTGCTTTTCTAATACTTGCCAATCGGTAATAAATGTAAAGCAAGAACTGGAGCATGTGGTAACATCGACCCAAGAAAAATGCCGTTCATTATTAAAAGTAGGAGGAGGGCCTGGATCATTAATGAGAAGCATGTTATTCAGAGCCAGGAACTCCTCAAAAGCCTTGCCCCTATCGTCAAGCATATCTCCACCCCAAGCTGGTGAATGAGAATTAATGTCTCCAGCAATAATAAAATTGCAAGATGGGTAAGATTCCACTATGTTTTGGAGATCTGAAAGAATGATATTAATATTCTGAGGCTTGGGACAATAAATATTAATTATAATGTATCTAATATCACCAATAAATATTTCAATGCACACCATATATTCAGTGCAGAAAGATGTCAGATGAAGTATAGGAATATTACTATGTGGAGCAATAATCACAGCCCACGGAGTATCAGTAGAACCTTTAATTATAGAACAATAGGCAGGAATAGAGGCAGGCTGATCACGAATACAGTATGGTTCTTGAACCAAGATTAAATCATATTTATGGATTTCACTGGCTAAAAGAGAGCTGGCGGCAATGCTCCTGTGTAAATTAACTTGCAATACATTTATACTGTGTCTATAATTCTGTCCCATAATCAGTCCGACTTATCAGACTTGTTTTAACACGTTGAAAAACTTTACATGCTGAATCTCTAGCATTATGCCTAAGGTCCTCGAAGCGATTGTGCCAACAGTTAATACATGTTGGTAACTCTTCAAAGTTGGGACAGTCTTTATATGCATGATTCCCGGCGCAGTGACTACAGATGATGATGTTTTCAAAGCAATCTCTAGTGCTGTGTCCATATCGACAGCATTTAAAACACTGCAGGACTGGACAAAAGTCTACAGCCCTGCAGCGTGACCAGCCAATATTTAATTTCCCTAAATGCAATATAAGTCTACGCATTGATGGGGATACCTCAACAACCCAGTTTTGAAAATCTCCTTGTCTTTTCGAAGTGGTAAACTTAAGACGAAATTCGTTAGTAAAGACCTCCTCAGAATACAAGGAGTGTAATGACTCGTTTTGATGGTACAAATTGCTAAGTAATTCTTCCTTAGTAGCATGTTTAGGGATGGAAAAAATCATCAGATGAGGTCTCTTCTTTTTAGGAAGTTTAGTGTTAAC
Source organism: Centruroides vittatus (assembly GCF_030686945.1). NCBI lineage: Eukaryota > Metazoa > Arthropoda > Arachnida > Scorpiones > Buthidae > Centruroides > Centruroides vittatus. The sequence goes on along the minus strand of NW_027122237.1, from coordinate 1,919,544 downwards.
CTCTGGTATATGTTCTTTGATATACGTATCAAGAATATCAATGTCCTCGTTTTTCTCCAGTTCTACAGCGATTCCCCCATTGCCAATTCGACGAACTCTATCCACTCCAATTTTAATCTTTGAAGGATTAACACGATCCTTTACAAGTTTACATACGTTATCGCTGCTTTTGTCATCGCTGGCATCGTAAATCAAGAGAACATTACTCGTTGTAGGCGCTTTCTTCTGTTTAATAGAAACATAACTTTCGGACATGAGAGCCGTGCTGTACAGTTTAGGTGTATTATTAGTAATGACATTTTTATTTGCATCAAGAGCAGTTAAACGTTCAAGGACCTCGTCCTGCTTAACTAGTATACTGTCATTTTTTACAGAGTTGTCGCACATTTTGTCAATTTTACTTGAGATTTCATGTAACAGTTTGAGTGTAGAGCTTTGTTCATATATATTGATAACACGGTTGATACAGTCCAGAATGTAATCTGTATGTTTAGATGTCGAAAACTTAGCAGTTGAATTTTTTGTAATATATCCTTTGAGCTCTGAGATTACTTCAAGAGCCGCGGAACGGGTAGCTGAGACTAACAAATTTCCAGACTCAGTCATGTTGTAGTGTATATATGATGTAAAAGTACTATAATGTAATAATAAATAAGCTTGTAATCTAGAATTTTGAATAGAATAATTCTAAGATAGAATAATTTTAAAATATAAATATTAAATAGAATAATTTGAAATAGAATTTTAAATTCTAGAATAACCTTTTCCATGGCAACGCCATGGAACATCAACTTGAGGTGCAGAAAAATTTAATAGAATCGCCATAATTCAAATTTGGCTAAACCGAATGGGATGAAACTTAGTACGAATTTAACTTTTACGGTCCTCACAAAAACCGTACAACAATTTTCCCGAAATTGCAGCCGGAAGCCCACAAAGTGACGACGTAATTCCGCCGAAAGTAGATAAAATTTCCTTATTACTGGTCCGAATGTAATAAAATTTGAGAAGCGTACTCACAGGGGTGATGCACATCAGATCCTGTCGAGCAATCAGGTGATCAATCGATTGTGTTTCGGAATCCAAATTCCGAAAATTTCGAAAGGTCGTAACTTTTGAGATTTTTATCCAAATGTAAGCAAAGTGGCACCGTTGTGATCCTTATTTCCTACAGATTCCAAAAACATATACCACTTATAATAAATAACAGAAATTCCGCAAAATTTATAATCCAAACACAGAGCTAAATTCAAGCAGTCAAGAACTTTACAGTGAAGCGCCCTCTCTCCTTTTGTTCAGTGATGAAAAAAAATTCAACTTAGATGGTCCAGACGGTTGGAAGTATTATTGGCACGATTTAAGAACCGAAAAACAAATTTTTTCAAAACGCCAAATGGGCGGGGTGCGTTTGGATTCAACGGAACCACAGATTTAGCATTTATAACTCAAAGAACGAATTCAAAGAAGTATCAAGGCATGCTTGAAGATCATTTATTGGAAGCTGGACCAAATTGGATCTTTCAACGAGACAATGCCCCCGTGCATGCCTCTAAATCAACAAAAATGTGGTTTAAACGTAAAAATATTAATCCGATGACACGGCCCGCTAGAAGCCCCGACCAGAATCCGATGGAAAATCTTTGGGGGATGATGGTTCGTACAGTTTATGCCAATGGAAAGCAGTTTTCCACAATTCGTGATTTGAAGGCAGCAGTTTCAGATGCTTGGGATAAACTTAAGATCGAATTCCTTCAGAATCTAATTGAAACAATGCCTAATCGAGTATTTAATGTAATTAAGTTAAATGGCGGTTACATCGGCCATTAAATCGTAAGAAAACTTTGCAATTTGAAACCTGTCCGGATAAATACGTAACCGTTTTCTCGTATAAGAGTTTCATAAACATTATTTTCAGTGACAAAATGTTAATGTTTGATTAAAATTCTTCTTTTGCAGTGTAGAAACACGTAAATCCATATTATTTTTAATAAAACATTTGTCACTTAATGCAGCAAATTTGCGTTTCACTTTAATTTTTTCGCGTCCGTATAAATTTGAAACACACCTTAAAGGTTAGAATGTATTAACAGACTTAATACTCTTTAGCTTTAGTTTATTAATGCGCGATGTACAATTAAATAGGTAGGCAAAGCGGAAGTCCTTTCTCATAAAAATTCTGACAAAGTAATGCACGTTTTCCAGGAATGTATAATTTCTTATTTTCCGGTTTACTTTAATCGCCAATGCTTTTCTTTCCTAGCTTTATCACTCGGAAATCGATGCAGTTTGAATTCAGGAGCTCTATTTTGAGCAATTAATGGCCGATCGACCCGGCACGATCTATTTTTATGCGGTAGCTTTAAGAGCGATATAGACGCATCGATAGATCTAAAGGTTAAAATAATGATTTCTAACGTCGGTATAGCAAAGTAAGAACTAACTCGACGTTTAGAATCTATTTTAGATTGGAACTACCCGGTATATAAAGTTTCCAATCTTGTTATTTATCGTAATAAATAGCCGATTGACACTCCCTCGTCGTAAGCGGGTGGGAAGCCGGCCTCGTAACGGCGTCCACAAACCACGCGATCGGCAGTAGCCAATCATATTTCGACCCCCCAGTCGACCATACTCCGTTTATAGAGGGCTCTACTCCGGTAGAGTCGGACTTAACGACCGCGTTACTCGTTATCGGCATTTACAACTTTATCCCTACCCTGGAAATTAACTTACGTTTAAGCTCTTTCCCATTTTATATTTTTAGGAAATTTTTGTAGCGGATGGCGCTACCAAAATTTTAAAGGTTGCCGGGATAGTTAAGAAACGCGTCGTAGGATTTTTAAAACCGGTTCGATAAAAATACGAGATATTTCTCCGGCTAATTTATTGTTTTATTACATTTCTTCCGGTAATTCCAACGAGTATTTTTCCAAAACACCAATCCAATTAGCAATTTTCTATCGCTTCCTTCTCGACGGGAGGGAATATATATATAAACGAGTTTTCTATGCGTTACATCCGACAGAACGGTAAGAATTATCGCCAAGTTAACGCTACGAACTAAGATCCTACAAACAAATAGTGGATGGGTTAAGGCGCGATTTATATATTCTTTAAAATTTATCGAACGTAATTTCGATGGCTACGAAACGACAGAAAAGCAAATAGACTCGCGACGTACAGTACGTATTGTACTACTTACGATAAGACTTTATAATGTCGAGAGTTCGTAATTTAGGAAATGTTTCGGTTCGATTCTCATAAAACTAACGGGCGAAGCTTTGCGGAAGTACGAACGAGTCGGTAAGATCGTTAGCGGACAAATTACGAACTTCGACCGTTAAACGTATAATAAAATTTAAAAGATGGACATTGGCGCGCGTTTAATCTTTTCTACTAGTTTTTTAATTAAACGAGCGCGATAGTAAGATAAAATTATGTTTGTAGTAACGAATCCGTTCGGAGCCCGCGTAAGACAAAAATAATTTCGATTATAATTTTGCACTTTTGTATTCGAGTTTTAAACCATCGAATAACCGGCTAATTAAAAGTGAATCTTAACTAAACGATGGGCGATAAGAGAGAACGGACGAGAAAAACTTTTATTTTCGATGTTATAAATTTGTCAATTTAACAAAATACAAATTTTGAATGTCTTCAATAAATAATTTTCTTTTAATTGCCTGGAAAATAAAATTCGATAATTAACAAACACATTCGTTGTCATAATATACTTTTACTTTATTTAGTGGTTAAAATTTTATTATTTTAATAAATGACCACCCAAAAAACATTTGTTACGTTTTCACCGCACGGAACGACGCCGTCGGTAAAGTCGTTTTTGGAAATTTAACGATTGTATCTGGCAGATGTAATTACGGACGAAACTCGGCCAGTTTAGAGATATTATAAGACGCCGATCGGGCCATTAATTAGCCCGGGGCAATATCGAATCGCCAAGTATTTGGCGAGCCTCCGTTATACTTGTGGCGGAACCGGCTAATGCGGACCAGAGATAAAAAAATATTGTTCGAATTTGCAGCGTTTGCGAAATAAATGACAAGAATTTGATTATTCGATTGCGAATCCCTGGCCACGCCGGACTTAATGCCGATATCTGGATCGAGTTTGTATTTAGAGTACTAAAACACTCGTTGCCAATTACCATCGTCGTATACCGGTGTTTACGTGGCCGATATAATTTCGTGTTATTGTTCGTCGATAACGGTTAATTTTTGACGCGGAAAAAGTCTACGTAATTAAAAGCACCGGATTATAAAGATATCGATATTAAACGTGGCTTTGTTATTTTCTTAACTACATTGTGATTAATTTTCGACCTTACAGTAAATGCGGATTCGAATATACGACGCTTTATGGTATAAATATTGACGCGTTCGCTACGCCAAGAGTTTTTTTGGGTTTTCCGAGTTCGCCTACAATATACACATTATTTGTCAGATGCTGCGCATTTAAAATTGGTTTTTGAGCAGATATTTATGACGAATTCGTTAAATAGGTCCTTTTTATCGCGTGCCGTGTGGACGCCATGTTTTATTCTTAATTTGTATCGCCAAAAGTGCTTACGCTCCAAATACGGCACGCGACGGTAGAGGCGCTTTATTTATTGCCTTATATTCGAGATAAATTCCTAACGTAAAAAATGCAGCCGAGTTAACGACGAATTTTATTGCGGCGGTAAGTTTATTGTGGCGGAACGCGACGGCCGATACGAAAGAAAGAAACGTGGCGTCCGCGCATTTGTTTCTTTCGACTCGACTCGTTTGCCACGTACCGGACATCGAGAATGTGTTAATTTAAATGTATACGATCGTAATTCGTTCGTTTTGGATGCTAAATCAAACTTTGTTAAGACAATGTTTAAACTGTATTTTTTAAAACAGGGTTAAAAGAAACAGAGAAAGAGATAAGTAAGCAAAGTTCTAAAACATTTCTTACAGATAATAAAATCTAAATGAACGCCGAATAAAATGGTAAAATGCAGCTAAAATTCCTTGACTCGATAGATTCAAAAACAATATTTGAAAAAAAACTTAAAAAGTAAGATTAAAAATAAAGAAATAAGCGATGCGAAAGAAGCCACAATGAGAGAATGCTAGACAGATACGGGCACATATTCGGTTTATTATTCGAAATTGTTTGTCGAGACACTTATTGTAGTAGATTTAAAAAAAAAACACCCTTTTGCGATCGAAAGACCGGTCCCAAAAATATAGTCGATTTGACTGTCGTCGTCGGACGAAGGATAATTTTGAAAGTGCGTCTTCGGTTTGGAATAAAGGTGCGCGTGGAACACCGAAAGTTACAACTGCGCAACGATGCCGGGCACATTGACGACGACATCGCAAATCTCTTCCCTATCCCACCCTTAGACCTAATTTGATCCCATTAGATTTCTGTCTGTAATGCATAATGAAAAGACACTTTTAAACCTACATTTCTAGACTAATTTCCTAGGAAGTTAAACACTGGTTATATCTGCGAGACATACGTTTCTAACACTAAAAGTGTAAAGTCCTCGATCTTCCGCTACGAGAAGTGTCTTGCCAGACTAGGTAATTGTATCGAAAAATTAACCGAACGTGTGCCTAATTCGGCATTTCCGTTCCGAGTCGTTTACGTTCGAACCAAAAATTAGGAAACCGCGCATTTTGTTGTCCTCTCGCATCGTAGTAACCGGATTATTTATTTTAATTTTGACCGTACGCAACGTTACAAATCATAGTGTCGTATTCCAAGGTTTCGACTCGAGTAGCAGTTAATTATTATATTTATTATTAGTTACGATCGTAAGTATCTAAAGGGTTAAAAGAAAATGTCTATTTTTAGAAAATCATCTTCAAAATTTAAGCGCACAATGCAACACGAGCTATCTAAATAGTGATACTAGAATATTTAAAATTTATAATTCTAATAAAAGTTACGATTTACTTGTGAATTCTGAAATTATTAAGTTTGAATACGGTCGATTGTGGATGACGACCGCGTAAGTATTTGCCAATTATTATTGCTAGTATGCAAAAACACGGAACGACGTTACCGGCGCGACCGTATCGCTCTGGAAGCACTTTTGAAGAAGCGCGGATGTTTCTCTAAATTTAATACCGTCCAAATAAATGATTTTAAAATGCACGAGAACAATTCTAAAGCTCTTTTAGAATTCCACAAACCATCTAAACAGTTTTATCTAATTACTTCTTTCATAAAACTTACGCTGAATTTCAAAAGTTCTCCATTTTGAAGCTCATTTATTAAGTGTTTTTTTTTAGTAAAATAATGAATTCTAGTGAAGAGAAAGAGAGGACATTGGTTTTTTTTACATATTGATATCTCTACAGACGAAGAATTATTAAACCGAAAAGTTTTCTTTCGTATTAAAATAATATCAAATATGTATACTTAGACTTTGATCGTACAGTACATACCTTTTATGTATCACCTATCTTTTAATATCGCAGAACCGAGATACGTCGCCGTTCCGAAACTTAAACCGTCCGACATCGTCGCCGACGACGGACTACTTTCCGGAACGAATTCTTCGTCCTTAAAATTAAAAATAATCGAGTAATTATTCTGTGCTTATTTATTAAAATATGTATATGTAGTTACATTTAATGAAGGGTTATTCCTAGTCTCAGATTATTGAACTATCTAATATAATAATGCAATAAGTTTTATAATCTTAAATGCACGAATAGTTAAAGTATATCTAAACTTAATTAATTAAGCCACACGGCGTCAGATTTTCTTCGGTATAATTTCAAATTTCCCTTCCAATAATTAAAATTTCATACGAAAAAACAACATATCTCCGGATTAAAGTGAACAACTTTAATTCATTCGAGAATTATAGCCAACAAAGCCGTTGCTATTTAGCTTATGTTGGCATTTCACTTACCTTCATTTCATTCTCTTCCTCCGATGGTTGCTTATATATTCTATACAAGTTCTGAATTCTTTCACCAGAACTAAGTGAAAAAAAAAAATACATATATATATATATTATTTTTAATAACAAAATTTAAAGAAAAATAAAACAAATTTAAAAGTTTTATAATAGACTCACTCTTATTTCATTCTAAATTAATGAGAATTTGGGTAATTGAACTCCCAATTAATCTTTGTCTATTTAATTTTTTAAAAACATTACCAAGTTTTTAGGAAATGCTTAATGTCGGCTTACAGTTAGCTGCATCCAATGGCAACAAAACATTTTATTCTTGTGCATAAAATCTCATACTCTGTTTGTTATTTGCAGATACGCGCATTTTGTAACGAGAGTCTATTATAATATTTTGAAAAATACCTGTTTAATAACTTACATTTTCAATACGTAAGGATCAAAAGGAAAATATATATCCAATCTGGTCACATTTATCGACTGCGAGATTCCCGAAGCGTGCGCGACGACGGGAATAATACGGCGGTTATTTCTCTCGACGATCGTGTAACAGTACACTATTTGGTAAGTTTTAGTAATATTTGCAAAGTTTGCAACCACGGACGATAAACACGTCTTTAAAGGATTTAAACGACAATTAACTATACGTTCGAAATTCAGTTTCCGTACGTATTTCAACCCTAAAATTGTGAAAATGATATTTAAATATAAATATTAGTTATTTATAACAACATTATTTTGTGAATCCTAAAATATTTTTTAGTTTAATAAAATTTCTTATCCAATAAAATTTGGCAATATGCTAAATTACTTTTACATTTTGAATAAATAATGTATCTTTAGATCATTTTGAACGTAACTCATCAATGCAGTTTTATAATTTATTAAACAATATAACACAAATTATATTCGGTTACCGTGTCTTTCAAAATAAATAATGATAGATAAAACAAGTGATTTATTTGAAATTATTAATACAATTAAAAATATAATCCATACAAATAAATTTAAATGTTAAATAAACGAATGAAAATCTACAATAACTTCATAAAAAGTAAATGCAAAAAATTCAACAAGACTATTGTTTATATCTGGGATTTCCTCAAAGATGTGCTTTAAGACATTTATATTCTAAAATGTACTTTTTAAATCCATTTTTACTTGTTGAAAGTGCATTCTTGATTAAAAAAAATGGACATTAATCGCCGGTATACCACGTGATGTGTCCTGCATTAATAATAGTCACTTTTGGCCGTACAATTCGATTAACGCGTCGGCTCAAATTTGAGAAAAATACGCACTTTTAAGCGCCGCAAAAACGTTAAGCACTTTTTAAGAACTTTAAAGGATTTTTAACGACCGCGAGAACCTTAAAGAAGTTACTATATGTGTAAAATAAAACGGGAATAGAGCTTCCAAAAGTTATCTATTTTGTGGCATTTGTATTGTTTCTTTTAACTTTCTACTTAATACAATTGATGATTCTTCTCTCCATAAAAATAAAACTTAAAATTCAATTTCAAAATCCTAATATACAAAATTTCAATTATGTAACAATATAATTTACATTTATAATACTTTTAAACATTCTTTTATAAAAGTTCCTCCTTAATATTAAGATACAACTTTTGTCTAATAAATATAGTTTATAACTAATCCTAAACACTAAAAACAATAAGTCAAAAATTGTAACGAACTCTAAAGTATTTGCCATTAAATCTCATTATGTAAAAGAATGGAAAGACAAATCCGTGCAGTATAATAACGACGAGAACAATTCAAATTAATGTCTTGGTATTTCGATAATGAAATAAATTCTTTAGCACCGAACCTTCTTTGTGGTGCCTTCTAAACAATTCTCCGGCGACTTATTATCTCGACGACGACTAAAGTTTTCGATCCTTCGGACGGATCTTCTTCGAGTCGAACGTAAACGTTGCGTTCGAAAAACGTTCTGTTAATCGAACGCGTCTCCGGGTTAAAAGGCAAAGGCATTCGATTAAAGGAACGTTTTAAAACACAATATTTACGTTTGACCCGAAGGATCGAAAACATTACTCGTTATCAAAAGGATATGCAGTGGAGAATTGTTTAGAAGGAACTACAAAGACAATTTGGTCCTATACTTCCACTCCAGTATTAATAAGTTAAATAAATTCGTATCTTGAGTACATTTGAGTAGAAGAGAAACTTTCCAAGATTTAATAAAGGCAATCATTTATTCATTGATATTCACTTTTTTTGATGTACTAAATATTTTTTAAATTATATATAAAGTAAGTAAAGCAAAAATACCTTGATTTGAAGACCATACAAGGTCAGTAAAGTAATTTCATAAAAATATTCAGACTTACCATTTTCTGTTTCAATTAATTCCTTGTGATGAAAGACAAAAACATAAAAAACAGTTTGGCAAACAGTATAAAATGTACCATGAATAACTGCATCTGTAATGCACTGTGCATTTTCACACTGGGAATCTATATATTTATGTATCCAATTTGTCATAATAGTTAATATATCTCTTAAACCACTGTAAAGAAAATTAGTTATCAGATTATAGAGAACTAGCTAGAATTTTATTAAGAGAAATAAACATTACTTACTTTATTGATACGTAACTTGCCCGAGCAAGAAAACTTCCTATGTAGCATGCACATGCTTGTCTAATAACAGATGGTAAATTTACATTTTGAACTTTCTTCCATAGATAATCGATAAAACCTTCGTATAACGGCTTTAAAAACAGATAATTAGTACTAATGATTAAATGTTCATTCGATTTAATTGTAAATTTATATAAACATTTCTACATTTATTTCCAATTTAGATATTCGACACACTAGAACCTTTTTTTTATCCCAGTAAGAATAAATTGTAGTTAAAACTAACATTTCGATCATATCCTCATAATCTTCATCAAGTTTTGGCCAGTAGAATTTGAAATTGGAACTTGTGGACAACATGTTTAAAATTATTTAAAATTCCAAGATATTTAAACATTAAAAAATAATTTTTAGCGGCATGTGTTTAAATAGCAATAAAAATATCTTTACGTCGCCACGAATAAATAATACGATGTAATTAATGGTGTAGAAACGGTAGCAACCTGCCGTTGTTGCTCTCGTTTTTTTCGTAGCACTACCTCCGTGCATGCGAAATGTTAGCGGCATCCTTTGCGTTAATACAAGTTACAGGTTCGAGTGAAACGATTCGCACGTACTCCCTTGGCCAAGGCATGGAGATTGAATAGGATGGTGGTTGCCTCACCAGATACTCCTAGGCTATTTGTGTTTGCAAAGACACACAAACTGTTACCTTCCCTGAGACCCGTTCTAGATAAATCTAGGTCTCCTATTAGGTTACTTGATGGTGCGGTACACAACTTGATATTTGAGCACTTTTTAAATGGGTATGATTGGAATATCAAGAACTGATGAACTAATCGATATTTTACGACATGTTAAAGCAACAGATGTAGCATGTATTACCATCTTAGATTTTGTCTCCCTATACCCCTTCATTAAAATACAATCATGCTTCTGGACTTAGGGATCTGTTACTAAGCTGCGAATGGGCGGGTACATATCGTAAACATATGTTGGAGCTAACACATCTCTTATGCTATACCTCATTCTTCCTCTTCAATAACGATATGTATTTACAAAAACGGGGTGTACTTATGGGCAGCCCCTTCTCGGGGACTTGTGTGAATTGGTGGTTTGCCAATTGGAGCTAAAGGTCATACCACTATTCCTACCGAACATCATAGTTTACAAAAGGTACATAGATGACATCTTCATTCTTTGGAAGGCTGAGCCCAACATAAATGATTTCATAGGTTCCATAAACAACAATCCATATGGCCTTACCGTCAAGCTAGAGCAGAAGAGTGACACAAACGTGCATTTCCTAGATGTCAACATTCGCCTTGACGCGAGCAGAGTACAAACCAGTGTACATTACAAACCTTGCTATGTACCAATATTTATTCCATCAAACTCTGCTGACCCTTTTTCTTGCAAGACCTCCACATTCCATGCACTCACTAGAAGGGCAAACACACACCACACTAGATGGGAGGATACAGTGGCAAAATTGAAGTGCATTGAAAACATAGCAGTAAAGCACGGATACGGTAGAAGCATTATACATAACTTATTGCAAACGTACGCCAACCTGCTAAATGCGCACCATACACACAACACACAAGTAAAGCCCAACGACACCCATAGTCACAGCATCAACCAATCACACAAAGCAGTGCAATACAAACAGCACCTAAGCTCCATCTATAAAGAGATTGCTACCCATAAAGGCACAAAGATTGCCTATAGGAAATCTAGGAGTGTATACGGGCTATTGCGCAATGACAAAGACAGGACCGAACGATGTCGGGCACCGGGTGTCAATATGGTTCCTCTCAGAGACCACAAATTCCAGCATGATTTAGTATACATCGAATCCACAAAGCACTCCCTAAGCAACAAGATACAGGAACCCTAAGGCATACCACCGACCTAGCCGCATATGCCACGGACCCCGAAATACAAGCCGACCTCCATAAGGCCAAATTGGTGAAAGTGTCAGGTCAGGTCGAGCACCTTCACAACCTGGAAGCATTAGAAACATACAGAGCCGGCCTGACCAGCAACTGTTATTAAGGCAAAGGATGCTGCTAATGTTTTGCATGCACAGAAGTGGTGCTATGAAAAAAACGAGAGCAACAATGGCAGGTTGCTACCATTTCTACACCATTAATTACATTGTATTATTTATTTGTGGCGATGTAAAGATATTTTTATCGCTATTTAAACACATGCCACTAAAAATTATTTTCTAATGTTTAAATATTTTGGAATTTTAAATATGTTGTCCACAAGTTCCAATTTCAAATTCTACTGGCCAAAACTTGATGAAGTTCATGAATATTAACTAAAATTTATTCTTACTGGGATAAAAAAAGGTTCTAGTGTATTGATTATCCTTCCCACGATTTTGTGAAGAAGTTGTTTAATTTAGATATTACAAACTGCTTCAGACAACTTAATTGCTTGAACTAAGTTACTTTAATTTCAAAACAGACTTAAAAAACATTTCTGATGAAATAAAAACTACAGACTTTTATAATTGAGTCTTTGTGATTTGAATATTTTAATAAAACACATTTACAATTACAAATTACCAATGAACCCCATGAAAATCTTTTAGCAGCAAGGGAAATTATGTTTAATTTGATGCAAACGTTTTTGATCATTGTAAAAGAAATCCTCAAGCAACAAACAAATCAAATACCACTATAATAGAGCATGTTATTCACCCGAAGTGTTTGAATTTTTATTTCATTCTACGCCTTCACCTTTTACACATTGTTTTAGTTGTATTCAATTTATCCTGTTGCTTGAGGTTGGTCTTTTAAAAGGACCACAAACATTTGTATTGATTAACCATAATTTCCCTTGCAGCTAAAAGATTTTTTCTTGCTAAAAATTGCTGTAAAAAGTACTAACTTCATTAGTACTTTTTACAGCAATTTGATATGACTTAATCATATTAACAAATATTTTTGTTGGTTAAATATTTTTCCCCTCCATTTTTCTGAAGATATCTTTAAATATGGCACAGTAGTGGTTTTGGAACATCCACTAGACAACAGTTCCTATTAAAATCTAGCAATTGAAAGCATCTATGCCTGTAATAAGGTTTGATCCCATTATCTAGCAAACTTAGAAACAGCCTGCTAACATTTTCTAATTAAAGTATAAATTCATTCTATATTCAGAGACTGACTTATTAATAGTATTTTTATATTATTTTATAATACTCTAAAAGTTTCTACCCAAAGAAAAATACACAACTCAGCACAAAAACATGAACATTAAGACCAAGTTATCTTCAATTTTGTTTACATTAATTGATTGTAGTTTCTGTTTAATAAAAATACTCAACTTAATTTTTATATATTTTAAATGAATATACATGAACTATACTCTAAAATATGTTTATTTGTTAGCAGAAAATGTATGAAATTGCAAATTTGGCATACAAAATGTGATTTAGTAAAGTTTTTAGTATAAGAGTAAACTGTCCTTGTTAATTTTTATTTTATGAACAATTTAAGCTTTATCATATCATATTTGTCTATTATACTTTACATTTAGTTATATATAAAAATATAAATGCAAGCAAATTCACATTTTAAACATCCATTTGATTAATTTATATTTTCAGAACGATTTACAGTTAAGTAAAGGTCAAAAAGCTTAGTTTTGAAAAATACATTTGTAGGTCAATTATGCAGTTAAAAATTCTTACAAGTTGCAGAACTTACCTGTTTAAAACTACAGATGTAAAACATAACAAACTGTACATGTGCACAAGCATGAGTTGGCAATATCAATCTTTCAAACAACAAGAGAAATTCTTTATATAATTTTTTAGTTGCTTCCCAGTCAAGGCAAGAATCTAAAAGTAATAGGCAAATATGAGTATAAAATACTGACAAAGTGTTTTTCATTAATATATAACTGCATATAAAAATTATAAAACCTATAAACAACAGCAAAATAGCTACTAGCCGAATTTCCTTCAAGCTATAATTAGGCTAGACATTAATTCAAATTATTTTGTTTCGATGATTAAAAGGTGAATGAAGATGAAATTCTGGATTTGAGTCTAACTCTAGGTGTATACTTTCTTTCAGAACATTCTAAATTATTATATTTAAGTTTAGAATTAATGTAATTATTAAATTTAGTCAAGACATCAGTCTATCTTTAATCAAAAATTATTTTGTTTCAATAATTGATGGCTAGACCAAATACAGCCCCGAAGGAAACGAGGCTTGAAGGAATTTTATCAAACCATTTACAAGAAAACCATATTGTATGGAACTTGGACACATGTTCTCATAAACATTACATTTCAGATACAAATTTATAAATAAAATGGTATCGATAAAAATTATCGAAAAAAAACATTGGTAAAAGAACTGAAATTATTACATTTAAACAGATTTTCACAATTTTTGGTATAAAAATATGTAATTTTTATAGAATTTATCAACATAATCACCTAACTGAACTACACAGTTTAATTTAGAATTGATTTAAAAAGTATCATTTAAAAACTTTAATACATTTATAAGAATCAACTTAAGATTTCTCAATAGACAATATATGTAAAGAAATGTCGACACATTTAGAAAACAGACATCAATATTTTTATGTTTCAAGAGAATAGAAACACTAGTCTCCCACTTTGGGGATCCAGATTCAAGTTCTGATTGGCTCAGAAATTTATTCATTTGATGACAGGGATCTGGACATACTGTGTCCTATTCTTTGCCTTTCTGTCACTCTTATTATGAGCCTAGCCAAACCCATGATAGGTATGGGAAAAAGTGTTCTTAGTTTATTGTTTTTATTGCATTTATAGTATCAAAATATATCAGAACTTTTCTAACAGAAAATAGCAAAAATAAAATTTTTCCTAATTTGAAAATTTAAATCTTACAGAAAGAATTAAATTAATTTTCTTAATCGACATCTGAGCAAAAATAACATAAAACTTAAATACTTTAATATTTACCTTTTCTCTTACAGACATTGTCAATAAAAGTAAATAGCCTTTCCATAAGGATATCCAATGTATTTGCTAACGGATGTCTCATTCTGACATTTTCTTCCGATTCTTCTCGATCGACTTCCTTTAAAAAACGTACGGCTTCAATAAAAATGTAATTTAAAATGTATGAATTAAACATAACATAATTAATTATAAATTACCATAGGAAACATTGAATTTTCTTCTAACTCGGCATCTTCAATGTCTGATTTAGGACAGTGAACCTATAATTAAAATTGCACTATTAAATAATTTTTTTCCTTATCTTATAAAATATATATTACAGTAGAGCATCGATTATCTGAAGCAATTAAGGACCGGGGTTGTTCGGATAACTGATTTTTTGGATAACCGATCGTGTGTGAAAAAATATATTAACCTATCCGTGTTGAAATTTTTCTCTGTTGCATGTCGCTTCGCGTTAAATTTTCATCAATGTTAAGCCTAACAAAAATTTCAAAAAAATAATAATCATGGCTATTGTATGCTTAAAAATTATTTCTTTATTTTGCAAAAACAAAGTAAATATATCGAAAAATATAAAAACAAAAAAAAATTATATTTCGGAAGTTAATCTAGTATCAAAAATGTTCCGATTCGGCACGACACGTCCCGACACAGTCTTCGGAAAAACACTACACGAAACAAGCAAAGCTCACGACAAGAAAAAAGCCTCGTTCAAATACTAGTGCGTCCTTAAGTACTTTCTCGTGGTCACGCCAGTATTGCCAGCTAAAACACGCACACCAACAAAAATAATATTGGAGTAGCCCAAGACATAGCCAAATATTGCAGTGCCACGGCACTAGCAAAAATTTGAATTTGCCAACTGGAATGCTTTCGGTTAACCGATGTTTTGGTCGATCGGTATTTGGATAATCAATGCTCTACTGTATTGTTATTCTTACAATATTACAAAATTACAATTTAAACATCAAATATTTTGCAATGTTTAAAATCGTGATATGTAATTTGACTTAAATTTTGTATATATTATTTAAAAAACTGTTAAGATGTAGTATTGTCTGTGTATGCATGTACATGCTAACCTGAATTAATGTAAAATGTTTCTCTATTCTTCTCCATCTGTGAACACAAGTTCATAAGCTCTAAAGATCAAAAAAAGATAGATAATACATTAATTAATTCAGTTTTGTTCATACATTTTAAAGTATCACACACTGTCCTTTCCATATTATATATCAAACCTAAATCTTTCTATTCATTTCCTATACTTTATTTAAGTCTTATTTCTTTTAACCTTAATATCCAGTATTTCTTGATCGTCCAAACAAACGTTTTCGTCCTCTCCGAGGACTGCCTCAGGTTATTCGAACAAAAGAATAAATTAGAGCAGGATTCCAATTTTTTTGAATTAATTTCTCGAGGAACTTTCAAAATATTCGAATATAATTTGACTATATGCTTGCGCTATGACGCGTTGCCTTTTTCGTATTCGTCCACACACGTAACGCCACGCGTGCGACAGAGTGTTGCCGTCTTTGGTGTTTATGCATTTTCCAGTGCGTCCGGCCCTGTATATTTCTAGGGCCTCTAGGGCCCTGATGTCATCCGTTTGCAATGCTGAGTTTATCAATCTGGCGTTATTCAGGTCAGCGTGTATTTCTGGATCTGTGGCGTAGGTTGACAAGGCGGTGGTACACCGTTGATGGCTTATATCATACCTATGTTCTTTGACCCTTTGTTGGATTGATCTTTTCGTGGAGCCGATGTATACCAGTTCTTGCCCAACTCTGTCATCTCTTACTGGGATACTGTATACCCCCGGTGCTCTAAGAGGGTTCAGTTTGTCTTTGGCGTTGCGCAACAATTTGTAAACATCTTGTGACCTTTTGTATGCCACCTTGGTACCCGTTTTGGTTGCGATTTCTTTGTATAAGGTCTTTAATCGCTGGTTGTACTCGACTACTGCGTATCGGCTGGTCTGTTCCTGCAACCGATTACCGTGTGTATTTTGCGTATTTCTTGGTCTGGCATAGGTTCCTGCTAGCTTTCATATTAGACTTTTCTCGTATCCATGTGCTATCGCGATGCGCTCACACAGTCCTCAGACCCATTCTAGACAAGGCCAGGTCTCCAACGAAACTCCTTGAGAGAGCGGTCCACAAAATGGCGACGAACCATCTAATGGACTACAATCTAATTGTCAAGGACCCCACAAAACTAATAGACATATTAAGGCAAACGCAGCTTACAGATGGTGCACTCTTCACTGTGTTAGATTTTGTCTCGTTATACCCATCGATAAAGTTGGAACCATGTTTCTGCGCTCTGAGAGATCTCCTGTTGGCCAAATGCAGAACATCAACACATCGTAAGCAAGCCCTCGAGCTAGCCCATCTCATGTGTTATAATTCCATATTCCAGTTCAACAACAGAGCCTATATACAGAAACGTGGGGTACCCATGGGCAGCCCGCTGTCAGGCGATCTGTGTGAATTAGTTCTACGTAAACTAGAAGAAACCATCATTCCGCAATATAGCGCTAACATAGTTTTATATAAAAGATATGTGGACGATGTATTCATAGTATGGAAAAAGAACACGAACATCATCGATTTTGTAAATCACATGAACAACAATCCGTACGGGTTAACCCTAAAAATTGACCAAACCTCTAGCAACAATGTCCACTTCTTGGATATAGATGTCAAACTAAATGGAAGAGAAATTGAAACTGGTATATACTATAAACCGGCTACATCCCATGGTTTATTCCAGCAAAATCAGCCGACCCATACACGTATAAAATTGCAGCCTTCCGGGCTTTGGTTAGAAGGGCATATACACACCCTTCCAAGATGAGAGATACTAAGAGGGAGCTACGGAGGATAGAGCGCATCGCGATAGCACATGGATACGAGAAAAGTCTAATACGAAAGCTAGCAGGAACCTATGCCAGACCAAGAAATACGCAAAATACACACGGTAATCGGTTGCAGGAACAGACCAGCCGATACGCAGTAGTCGAGTACAACCAGCGATTAAAGACCTTATACAAAGAAATCGCAACCAAAACGGGTACCAAGGTGGCATACAAAAGGTCACAAGATGTTTACAAATTGTTGCGCAACGCCAAAGACAAATTGAACCCTCTTAGAGCACCGGGGGTATACAGTATCCCAGTAAGAGATGACAGAGTTGGGCAAGAACTGGTATACATCGGCTCCACGAAAAGATCAATCCAACAAAGGGTCAAAGAACATAGGTATGATATAAGCCATCAACGGTGTACCACCGCCTTGTCAACCTACGCCACAGATCCAGAAATACACGCTGACCTGAATAACGCCAGATTGATAAACTCAGCATTGCAAACGGATGACATCAGGGCCCTAGAGGCCCTAGAAATATACAGGGCCGGACGCACTGGAAAATGCATAAACACCAAAGACGGCAACACTCTGTCGCACGCGTGGCGTTACGTGTGTGACGAATACGAAAAAGGCAACGCGTCATAGCGCACGCGTATAGTCAAATTATATTCGAATATTTTGAAAGTTCCTCGAGAAATTAATTCAAAAAAATTGGAATCCTGCTCTAATTTATTCTTTTGTTCGAATAACCTGAGGCAGTCCTCGGAGAGGACAAAAACGTTTGTTTGGACAATCAAGAAATACCGGATATTAAGGTTAAACGAAGTGAGTGTGTATTAAGTTAACCGGTATTTAAGTCAAGTAGATGTGGTAGCTTATTTCTTTATGGTTGTGTATTATTCCATAGATATGGTTTTATTTTGTCCATTAAGTTTCAATCTTCTTAAAGGCTAGACTTAATGGAACAGGACTTATGTAAGTGTGAACCGCCAGGGAGGTCAGAGGAAGTCGGACCTCTCTTCCGGTAACAGACCTTGTTGGCCTACTCCCTTGTCAAGGATGGCTGTTCCTTTTTTTGTCAATTACACGAGTGGAGGAGGTCGTCGGAGCCGACGATAAGGTGTGGGCGACAGTCGAGAAAAGACACCTCTTTAACAACGAAACAAGATTTATTGAAATCAGCAAAATAATTAGTTACAATTCTAAGCTCTCTAAGCAAATCTAGCTCTCCAATATGCAAAAAGGGAGACCGAGAGAGAGTTTACAACACCAATTTGCATACCTCTTAGAAAGTTCCACTGAAAACGGAATATCCAGATAAAATCAGTAATAGGTCAGATAAAGTTGGCACTAGGCTCTCCGGTTGGTATGAGTTGGAGGCTTGAGTTATCCACAGAGTGACACTAGAAAAAATTTCGGCTCGGAGGTTCGGCGATGGACAAACTCATTACGTAGAAGACAAGAGACTCCCCGGAGGGAAGGTGAGAAGTGGCTTTTATAACTTTGCGGTGAGAAGATATATCGTAAGACCAGATTCGAATTGGAATACTATGAGGATAAGCTGCTTCGTTATGAGCTCTTGGTTTATTTTGTGTTTTCTGCCATAATTTAAGTTGGAAGTTATTGTCTTTAGTGTTTTTGTGCATCGGAAAGTCGAGGGATCGTCATCATGTCAAGTAGGACTTTTTAACTTTAACCCTTTTAAAATTATTAGCCAAAAACGGCAATTTTCGGTTTTCCGGAATTAGTGTGGTCAGTTATCTGGAATTTGTTACGGCACCCTGTACACCTTTTTAATCCATCCCTGGACTCCAAAAATCGTGGTCCTAGGTTCGATATTTAACGACTTATTGGCATTTTTCACATCATTTCCGGTCGGCGATCAAATTCAATTCTTGAGCTTCCGGTTATACCTAGCACTATAATTCTTGATCAGTTCTTTTAGCACCCTTTAAGTGTTATCTCCAAGAAATTTCGTGTAAATCGGTTTAATAGAATTTGAATCGTGGTCATTCTCATATCGTGTTCTATTTCAACATTTCATCTTTTTTTCGGTTGCCATAGCAAAGATCATTAACCTTTTGCATAGAATTTTTGGAAATTCTACCAGAAGTTGTAGTTTTCTTATCTTATTTCATATATATATACAGTTAATTATATATTTTTGGATTCGACTGAATATAAGGAACCCAATCGTGTTAATTATAATTATATAGAATATATGTATATTTCTTATATTCTTCAATTTGTTAATTTTAGAGGTTAAAACTGGGAATGGGATCTGCTATTATGGAAAATTTCTGCATGAATGCTTATAGGATATTGGATGGGATTAAAAAATATGCATCAAACAACCGAAAAGCTATATTGCATGCTAGTACGCACATGCAATATGTTGTTGATCAGTTTGAAAAGGTTATTAGTTTCGCTGAAATTACTTTCAAAAACCTAGAATTGCCTGATATGCTCGAGGCTAGAATTGCCTCACTTCCTACTAAAGAGGATCTAACAAAGATTATAGACTTAGAAAGCATACATGATTCAAACAAAACATTGGCTAAAAAATTTGAAAAGATGGAAAAATTGGATACTATTGTCCAAGAAATGAGTCGATTTGTACCTGCGCAGACTTTCCTAGATGCTCAAGAATCAGTATTGCAGAAATTAGATAATATTGCTGAGAAAATGTCTCAAAATCCTACTCCTGGTGGCTACATTAAAACTCAGAAAACTGTACTTGAAAAGCTCAACAAAATTGAAGATACAATGAACAAATATATCACATCTTCACATTTGTATAGTGATATTGTCAAGACTGGCAAAACCATTGAGGGTACTGTACATCTGTTGTTCGTAAAACTACCTCTCCAAGGGAAGTTGTTTTGGTACATGGTAAAAATAAAGATTATGATAATAGTGAGGCCAATTGTAAACTCATACAAATAAAACTGCAGCCCTCTAATTTACATATTGGAATTGATCGGCTAAGGAAAATAGGATGAGGAGGACTGGCAGTTGAGTTGAACAGTTGCAATGATGCTAATATCCTTGAAAAAACAATCGAAGAGAAATTACCAGAGTTGACAACTCGTTGGCCAAAAAAAAGACGGCCTCATTTAATAATATATTCTGTACATGCTGACATTACTAAGGAAGAATACCAGCAAAATACCCTTATTAATCAGACTTATATGGAAAAGGAATTTGAGAAGCAATTCTGAGTTAAATTTGTTCTTGGGAAAAGGAACTCTACTTATCAGAACTGGATTGAAGAGGCTTCACCAAGCATGCGAAAAACATTTCTGCAACTGGGCAAACTTAACATCGAGTGATCACGATGCCGAACAGCTGACTTCTGCCTGATTTTACAATGTTTTAAATACAACCATTCTTCTAGGGACTGTCCACAAAATACATACACCTGCAGCCATTGTTCGGGAGACCATCTTTACAAGGATTGTTCCAATAGAAGTAATATACCTGTATGCTGTAAGTGCCAACAAGAACGATTAGAACAGTGTAATCACAATGCACGTGATGGTTCCTGTTTTATACACCAACGAATAAAGAGAAATATACTCCTATGGACCGACTATGAATCGGATTAACAATCTTCGTATACTGCAAATTAACATAGGGAGAAGTATATCTGCTACTTCACTCCTCTGCAAACATATTATCAATTATGATTTAGTACTAATACAGGAGCCATATTGTCAATGAGACACTCCTGCTTGCCTACCTACCTTTTGTCCCATTTTGAGAGGATCTGATGAATATCCGTGGGCAATCACCCTAGTGCCCAACACAAATTTGTCAGTAATGCAACATCTTAAATTTTGCAATCTATATTTAATTACTACTGAGATTTTAATTGATCAAAACAGAATCATTGTGATAAATGTATATTTTCTGAGAGGGACGAACACTGAGGATTTTGTGGGAGAACTGCAAAACATTATTACTGCTTTTGGCGGTACATTTATCACATTAGCAGGAGATTTAAACGCACATTCTCCGGCATGGGGTGGGGAACTTCTTGATTGACGTGGAGAAATATCGAAAGAGTTCTTTGCACTTCAAGAATTGCTCCTCAATAACCCTTTTTCTCCTCCAACATTTACCTCTCAAAGAGGCAACTCTTGGATAGACATTGCTGTTTGTAGTGAGGGTATTTATAATAGAATTTGTTAACTGGAGAGTACTTACTGAGGATAGTCTAACAGAACATGCCATGGTTACTTTTGATGTCTTAGGCACTGAAGATGGAAAATCACCAATCTGGGTCCCTCGCTATAAATGCGCCTTAAAACGTGATAACTGGAATGATATGAAAGATTATCTTGAAACAAACTTAAACACCTACTCTCTAGAGAACCCTCTTGAAGCTAGAAATCAGATCGATCAGAATATTGAAATAATATGTAAGGCATGCAATCTTTACATATCGAAATTCACTCCAGCTAAACGAAGTGTTCCCTGGTGGACTGCTACTCTCGAAGATCTTTGCCGTACAACGCAAAAGCTCAGGAAGACTTATCAACGCTGTAGAGACAATGACGCTAAAAACATACATAGAGAGGCTTACCTTCAGAGCCAGCAGACATACAAACAGGCTATTAAAGTAGAGAAAGAAAAAAGCTGGAGAGACTTTTGCACAAAGATGTAAACTAATCCTTGGGGCTTTGTTACTAAAATGTGCAGTAACAAATTATGGAAAACAAAAATACTGACTACCTCTAGTGGTGATTCTGAGCCTGAATCTCTTCTCCAAGCATTGACATCTCAGCTAGAGATATTTTGTCCTGCCGACAATCCTGAAAACGACACTGACTGGCACTGGCAATTATGTATGGAGATTGACACCTTGCCTGTGGACCTTGCCGAAGATGATCCTTCTTTCACTATTGAGGAAGTTGATTGTGCTTTTAAAAGTATGAAAAAGGGTAAAGCACCTGGCTGTGATGAAATTACAAATGAGATTGCCATAAAACTTTGGGATATCATTCCACAGCATCTCTTTGACATCTTTAATTCTTGCCTCAACCATGCAATCTTTCCTCACGCATGGAAAATTGCTAAGATCGTCCCTGTGCCAAAACCTGGATCTTCTGATGCTGTACGACCAATATCTCTTTTGCCTGTTTTAGGAAAAGTTCTTGAAAAGCTCATTACTGACAGGTTGATGTGGTTTGTAGAACATTACAATAGGTTGAGTGAGATGCAGTTTGGATTTTGGCGGCAGAAATCTGCTGAAGACGCCATCGAAACTGTGATTAATATTATCCAGTCACTATTGGAAGAAAGTAAATATGTTCTCGGGGTTAGCCTTGATACATCTAAGGCTTTCGACAGCGCATGGTGGCCCCTTATTTTACATCAACTTATCAATATCAATTGCCCGCAGAACATCTGGAAACTAATACGTGACTATTTTTGTAACCGTAAGGCTATCCTACAATATGGTCAGCATCAGGTTATTAAAGAAATTACCAGGGGTTGCCCACAGGGATCCGTTTGTGGACCCTTATTTTGGAATGTCATCTTCGACACCTTTTTAAAGGAACACTCCGGGCAAATGAAAATCCTTGCGTATGCTGATGACCTATTATTATTAATGGGTGGTCGATCACATGTGGACCTAGAGCATAAGGGCAATACAGTATTACAGAACATCTATGATTGGGGTGTTGCCCATAAGTTACAATTTAATCCCCAAAAAACAAGAGGCATTGTCTTTAACAAACCTAGACAAGCTAAACTCTACCTTCGTCCGCCGCATATTAAGATGAATGGTAACACCATTAAGATTGGACAAACACTAAAATATTTAGGCGTTATGCTCGACTTCCGATTATCATGAGATAGTCACATAAGCTATATCACAAAACGTACTGCACTTATCTTCCAATCTTTTGCTCAAGTAGCAAGAAAGATTTGGGGTCTTTCTTCTGGTGCATTATCCATAATATATGATGCCATTTATATTCCGATCATCACATATGCATGCGGCACATGGGATTGGGCCACACGCAAGGTTCATTTTAATCGTAAGCTGGTGTCTTCTCAGAGACGGGCACTTTTACTCCTCACTAAGGCTTATCACACTATCCATAATCAAAGCCTTCAGGTAATAGCCAGGAAACTTCCCATTGATCTTGTGATCACTCAAAAGGCAAGATTCCAACAACTAAAACAGGGTAAGGACATACAGTGTGGATCACATACTATAACTACTGATGGAAGTTGAATGGAGTTTTCCATACCTTAACACGTCATTCACCGGTTGCTCTTTAAACTGCTGTTTCGACAATATACAATGTGGTGACTTAAACATTTTTACTGATGGATCTAAAATAAATAATGCTGTTGGATGCAGCTTTGTCGTCTTTGTCGATGATACGGAAATATATAGTCAATCAATACGCCTAAATAACCACTGTACAGTATTCCAAGAAGAACTATTTGCTATATGCCAGGCAATACAATGGGCAAACAACCATTATCCTGGATCGACTATTAAATTATACACCGACTCTCTTTCTGCATTTACTCTATTGAAAAGTTTGAAATTGCACCTACTTGCTGAACATATACGAAATTTATTACGGACTGCAAGCTGTAATTTTGCAATTACGTGGGTAAGGGCCCACCAGGGAATACATGGCAATGAGAGAGCAGACTGTTTGGCCAAACAAGCTGCTGAAGACACCACTTTGCCTGTTGTTTACAATAAAATAAGTCTAAGAACCTTGCGGCGCATACTATGGGAAGATGCCCTCCATAACTGGCAGACAATATGGAACACTCACAGTGAACATATCACACATAGGTTTATTCTGAATATTAAAAACTTCATTAGCCTCAAATGGTATATGCCAGACTTCTGCACCACTCAATTATTATCAAATCATGGCAAATATGCGAGTAATCTCACCAGATTTACCAACAGAACATACAACCTCTGTCCTTCCTATATGGTTGACGACAGCCCCAACACTATATATATGATTGCATTATATTTGAACAAGAACGGCTGGAGCTAAAACTACTGCTTGACAATTATGGAATTACGTGGCCATGTGAACCATCAGATTTTTGGACTAACAGTGACATCTATAATGCATTTAAACAACTTGCCGAGAGAAGTAATTTAATCAATCAACGAATAATCATTAGTTAACCTTTAGGTTCTCTGTTTCATTATATTTGTTTTAATGTTTTCTGTTAACGCTTAGTCTGAAGATCTTCCGATATCCTTTTGTCAGTCTTACCAATTCTTGTTTACTAAGGGGCCTTAGATTTATTTGTCTGGAAGGCTTCCTTGCTTTTAAGTAAAATAAATTTGGTAACTCACGCCAAGTTTTAACTGGGTTCTGGTAGAGAAACTTCACTGACTTCGGCATTAAACTATTTCTTTTTTATTATCACAAGCACTTTCGACGAGTTTATTATCGTCGTCTTCAGGTGAAACGAATTATTTTAAAAACGAACGTGCAGAATGTTCTAAGGAGAACAGAATTTCTGAATTCGAAAACAGGCATCCGGTAATTCCGCTACGAACGCGCAAAAAAGATGTTGGCATGTTCGAAAATCACAAATCTACGGTGCGGGCAACGCATGCGTGGAACTGGCACCGCGATGGCGGTACGATGTTAGGCGCGTTTCGTTGTTTAAGCGCCGATATAATGCTACCCACACTCCGGGTAGATCTAGAGTGGGGATATTACATGCTTCCGTAGTGGCTGTGAGAAGCGCTTCCCAGATGAGTACAAGCTTTCGATTGCTGCAACACTTTATTATTTCCGTTCTGGACCACAGGGGGTTGTAGCCTTGCTCGAGAACTTTTTTAGCGAGCTCTGTGGTATATTTTCCCTTTGCTACATCATCCTGATGCTCTGCCAGACGGGAAGCGAGCATTCTTGTTGTTGCTCCTATATATCTTGTGCTAGCTCCCGTTTCCGGATTTTCTAGGTGTATTGCGTAGACTCCTGATTTTTCTAAAGTAGTTAGCTTGTCATGATCATTGCAGATGCACCTACGTAGGTTTGGTAGGGGGGTTATAGGTAGATTGTAGTTGTACCGCCGAAAGATGCGACTGATGCGTATGGAGGGTGGTCCGAGATACGGCAACGGAATCTGGATCGTGGATGTTTTTTCTTTTTTGTGCAGCGTGGTACGTGGGAATAGGGACTCCTTTACCTTGCGGAGTACATGCTCGTATTTGCCACGCGTGAATCCTGCACGAGATACCGCTAGTCTGACAATGTCTAATTCACTTTTTATTGCTATCTGCGTCGACGGAAGTAATAGCGCCCTTCTAACAAGTGCAGCAATGGCGGTATTGATATATCTCGACGGTTGGAAAGCATCTGCTGGGATAATAGACGGTAACTCGTTAGATTTGTGATGAACTGCAAACTGCGACCCCTCAACCGACTTTTTTATGCACAAATCCAAGAATGTTATTGATTCATGTGCATAAAAAAGTCAGTTGAGGGGCCGCAGTTTGCAGTTCATCACAAATCTAACGAGTTACCGTCTATTATCCCAGCAGATGCTTTCCAACCGTCGAGATATATCAATGCCGCCATTGCTGCACTTGTTAGAAGGGCGCTATTACTTCCGTCGACGCAGATAGCAATAAAAAGTGAATTAGACATCGTCAGACTAGCGGTATCTCGTGCAGGATTCACGCGTGGCAAATACGAGCATGTACTCCGCAAGGTAAAGGAGTCCCTATTCCCACGTACCACGCTGCACAAAAAAGAAAAAACATCCACGATCCAGATTCCGTTGCCGTATCTCGGACCACCCTCCATACGCATCAGTCGCATCTTTCGGCGGTACAACTACAATCTACCTATAACCCCCCTACCAAACCTACGTAGGTGCATCTGCAATGATCATGACAAGCTAACTACTTTAGAAAAATCAGGAGTCTACGCAATACACCTAGAAAATCCGGAAACGGGAGCTAGCACAAGATATATAGGAGCAACAACAAGAATGCTCGCTTCCCGTCTGGCAGAGCATCAGGATGATGTAGCAAAGAGAAAATATACCACAGAGCTCGCTAAAAAAGTTCTCGAGCAAGGCTACAACCCCCTGTGGTCCAGAACGGAAATAATAAAGTGTTGCAGCAATCGAAAGCTTGTACTCATCTGGGAAGCGCTTCTCACAGCCACTACGGAAGCATGTAATATCCCCACTCTAGATCTACCCGGAGTGTGGGTAGCATTATATCGGCGCTTAAACAACGAAACGCGCCTAACATCGTACCGCCATCGCGGTGCCAGTTCCACGCATGCGTTGCCCGCACCGTAGATTTGTGATTTTCGAACATGCCAACATCTTTTTTGCGCGTTCGTAGCGGAATTACCGGATGCCTGTTTTCGAATTCAGAAATTCTGTTCTCCTTAGAACATTCTGCACGTTCGTTTTTAAAATAATTCGTTTCACCTGAAGACGACGATAATAAACTCGTCGAAAGTGCTTGTGATAATAAAAAAGAAATAGTTTAATGCCGAAGTCAGTGAAGTTTCTCTACCAGAACCCATTCCTTGCTTTTGGCATTAGTTGATGACGACTTGACTTACTTTATGATAATTTCTCACTTTATTCACCATTTGCATCTCGATCGATTATGGAAGGTCTGGTCTCATTCCATACCAGTTCTACAGGGTATTGCATTGCTATGACACCTATCTGATATATTACTAGCTTATGGCTAATAACTGTTATCATATCACTAAATAACATTCTAAGATATAATACACTATTTAATGTTCTGCAATGTTCTCATTTACAATGTTCTACAAATGTTCTAATAATGAGACTCATAATGCTTCACACATAACTGGTGCCTATTGTGCTTGATGCCAACCTTGATGTGACTATCTGCATATTAGTGTGCCTCACTGTACTTCTTCTATGTTTTAATGTACTTCACTACTGTAATGCTTCAGTACGCTCAAATGCCTCACTGTACGACGTACATATCATCTACATGCTACGCTTCATTGTGCTTCCTATTTTCCGTGCTTCTGTGCGTTATGAAGTGTTCTCAAGTGCTCATCAGAGGTATTCACCTCATACGTGTGCTATGTCTCATTAATGTGCTTCAAGTTTTCCCATGTGCTTCTTTGTGATGTGCTCATCTTGTCTGAGTGGTGTGCCCTGTAGTGTTGTGTTTCAATGGTTTCTGCTTTATTGCCTCTGTGCCCCACAAGTGTCCTCAAGTGCTTTATCAGTGTGTGCACTTTTGTGCTCATTGTTTAATGTGCCTCAAAGTGCTCTTAAGTGTCTTATCAGCATGGGCTTCAAAATGCTTCCACATTCCACATCTGTGTGATGTCCACCTCTGCTAAATGTTGTGTCCCATTGTGCTTCATCTCTATTGTGCGTCAGTGTGATCAAAGTGTTCTCAAGCGTCTCGTATGTGTTGTGCTGTGTTTACCTCACTTGAAGTTAGGCACCTTATAGTGTTGTGCCTCATGTCTAGTGCAAGTGTATCTCTGCATTTCGACGTGCTTCATATCAGCCTCAACATGCTCTTTAGCATCTCAACGGGCCTGTTTAGGTCTCTTCAAAACTTAAAGTGCCTCAGCTTACTTCCAAATGTAATTCGTGAGGTATTTATGTTTAACCTTTTGTTTATTTTGTGTCATATGGTGGTGTGCCTTGATGGCTTGTGGGCGCAGACATGTTATGGCGTATTTTCTTCTGGTGGAGCCCATGCTGTCCACTGGCCTTTATCAGCATGTCTTTCTCTGGTGGAATCTGCTCTGCATGATGCCTACAGTGTTTGAGGGCAGTGTCTGGGCAGAATGATGATGCTGGAATTGCTACAGTGACTTCTCTGAAGATTCTACAGTGTTCTACACTAAGTAATGCTTCATGGACTCCTCACTGTATGCACTACTTAACTTCATGTGACATGGACATGTGCCTATGGACATTATAACCTTTGAACAAAGTTGTGCTATTCATGAACGGACTTGTTCTGAAACTTGATGTTCATTCTTTATTTTCTTTTGTTTGTTCTGTTTGGTTATATTATTTATTATAATTTACAAATATTGTTGTTCTACCTATAATTTACAAAAATACTATTGTTTGCATACTATTATTATATTCTCTTTTATTCTTTTTCATATATTTACAAATAATTCTACTTACTGTTAATTAATGTCATAATTTTAAAGAATGTAATTCCTGGTAATGCCTAAAGCGGGGCCAGGATATGTACTCTGTACATTAAAAATAAAATGAATGAATGAATGAATGAATATCACAAGACCGATTGTTGGAGGTTTAAAGTTGTCATCAGGAATAAAACAATTGACAGAATTGGACGGTATGTGTAAACTTTACGTCATTACCGTGTGAGAATGTTTTCTTTTAATAGGAAGGGTTAAAAAACAGACCACAAAGTTCGTGGGAATTTTATATGAGTCATTAGAGGGGAAAATTTAGAAAAATGGATAAAATTCCAGATTTCACATAAGTATATAAAATAGATATAGGACAAACAGGGCTTAATATCTGAATTCTAGTAACTGATATGGATATAACTTCTCATTTAGAAAATAATTTTATTACTTTATTCCAATCAGTTTCAAAACAAATCAGATTCATTACAATAGTATCTTGATTGTTTGAAGTAACGTGGACTGATGGTACCTCAGATAATAGAGAACTTGGATAAAATGAACAGCCACAACCATTTCAGATTAAAAATTACAAATATAAAAGATTTATGAGGCTGCACTTGTCCCATTTTATACCTTACTGAATTTAATCATATTTAACAGCAACAATTTTTACATCATATATTACACAGATTAAAATGTATAATATTGGGTTGTTCGGAAAGTAATTTCGTTTTTTTCATAGAAAAATCAACGCAATATTCTTATAATAAATAAATATTTCATTGAATTATATATTGACCATTTTAGTCAAATACCTGTTGTCATTGTTTCTGGTAGTAACATGATTTCACATTCAAAAATTTTGATCATTGTTTACAAAAAACTGATCCAAGTGATTTTTGACATTGTCATTTCAACTAAATGTCTTACAGTTAAAAAAAATTTGTATAGATCGGAACAAGTAATAATCCGAGTGTGCCCGATCTGGCAAATATGGTTGGTGTGATAACACATCCCATCTAAGCTATAACTGAGTTACCAAACTTGTGTGAAATTTGGCATTATCATCGTAAAATACTACACTTTGTTTGTTGATCAATTCTGGCCTTTTCTGTTTGAGGATATTACTCAATTTGTTTACTCGACGGCAGTACACTTTCGAATCAATTGTTAAATTGTCTGGTAAAAGCTCAAAAACAAATTTCTTTAAAATCCCACCATAGAGAGCATCTCTCTTTAATAACGTGTGGAACCAATATATCGAGCTTTGAAACGAAACCAATTTGTTTTTAAGTAATAATAAACGGTTCAATTTAACAGATTTAACCTCTTAGTGATTTCGTATGTTGTCATACGGCGGATTGCTTCGATCGGTACCTTTATTTTGTTTTCGTTGGCTTCAAATGGCCATCCGGAATGTGGTGTATCTTCGATATTAAAATTGCCAGAACGCAAATTTGTAAACCAGTTTTGGCACTGTCTTTCTCTCAATACATCTCCAAACATGTACCACAAGATTTTTCTTGTTTGGACAGCATTTTGATTTTTTAGTTATAATAAAGCAAAATATGCCGAAAATGATCCTTTCGATTTTCCATATTTGATGGGTCACCGAAAAAAAAAAAAAAAAAAACAAACAAACAATTGTACAGAATCGAACAAAATTTTTTACAAATAAGCCTTAAAATGTCAGCTGTCAAAGTATATAATGAAAATGTGGTTTAAAATAAAATTGGCTGGTAAAAATACATCTAATTCCTCTAGTAATAAAAAAACAAAATTACTTTCCAAACAACCCAACAGTTTTAAGAATAAAAATATGTATTATTATAGTTAAATTTTAACATTGTTTGTCTCACACTTAAGTTAAATAATAAAAGGTACCAAAAACAAATTCTGTAATACTTGCTATCATTTTAAACTTTCTTTTATGAATTATAGTATAAAAAGTGGTGTAGAGACTTAAAGATTTCTCAAATAATTGGGGTTTTAATGTATTACAGTATCAATTTTATATAGTTTTTATATTGAGATCACTAATCAGACTTTTGATATGTTTGTGTACCTGTAGAATGTTGTCATTCTGCCGAGTTTTTAACTGTAGCAGAACGATATATCCTGAAAGACTAGCTGCATAATTTCAGACTAACTTCAAAACTTTGATCTGAGATTTTGACTTTAATATTTTGATTTGGGAAATCAGCCAAATCACTTAAATAACCTCTATAATCAGGCTTCTCTGCACTTCTCTAACTGCATTTTCTTGTTATAACCAGGGCTGTGGAGTAGGAGTACGAGTAGGAGTAAGGAGTATAGTTTTTTAATGGTTGAATGTGCAATATAATTAAAGGAATAAGGAGTAACAAAATATATTTGTTACTTCTTATTCCTTTAATTATATTGCATATTCAACCATTAAAAAACAATTCATATGCACATTCAATATGGCAATAATGAAATTTTGTTATTGAGGAGTACGAGAAGGAGTAAGGAGTAAGAGGAATCGAAAGTTTTTCAAGGAGTAGGAGTAGGATCAACATTAAAAATCCAACTCTGAAGTAGGAGTAAAAGTAACCTCAAAATCATCACTACTCCACAGCCCTGGTTATAACATAATTATGTAATTTTAGGAACTTTTTTTTTATGTATTATCTAAATAATTTATATTTAATTACCAGAGAAATATTAGATTTTGTCTTTTAAGTCATTTGATGTAACCAATCTATGTTTTTAAAAACTGCACTTTTTAACACACATTATTTTTTTCTGTTAAACAAAGACACTATTTGTCAACCAGTTTTCCAGTTTAATTAACAAGCTGGCTGAGGTGGCAAAGATAGGCAACAGTCTGCTGCTCTGGTAGACCCAAAATTGAGTCCAGGTCAAACATCATTTTTTTATGGGTTGTCTGTCCTAGACACGACAAGTCCATCCCTCACCATCTAGCCATTCCCACTGTGTTGTGCCATAATACAGGGTGTTTCAAAAAGAATCATTTGATTTTTTTAAATCGGATGATTCTTTTTGTCAAAATCTCAGATCAAAGTTTTGAAGTTAGTCAGAAATTATGCAGCAAGTCTTTCAGGATATATCTTGCTGCTACAGTTAAAAAACTCAGCAAAACGACAACATTCTACAGGTACACAAACATATCAAAAGTTTGATTAGTGATCCCAATATAAAAACTATATAAAATTGATACTGTAATATATTAAAACCCTAATTATTTGAGGTAAATCTTTAAATCATCCTATTCAGCTTTTAATCCGTTTTGAACGAACAATATACTGTTAAAAAGAGGAAATTCTAGAGCTTTTGTGCAATTTCTTGGGAAAAGGTATATGGTCCCTTTCTCTTTAGAGAGCACTGTTACACAAATCACCTATCTCAATATGCTTGAAAACTGACTTTTGCCACAGTTAAAGACCATTTCGGATAACTTTATTTTCCAGCAGGATGAGACACAACAACACTGGAGCCTGGAGGTTCTAGAATTTTTGAATACACAGATTCCGCGACGATAGATCGGCCATATGGAACCTAATGATTCAGCTTTACATAACTGGTCTTTAGGTCGCCAGACTTCACTGTTTGCGATTTTTTCTTGTGGGGGTTTATAAAATACTCCTCTTCCAGCTACAGTGGTCAAACTGCAAAACTGCATAACAGCAGCAGTGGATCCAGACATGCTCACAAAAGTTTGGGATGAATTTCACTACCGTTTGGACATGTGCCATGCATCCAAAGAGGGGCATATTGAGCACTTATAATTTAGTATGTAAAAAAACTTGAAGAATAGCCATGTAATATAAAATGAATCTTAAGTGTGTATCTTCATTACTTTTCATATTATAATCATTTTATATTGGATGATTCTTTTTGAAGGCAAAAAGAGGAAAGAAAAAAAACTAAAAAAGTTAATGTTATAAATGTTTTGTTTTAACATTTCAACAGTAAAGAAGTCATGTCTTTATAATTGGAATCAACTTTAATAAGAAAGTAAAATATTCAGTGAATATAATTACCTTATTTACAGCTTTTTATAGCATTTTAACATATACAATTAACTAATAATAAATTCATAATGATTGCATTTTTTAAAGTTTAGAATTCATTAAATCTTTTAAAATTCTACACTTTAGCAAAATGTCAACATTCTACATTCACAAACACATCAGAAGTTTGAATAATAATCCCAATAAAAAACTATATAAAATTGATAATATAATACAGTAGAACCCCAATAATCTGAGGAAAATCTATAAGTGAATACACTACTTTTCTTATACTGTAATTCATAAGAAAGTTTAAAACGATAGAATGTATTACAGAATGATTTTTTTTGTTACCTTTAAAATTACAGAAAACAAAAATTTATATATATATATATATATATTTGTTTTTAAAAATGTAAACCTTCAAAATAACATTAATAAAAGTATTTCTGACTTGTTAAACACTAGTTTTATAGTGTATTTCGAATACACCTGGCAAGTTTTTCATCAATTATCTTTATTTAGTTGAGATAATTGATGAAAAACTTGCCAGGTGTATTTGAAATACACTATAAAACTAGTGTTTAATAAGTCAGAAATACGGAAAAGGACACAGTTTCATGAAATAAAATAAATAATAATAAAAAAAATTAATAAAGTAATTGAAACACCATATTTACTTACATCTATGTCTAGCATATTGCTTACAATCAGTTGTAGCAAATTTCTGCGTTCTTCAGGTAAATACTCAGATATTTTCAATATATTTTCTACATAGCATAAGTGGATATAAGAACATTTCCTTATATATGGATAATTTGTTGCTAGCATTGACATTAATACCTGTGGTGACCTAGAAACATTAATAATTATTAAAACAGAAATTTATTAAGTAACTGATTTTTTATAATAATATATTTAGCCCTAAGCTTGGCAATCTTATACACTTTATTTTTATTTTTTCAGAAGGTGGACAGTCTACCCCGAGCTCTTCTCGAGAGGAACCACTTTTACCGGATACTTGTTTCCTCTTTTTAGAATTTGAGTATCTATTGTATTTCAGCAGTACAGTAAACCCATGGTTTTATAACCTGATTAGTTCCTGTAGAAACTATCATTAAGCAAACCATTATAAATCAAACTGTAATGTCCCAAAAAATAAACTTTGGAATGCCTAATGTACTGTACATAGAGGGGAGAAAAAGTTATTTAAATATTGCATTTCATGCAATCATAATAGATAATTTATATCAGCTGTAAAAGCAATGATTTTAAAGTAAGTGGTCACAGAGCAGGATCTATGTGAATTATAATATAAGTAAATTCCAATTTGAAAACTAAACCTTCAAGCTTAAATATATTCAATTATACTTACAAAGGGACAAGCTTGATGATTCTCTTTAGTAAGCTATGAAGCTTTTTAAATACTTCAGCATCTTCACTTGTGATGAAAGATTTTTCAACTGCATTCTTGCCTTAAAACATATCAAAGATATTTGAATTTTATTTTATTTTTAAAATACATACATACACACACACACACACACACACCTATATATATATATATTTATATAAAACAAATAATGGCATAATAATAAATAGAAAACAACATAAATATCTTTAGCATTTTCTCATTCACCCTTTTCACACCACAAATTTGTAAAATATGTAAAAATGTAAAGCACTCTAAAACCAATTTTACATATTGAAGAAGGAAAGAGATTAAGGCAACTCCATTGTGATTTTGTGTTTGGTGTTCTAAAAAGAACACATGGAAACTATTTTTTATATTGCTATCTATTTGTGAAATATTTAAACAATTTTTGAATTTACTCACAAGAAAATGTTTCAAACTGTAAGCATTCCTGTAACTTAGCAAAAGATTTCATAATTAAAATTACTTAAAATCTTCGTAATTTGGAATAAACACTACCAATGTTTTATTGAAAGGATTCAAAACAAAAAAATATTTAAATTAGATGCAAGAACATTAATTTAATCATCACAATACAATTTATTTACATAAAAAATAATGAAAATTTTCCCTGATATTGCATGAAGTATACCAAATAACTTCAAATCTAATCAGAGGCAACATTTAATGAAAAATGACAACATGATAAACAAAAATCCTTGACTAAGCAACTAAGTCTAAAAACAAAAAGCTTTTAAACTTACTTACTTAGTTGTTGTAACGCATTGTTTAAACTGAATGAATTTAAAGTGTTGTTTAAAATTTTACTGTTAAGCTTACTACTTTGTCAAAAATCTGAATCTTTTTTGTTAATTTTATATATACGGTAGAGCACCGATTATCCGACTCAATTGGGGACTGGGGTCGGTCGGATAACCGAAAAAAACAGATAACCGAAAAGTATGAAAAAATACATTATTAGTATAGTATATTAGTATATCCCATGTAATTAGTGTATTAGTATATCGCTATTAACCTACTTCGCATTGAATTTTCATCGATGTCAAACCTAACAAAATTTTTTAAAAATAATAGTCGTCGCTATTGTATCGTTAAAAATTATTTCTTTATTTTGTGTAAAATAAAGAAAAAAATTGAAAATTAAGCCTGGTTTAAATACCGGGCTCCCTTTTACGGTCGAGCCAATGTTGCCAGCTAAAACATGCAAACATTTAACAAAAATAATATTAAAGAAGCCAAGACATAGCCAAATATTGTAGCGCCACGTCACTATCGGACACTCGAATTTGCCGACTAGAACGCGGTCGGTTAACCGACGTGACGGTCGATCGGGGGTCGGATAATCGATGCTCTACTGTATTTTTTTTCATTAAATATTATCTGAAATAAGAACAGTGATCACTTAGTGAAATTTATTTACAATTTAATAACAAACTGAAATACAATTTCACTAATAATTTTAAACAGATAATGAAAAGTTACTTGTGAAATGAGCAAACATTATTGTGACATTGTCACAATGCCAGGCTGCAATTTTTAATTTATTTCATTTAAAAGATATGCTCTCCATCTCAAATTAGTAGAGTCTTTCCCCCATACATCATACTTTTCCCGCTAGCAGTAGAGTCGTGCAGGTCATCTATCTAACACCTTTCGGAGAAAAATGCTTCAATCGAAATAACGCGACCACCAGTGCAAACTGGAATTTCATATATAGTTAATTGGGAGCTTTCCATATTTGGTCTCGTTTCATCTATCTAAAACCGTTCTGAAAATTATCCTATACCCCGGTATTCCCGACATATCTCGGGCTGCAACCTAACGACCTTGACCCGTAGACCCGAGGTATCTCGTTTTGGCATCGAAACATTTTTTAAACTAGATGTCGCTAGTTACTTTTAATATAAAAATTATAACAACTTCCGAAAAATAATTTTTTTCGTTTGTGCAAAATTATTTTTTTATTTTGCACAAACAAAATAGATATATTAATCTAGTTTGTTTATACATATAAAAATAATTTCAGACAATACAATAGCCACAATTTTTTTTTCAAAATATGTGTAATTTTTGTTAACATTGATAAAAATTCAACATGAGATAGGTTAAGGAAGGGCAGACAATCAGACTGACAACAGTGGGAATTTATAGGTTACAATTTTTTCAAATTGAAGCCCAATTAATCCAAAAATTTCTTCTTTACAACTTAAAGGATAACATTTTTATAAACTTTTATCATCTTATTTTAATCCGTGAAAAAAACTATTAAGAAGAAGATATATTTATTATTATTAACTCCTTGTTTTATTTCATGTTAAATTACAAAAATTTATCAAAGTTTTTCAAAGAAATTTTTATTTGTTTGTGCTCTAACTACAGAAAATGTATCAAGTATGTCCTTTGTAGTGATAAGCTGAAATTACTTATATTCAAAAAAATAAATAACTTTACAGCCTCATAGTCACCTTAACAGTAAAAGACCTAAATACAATTATTAACTGTACGATTTTTTCCAACTTTTTTGCTTGTCTTTCCTCCCTACTTTTGTCTTATATATCAAAATACATCGCATGTAGTCAAATACAAATTATGAACACACACTGAGTTATAATTTACAAAATTTTTCAAAAATATTCATATTTGTCACTGTCTGAACTATTAATATTAAATTAATACATAAAAAGATCAACAAGATGGCTGAGGAGTTGGGGGACTTTTCATGGGCACTGTCCTGGACTTGTTGGTTTTTGTCCCTCACCACCAAACCACATCATTGTGGGACAGAAAAACGGCCTTTAGTGCCCACAGGGCATAAAGAGTAAAATAAATATTTACCTGCATAAAATTTTAGAACAATCATTCTTAAAACTGATGGCAAATAACACGTATGAGCAGAGACTAAATTCAAAATGACTTCTTCATACAATATTTGTACCTCTTCATTTCTCTCAATCCAATTTACATTCTGAAAAAGTTTTAGAATTATTTTGATTAAACAGCTTAACTGGTATTTAAATCATAATAAACATGTTACAAAACCTGCAAAATTTTAATAAGCAAACATTTTTGACCTGTTTAAAAGATCATCAGGAAAATATTTCAAATCATCTACACTCTTGTGTGTACTGTTTATTTTATTATAATTTGTTTTATGCAATAATTTGTGTGGGAACCTAGGGGGTTAGCTGTGGGCTAGACCTCACTTATCGGCGGCTCTTGTCAGAGAATGGCTGGAGGGCAAATTGTGGAGTGGGGAGGCCACAAATAAGTTGACAAGGTGTCCGTACTCAAAGACGACAGGCTTATCATCAACACTGTAACACATTTTAATAAACGGATAAAATTCATACAATTCTAAACTATATACAGAATACAACGAAAACAATAATTATGGTGAGCGTCGAAGCATCACTGTTCGGATCTACTCGTCTAATGTATCAGAACTACTAGTCTAACTTATAAACTATTCGGCAGAGAGAGAGAGAGAGGGAGAGAGAGGGTCTGTAATAACCATTTCAATCTAAATGAATACCTCTTGACATTCATAGCTCCTAGATTATGCAGTGAATCAGTAGACACCTGCTGATCGAGCTGAGTCAGAGGTGGACTGTCGGAGGGTACGGCGGAGTTGGGCCGGAGGTGATCGTTGAGGAATATGGTGAGACGGGTCCCGTGTCGTCTGTCGATGTCCGCCCCGAGGTCTGCCTTCGGCACCTTTTTATATCCGATTTAACGGATGCTGACTCGCATAACAATGAATTTCATTAACACGATGAATTTCGATGAAGAAAAATTCATCATACCAATGAAATTCATTGTTCCAACTGTCTCCTGTGTTGAGCATGATTCTGCAAATTTCAACATATAGAATGTGATCAGCATGCTTCTGTGAGTGTTGAAGAGCTTCCTTGTGCTTTAAAATTCTTTGTTAGTGCTTCAATTTGATATGTTTTCAAGTGCCTTTAGTGTCTTATGGTGCTTCTAGTGTTTATAGCGCTACAAAGTGCAACGTGCTTCATGTGCCTTGTGTTTAAAGTGCTAGTGTTTTGTGGTGCTTCTAGTGGCTTATGGTGCTTCCAGTGTTTTATGTTGCTTCAAGGTGCTATGTGATACAATGTGTTTCAAGGTGCTTGAAAGTGCAACGTGCAAGTTGTTTTATAGTGCTACAAAGTGCAACGTGCTTTACGCACCTTATGTGCTTGAAAGAGCAACGTGTTTAATTGAGTTAAGTGCTTTGATGTGTTTTGTGGTGCTTTTAGTGTTCCACAGTGCTTCTAGTGATTTATGGTGCTTCAAGGTGCTATGTGCTACAACATGTTCGATGGTGCTTGAAAGTGCAACTTGCAATGTGGCAGTGAAAGTCATCTACTCCACCTCTGCTGGGCATTCGGCTAATCTGTAGCTCAACCATGTTTATTTTCAACGAATCTACACAATTATCTTCAACTACTTATAGAAGTTGCAAAGAAGATTTGTAAAATATCATCTCTTATACATGCTGAATGTTCTCAACATTGGTTTGACTCGGGTCTAAACGATACTTAATACACACAAAGCTCTGCTTAGAACTAAAGATTCTTAAGTACATATCTGCAATGTACTCCAAGAGCTCGCCTAAGCAGGCATAAACTGCCAAGCATATTTTCCTCTTTGTTTGTTGAATATTACATTTAGTTTTAATAATATTATTTATTCTCATTATTTATTCTTACAAACGTCATAGATGTATTTATCATTATAATTTTTCTCATATTACTTGTTATTATTTACTATTAATGTTTATGTATATAAAATATGATTACTGTATATATTTAATAATATGTAAAATTCCTGGTAATGCCCTAGCGGGGCCGGGATATGTACCATGTACTTTTAAAATAAATGAATGAATCACCTATCAGGTGATGGAAGGGGTTATAAGTTCGATTCACGATTAATGATTGTTGATCAAGAATCGAACGTTTTATCAACAGTGTTACCTTAATAGGAGTGTCATCACTTACAACAGAGGATGGAAGGGTCAGAAGGTTAAGTTTTGCTTGGTGAGTCGTGAGATAATTGTTTATAGTTAGTCCGATTTCAATTGACTCGTCGAAAGAGGTGTGTGTCATTTCTACCTCTCTGATCTTTTACGATAAGTGAAAGGTAATTTAATTACCTAAATTACCAGATTTCTCACACTTGCCTCAACCTGGTTTAGTAAAGTGGTTATCATGTAATCAATGGCTACAAGCTTCAATTGGAACATTCCACAACTTAGCAAGATTAGAACTCTCAGTATGAATATATATTCTTTTCCATTGTGATTCAAAACATTTGCTTAATGAGCTATGTAAGGTGTATTGTTGTTTTATTAATATTTATTTAGTTACTTTTTAAGAACTATTGGAAACAAATTGGGGAAGCATTTAATTTTTCCATTTAGACTTACTATTTAATATTTAATAGCATAATTACTTAAATTAAGGAGTGTTCATGAATGAAAGTGTCACTTAAGAAAGCACTGTATTAACAAAGCTGGCTGATGCAAATCATGATAAAACTTAAGCCTACTCGTCAGGACATGCATGAACCTACAGATATTATTACTTTAGGTCAGAGAGAAGAGATAACAATACGCAAAATAAAAGAAGTGAGACTCTTGCTGTATTTATATGACATTATTACAAAAACATTTCGTTTTTGGAAGATATCAAAAGAAGACTAGGTAACATTTTGTACCTGAAAATATCCAACAAACAAGTATCAATCAGATATTGGACAGAAAACCAAACAATTGCCATAATTAATTGGACTAATTAAGTGCTATTATTAATGAATCTGTTATTAACGAATCTGTCCAATATATTTATATATATATTAAACAGATTTGAGAAACGTGGAATTGCAAAGTATCAAAACTCTATTAGTCAGCCTGCATGCTTAAGAACCACTAAAGTTACACAGGTAGTGGAATGCATACTCAAGCAGAATCCTGAGATATCATTGAGAACAGGGACTGCAAAACTTGTCTTACAATAAGTGCCCTACATGATATAAAGGTAAAGAAGTTAGACATCACTGCCCAGAAGAAGAAACTAGCTCCAAAGTACAATCAGGAGCAGGAACACAGAGAAAAAACCAATTGCCAGAAACATGTTGATGTTCAGCGGTGTGTCAAAGGAGAGAAAGTATTGGCACTAGACAATGCCCCAAAGACACAAAACAAGTGCCTGCAATAAAAGTTACCATTGCAATAGCAAGTCAGATATACTGTACCATATGAAGTCAGATTTATAGGAAAAACCAAAATTCTGAAAAAGTGTTTTAATATGGCAAGCAATCAATGAATGCAGACATGTCTGAACTTTTCCTTTCTTGTGGATCTATCATTGCTGATGTGTACCTCAAAGAATGTGTTAAAATGGACTTGATTCCCTTCATCCAAAACCACCATAACATGGAAGATGTGGTGTTCTGGCCAGACCTGACAATGGCCATTATTTCTGCAAAGTTACTGACTACCTTCAAAGTTTTCGGCTTGAGTTTGTAGTGAAAAAAAAACAACACCCCCAATGTACAGTACCTCAGGCCCATCCTATTAACAGATTTTGGACATTGTGTAAACAGCAGTATGCTTCCCTGCTTGTGGTGCAAAGAACTTGAATTCATTCAAACAAATTTGAAAAAATATTGCTCAAAAAGTTGGGAAGAACTTTAGCATGGAGCTCATGGCAGGAGAGGAGTTCAAGTAAAATTGAGATGTATAGAATGGCACAGTGTCTATGGACCATTACTTTGCAAGAAATATATCTAAACTATCTGGACTTTCACACAAACAAAACTGATCTTTGTATCTTCATTTGTTCTAGTAAAACAATATCAATTAAAAGTGACATTTGCATTTCCAAACACTCCTTAGAGTGATCAAATGAATAAGTTTACTGTTGCATTTTACTCGCAAAAATTTAATGTACAAAGTTTTATTGCTTTTAATTCCTTCATTAAAAAGCTTAATATCATCATCAACAACAAATGCTGATTCATATATTATTAATAAATAATGATTACAATATAA
The DNA here is from genome assembly GCF_030686945.1 of Centruroides vittatus. Taxonomy (NCBI): domain Eukaryota; kingdom Metazoa; phylum Arthropoda; class Arachnida; order Scorpiones; family Buthidae; genus Centruroides; species Centruroides vittatus. The sequence continues at coordinate 1,878,516 of NW_027122237.1, read as the reverse complement.
AAATATATTTTATTATTAAACATTCGTTTATAATGAACTTACCAGTAACGTTCCAACAAAATGCTCCTTTTCTTTATCGAGCAAGAAAATGTTGTCCCTTAAAAATGTGAGACATTTTACTATTTCACCTGCCTGTTAATTAGAAACAGAAATTATTAAATAAATTTGTTAATCTTCTAGTATTAGCTTTATTACTTTCAATTAAATTAGATTTTTTAAATTTGCATCAGAAATAATTTTTGTATGTAATTTAAACATTAGGGCCGTCCATAAATTACGTAAGGGCAATTTCGGCCATTCTAGACCCCCCACCTACCCCCGTGTAAGAAACCGTAATATTTTCTTAGATCCCCCTTCCCTGTATTACGTAATATTTAGGCAAGATTTTATAGAAAAATTTTAACAAAAATAAATTTTTTTATAAAACCCTAAAAACCTTAGGTCCAACATATATAATTATTAATTAGTTAATTAATATGTACTATTATTTATAAAACACTATGTGAACAAATTGTAAAATTTAACGAATTCGAATGAACAATTTATTTTAAAAACTTTTTTTAATTATTAACAATCTTTTTATCATCGTCATCATTAATCAATGTCATAATATTCATTTTTATATTAATTTTAATTTTCACAAAAGGACGCAAACAACTTTGACAGATTGACTAGCTAGTGCACGTGTAAACAGAAACGTCATACAAAATAAAACAAGAGAGAATAGAGAGACACCACATTCCGTTGCCATATTTATGTCTTGGCCGAGGCCAACAAAATAAACTACACGCTGCCAAAATGTGCTAGGTACACCCGGGAACTAAATCATAAAGCTTGTAAAACTCTACATAATTGGGCAATACAACCGACGCTACTTTACGCAGCCTCTAGCCGGGGTCGTGTAACTAGTAAAAATTCAGTAAAGTAAATTACTCTCTCTTCAAAGACAGTTTCCCATCAGAACTACAAAGCGCTGCACAACTGTTTCTACTAATGCCTCTCTGATACTAGCGGAGCTCCTTCCTTTGCCACTATGTATTGTAGAAAAGGTTCTAAACTACTACTAAAAAACAAAAACCGTAATGTTTCCAGAAATAAAAACTATTTAATAATAACGCTTTCGACTGTTTTAAACAGCCATCATCAGTTACAACGAACTTAAACAAAAAAGAATGCAGAAAAAATAGAACACAAGCAATACAAATATTTAAAATTCAAAAATAATTCCAAAGTAAAAAATGCCGTCGTATATTAGAAACTAACAAAACTGCGCATGCGTTAAATATCGTAGTAAGAATAAAAATAAAAACAAATAACACAAATACTTCCGCAAAAATATTTCTATTACAAGAAAAGAAACGTTATGCATTTCGGTAAAACGACTTCCATGCCGTGGATAAAGCATCTGCATCCCTATGGTTAATGCAACCCGTGTTAACGTGGGCTTTGTATATTTCCAACTTTTCTAGATGTTTCAGCATTTGTTTGTTGGTCGTGGCCCTAATAATAGATGCTTTGTCCCAATGAACGTCGACATCTTGATGCTTAGCGAAAGCTGCTAGCACAGAGTTACATCCGCACTACAGCATTACAACACGGATATCGGGGTAAGGAGATTGATGGGCTTATCGACAAATTTCGGAAGGCAAAAAATCGGCAGCTTCCTCCTATGAATCAAGGAAGAAAAGTGATTCTCAATTATTTTCCATTCTTGCACACGATGATTAAGAAAGTAGCCAGAAATAACAACATAAAGGTGTTGTATCGACGTAATCCTACAGTATATCGATTATTAAGAAACGACAAGAAGAAAGAAAACCAGAGTTTTAAGACGGGGGTATATTCTATACCTTTAAAAGATCGCCGATTTAACACAGATCTGGTATACGTTGGTGCAACTATGAGACATTTAAAGCAGAGGCTTAAGGAGCATAGATACTCCATCAATAAGAGCTTAGATTCTACTGTGCTAGCAGCTTTCGCTAAGCATCAAGATGTCGACGTTCATTGGGACAAAGCATCTATTATTAGGGCCACGACCAACAAACAAATGCTGAAACATCTAGAAAAGTTGGAAATATACAAAGCCCACGTTAACACGGGTTGCATTAACCATAGGGATGCAGATGCTTTATCCACGGCATGGAAGTCGTTTTACCGAAATGCATAACGTTTCTTTTCTTGTAATAGAAATATTTTTGCGGAAGTATTTTTGTTATTTGTTTTTATTTTTATTCTTACTACGATATTTAGCGCATGCGCAGTTTTGTTAGTTTCTAATATACGACGGCATTTTTTACTTTGGAATTATTTTTGAATTTTAAATATTTGTATTGCTTGTGTTCTATTTTTTCTGCATTCTTTTTTGTTTAAGTTCGTTGTAACTGATGATGGCTGTTTAAAACAGTCGAAAACGTTATTATTAAATAGTTTTTATTGCTGGAAACATTACGGTTTTTGTTTTTTAATAGTTTATCTTTCCAGTACTGGTTTAATTATTACTAAACTACTACATCACTACTACAAACATCGAGGCTCAACAACGGTCTCTACTATCTACGGCTGTTCATACGCTACCACATTGCGGTTACCCTACTATCTCCGATCATCACCCTGTAAACAAGGTTATTTGGTGTCATCCGCTTCCTCCATTGATAACCATGCAGACATCTATGCAGATGGGTCCAAAAGCACCCTTCGTGTCGGCTCAATTATCTGTATTTTCCTCCAAACTGACATATTTTGCCCAAAATATGTTAGAATGTACAGATACCCCCACATACCTCCATCTGTCAAGCTGACGAAGATGCTGTCTACCAAGCTGTTCAGTGAGTCACTTCAATACCAAACAAAATTCTGTCTATCAAACATTTACAATGATTCTCAGTCTGTCCTAAAAATTCTATTAAATCCCAATTGCAATAGCAATACAATCACGTATGTCCAGCACCATATTAAAAGTCATGTAAATAAGATAACTTTTAAATTTGTTCCTGGCCATACTGGCATACTAGGAAATGAAAAAGCCGACTTTGAGGCTAAATCAGCTGTAAAGTTTCTCAAACAGAATCTTGAGATCCCAGCTATTTTTCTAACCTGGGAAATTCTTCTCATTCCGAGAAATCCCACAAACTTCTTAAAAGTTCAGATTTTTCTTATTTTATGTTAAGGTTGAAGAAATTTTGCAAATAGAAAGTATAATTAACTCATGAACTGTCAGGATACATTTATATTTATTAATTTTAAACCTACTTATTAGTTTTTAAAATTTTTCCTCATTATGGCATGTCAGAAATTGTCAATAATCAATATGTAGTGTGAGATCTGGAATTCCCTTAAACCCAAAATTTTCATTTTTTTCCTTTTATTATATAACGGCATTCTAGAGAAATTCCTAGCTGAGAAAATATGCGTCCCTGGTCGTATAACTGTCAACTATCCATTGTTCTCACACTGTATACAAATCATGTTGCAACTTAAGTTTATAATTAGCGCTCGAATTCTTCATTTATTTTTGGTCCCGGGAGCACCTATGACCCGAATTGCCATCAACCATCGATCACGTGACCGATTTTCCCAGCCTAAAGCTATAAAAGATGCTTCTTTCCCCCCTCCGGGGAGTCTCTTATCATCAGCCGAACCAACTCCATCGCAGGTCGTCACCACTCCGGACCTAAGTTCCAGCTTCAGTGAACTCAGTTGCGATTTTATAAAACTGTGCAATTCCCAGATACCTAGGAACACTTCTTGAATATCTACGTGCCAAATCACTAAGGAAATTAACAATGAGGTATGAACTGACCTTGTAAACTCTCTCTCGAGAATAGGGAAATTAGTCGAAATCCACATTTGTATTTTGTCCATTTTGTTAATTCCAATAAATCTTGTTTTAATTGTTAAATGGTGTCCTCTTTGACTCAAATATTGCTTTCGCCTTATTGTCGACCCCACCTCCCTCCCCTCCACTCGCCCAACAGAACAGTCCCGACCTCAGGACTGCAACTCGTAAACTTAGCCATCTTGACAAGTGAAAAGGTCAACGACCTGTTGCCGGAAAGGGGAGATATGACTTCCTCTACCTCTCCGGTATCTCACATGTAGCCTATTTGTGGCAGGACTCTGAAAATTCTTTATATGTAGAACCTGTAATATCTGGAATAATTGTGCTTATGCTGTCTTAATTTTAACCGTGCCCAGTAGCTTCAATAACTGCATTATGCCAGGTTGCACAAGGATACAAACGAGTACGAAGTCTGCAAGTATGAAGTTTTTCTTCATAAACCTGATTATTAAAGCCAAACGAACTGCTGAATTATTAGGATATAAGCTCGATGCCACTATTAAAGCAGCCGCAGCCAAGGAAAGCAAAACAAGTACTACAATCTCGAAAACAAACTAGAAATCTTCCAGGCTACAGGTGAAAAAACACATAACTTCTATCTTTTGTTAAATGTATTAAACACGACTCCATTCACATCAATTCAATCAGAAAGGGCATTCTCGGTAGCGGGACTTTTCATTACTAAAATAACAATCAGATTGAGTGATCTGAGTATTGACCATCTTTGCTTTTTAAAATCTTATTATAAAAATTTACAACAATATTTTGTATTGTGTTTTATTTAAAAAGCAAAAGTTACCTTTTAAGTTATAAGTTTGTTCTAAGTTCTTTTTTTTTAATTTTCAACTCAATTCAAAGCATTTTTATTGTTGTTGTTCTATGTAGTTTCCAGCAAACTTTAATAAATTTTTTCTATTTGTGAAAATTTCTACGTAATTCAAAGGTAATTTTTAATATATATCTTACACAGTATTATTAATATAGAAAAATAAAAAAAAAAAAAAATTAAATACCTTCTAAAACCGATAACCGGTGCGAACTATTTTTCTAAATGGCGAACGTTTTCATTGCCCCTCCTGGGCTCTTCCTCAGGCCAATTCTGGATTTGATAATCGAACAGCATAAATAAATGGGACGTGTTCCGTAATTTAAACGATCGAGTACGTTGGGCAACCGCGTGCCGTTCCAAATAAAAAAAAATCTTTTGTTTTTGGAACGGCACGCGGTTGCCCAACGTACTCGATCGTTTAAATTACGGAACACGTCCCATTTATTTATGCTGTTCGATTATCAAATCCAGAATTGGCCTGAGGAAGAGCCCAGGAGGGGCAATGAAAACGTTCGCCATTTAGAAAAATAGTTCGCACCGGTTATCGGTTTTAGAAGGTATTTAATTTTTTTTTTTTTTTTTTTTTTTTTTCTGTTTATACAACCCGGTGTGGGAGAAGTGTTAGATTATTAATATAATTTTGGAGGTTGCAGAACATATTAAATTACTTTTAAAAAAATGAAAAATAATTTATATTAATTTAAGTATCTACATACAATCATGGAACACCAGGGATGTAAACCACACTTTCGGGAACCTTTTGCCGGTGTTGGACACAAAACAAAAAATCGTCGTTAACGTTTTCGAACTTGGTAGTTCTTCAGACGGTCAAAACCTTTAATCGCCATCTACTCGCACCGTATGCGCATGTCCGATCAACCAGCTGCATCGTGAAGCATTCGATTTCGATTTAAAAATAATTCGTTCCATTATTCAATCTGCGTTCCTAGTTTTTTGACCGTCTGAAGAAGAACTACCAAGTTCGAAAATGTTAACGACGGTTTTTCGTTTTGTGTCCAACACCGGCAAGAGGTTCCCGAAAGTGTAATTATATAATTTGATTTCATGCTATTTTGTATATCTTAAAAATAATTAATTTTGTCCCAGGATTTCCCAGAATTCCGGGAAACGATTCATTTTTATCCCGGAATCACGGGACAAGCAAAAGACCGGGAAATAAGAAACCCTAGTCAGGTTAGGTTAGGTAAAGGACTTGACACTGACTTGGACTACACTCACATCCTCTCTCGCGTAGCAGCCTTAAAAATTATATTCATGACAACACTATGTAAAAATGGAATCAACAATGGTTGAGCAGTAAAACTGGTAGAATAACTTTACTTTCCTTGTGCTGAATGCGGGTTCTCATCACCACTTAGAGATTTAATGTTTGCTACTGCTCAACTACTTACCAAGCATGATAATTTTAGAAGCTACCTGGTGATGTATAACCAGGCAGAAACTGCCTCTTGCTTTTGCTCTACAGAAAACCTAGACACACCGTCGACCATATGATCTATCATTGCCCCATTTACCATCAAGATAGACTTATTCTGAAATTAGAAAACTTTACGCTTGGTTTCGGGTGGTCACGTCCACTCGATAAGCTTGTTCAGAAGCCACTGTTTGATGCTTTTTACAATTATGTTCAAAAAATATGGAAGAAAAGACTATTTATAATTTATGATCTCTAGTTTTACATTTTAGTTTTCAGTAAAAGCTGAATACCAATTTTATATTTACTTTGTATTACGTATTTTGGTTTATGTATTCTTAGTGTTATACACCCATAGAAGTGGTGCACTTATTCTAATAAGAAACAAGAGAGAGAAACTACCACATGGCTTTTCTCCCACGATAAAAATTGTGTTGAGCTTAAATCTGCTAGCGTCATTATTCTATCACGTCACACGAGACAACGAGCGTTCTTAATAGAAACCACCAAAAGAAATACTTGACCCCCACCCACCCAAAATACCTTACGTAATTTACGGACTGCCCATTATTACATATGATTCTTTCACATATATATTCAAATTTTTAGAATTTTAACTAGAAAATTATGTTAAATTTCACTTAAAAATTCAGATAGCAAGTTCTTTGATACTAAAATTTCTAATTTTACATAGTTTTTATGGTTTTTTTTAATCTGAGAGAGTTATTGTTTCACTTATAGTAATAATTTTAGTTTGATTAAATTTTACGATCTATCTAAACTTGATTCTGTAATAATATAATACTTCTATCATTAATGTAAAGCATCCAATACTGATTAAGGTAACATATTAAAGAATAAACATAATACATTCACTGCTGCAAACACTATAACTTCACATAATGCACCTCATTTTCATGTTGTTTCCTCCTAAAGTTATACAATGTCTTTTCTTTTAGAATAAATTTAACATATCTTAAAAGAATTTAATATATCTACGACAGTTCAGGATGCTATAAGTTTGTACACTGTAAATAGACCTTTTCTTATGAAAGTGGTGTGTGAATTATACTGGCTCACTAGATTTATTATTATTATTATATCTGTATTAACAAAACAGGAGGAGTCAATAAAAGGTTGAGGAATCTTGAAAGGATTGATAGTCAAAAAAGTTGGAGACCCGACTTAACAACTGACTGATAGCATTATGCTAAGCAAGTATGCAAGATTAATTAGTGGTTATGCTGATTTTATTACCCTTTTAATGTCACAGTTTATCTGATATGCCATTTTAAACATTAAAAAAGTACATTAAAACAATTAAAAAACCGTATAATTAAGAAGATTCATTAATTATTATTATTAATTAATAGCAATTCATTCAGATTATAATTGAAGTAATAAATGCCAGAAATTTAAACTACTGAATTGTAGGTAAACAATAATTAAAATGATTTACATTTAAACACTTAGAGCACTGGTTAATTAATAATGATTGTGCATTTTTATTCATGCATTAAAATGTCTGTATCTGAAATTCTGATAAGTGACATTTTATAAGCATATTTTAACCTTGTATGTTTTGGACATACTAATTCTGATAACATTAGATAATTGACAATAACATCAGTGATTACAATAAGGTTCAATCGTATTCACAAAGAATAAAGATTTAATTAACTGAAAATACTTAGAATTGTAGTAAGAATCATGTTAAAATTAAAAGATTTTTACACGATTATTATTATAATTTGATAAATAGATATATTTCTAAATTACCTTTGTTTCAGAATTAAGAAGCATAGCGCATAATTCTCTGTACTTCAATCTCTGTTCCGACGTATTGTTCAAAATCTCAAAAAAATCCATTACTTGCAAATTCAAAGGCGACATGGCCGTTAATTCAAATCTTTAACTCTTTCCGGTTAATGTTAATATAGAATTTTCTGTAATATTATAATAATTTTTATAGTACATTATAAGTCTATTTATTTAAATTTCATTTTAGAAAAAAAAAAATCACTTGTTTTATAATATAATTTTAAAAATACATTGTGTTAAAAATAGTAAACCATTGAACTTGTTGCCAAGAGAGACTGGGCTTGGTCCAGCAGTCACCGGTGACTTCTGGACTGGGCCCAGGCCAAGTTTATTTTGTTTAAAGTTTCTTGAAGTTTGCAACAAACACAGCAATTACATATTTATAAACTTTTAGGGTCTCTTGGGTCCCTGTTACTCCCTCTTGGAAGCCCTGATTTAATTACAAGGTAAATATTTTCTTAATTAAAATAGACTATAAGAATTTTATTTATAACTTTAAAATTCTCAGAATCAAATGTTTTAAGTAATTTTAATCAAATTATTACATAATGCAATGAAAGAGATGGAAATCTTTTAGAATACCTTAATATTTAGATCAAATCAAATGTTGAATAAGTTTGCATACATTTTCTACATACTGCAAAAGAGTTAATTTAAATCTTTTGAAAAATTAGCATTTTTAAGCTTATTAACAACTTAAATACAAAGAAATTATCAAATATTATAGAGAAGTCAATTCTATTGAAAACAATATATGCCAAGTTTCCATAATTAGATGACATGAACTTTAAAAAACTCAATACAATTTCTGCAAATTATTATTGAAAATAAGACAAAATTCACAATAGTTTACACACATAAGTAGTCAGTAAAAAATAAAAATTGACAGCTTGATTGCTGAGGTCATAAAACTGTCAGCTTGTCACTCTGACACTTATGTTCCAGTCTGGGTCATAAACCTCTGGAATTTCCACAGACGATCTGTTCCCGTCCATTACCAATTGGTTGCACGTGTAATGGGCCCGGCCAAAACCACGACAGATACGATTAAAAGGGCAGAGAGTAAGAAAAAAAATTTGGCAAATCAGTTTTTATGTAATTAATTTCTAAAATTAAAAACAAATATACAAAATAACAACTATATTTAATTTATATCTCAACTATTTTACAATATTTTTTCATTATTTATGGGATAAACAAAATTATAATCATAAAATAAATTTAAACTGAAGTATTTGGGTAAACAAATACATATTATCCATCCGACATAGGCGCAATTATATGCTTTATTAATTGCGAAAGCCTTACTGCTTTATGTTTAACACAAGTAATATAGATATGAAATCAGAGGAAATAACAACAGAAAATGTGTTTATGCTAAAATATTGTTGCAAAGAAATTATGATTAATATTAATAAATTACATTCTGTGGTTCATATATATTATTAAAAAATATAAAACAAAAACTTTTTCAAAATAAGCCATGCAATGATTATCCTTTATTAATATGTCAAAATTGTTATTCTTCAAATTACAAATTTCTTTTATATTAATACTTGAAATTTAATTTTCTCCGCTAATAAAATAAGTGTGTTATTAATTACATACTTAACAAAATCAGGTGCTAAGAAAGTTGCATACTAAAATATAGTTTAAGTCTACACCAGGCCTGGCCAACCCAAATTGTTTCACAGGCCACTTTGATTATGCGTAACATTACGGTGGGCCACAATTTAGGCAAACATGCTTTTAAAAAATTAAAACAAATAAAATTTTATTGTTATACCAAGAGTTCGTACTTGCACTTGCGCATTATAACAATGACACATGCAAGTTTTAATTTATTTAACTGTTTTGGTATACACATAACGGGAAACAAAAGTTTTAATAGATATATAATATCGCTTAGCGGGCCGCACGCGGCCTGCGGGTTGGCCAGGCCTGGTCTAAACAAATGAATTTATGAATACGGCGTATATAAATCATTGTGAATGCTTAAACATTTTAAAGTATCGATCTTGAATAATTACGAGACAATTTACAAAACAGTAGATTTTAACATAATTTTAAATTCTTCCTGGCATATCCAAGAACAAATTCTCTGTCACATCAGAGCAAAAACCTTAGAATCCTTAAAAACCATCTACAGTAGACTCCCCTATAACACGGTAAATACGTTCCGTGTTATATGTTCCCTGTTGTACGAGTCACGTAAGTACACCAGCCAATCGCAGCCCGGCACGTGTGCAGTTTAGGGGCTACGGCTGTTCGAAAGGTTTTCTTCCATAAAATTAATCGATTCTAGACTAATTTGACTCGACATTTCCAAATCACGTATAATGTTTTGGGAATAATCCATATAAACTATGCTATAAACAAAAAATTGTAGGATTACTTACCGAGTGCGCACCGTTCGACCACGCCATTGCTTAAGCTCGTTTTCGTCGCGGAGCGGTTCGTCAAACGGCGGACGCGTGTTTCCCGATCGACAAATTTTTCGCAGAAAAATAACTTAACTTTGGAGACATCATTGAATAATAAATGTTTTTTAGTAGGTCCAGTGCTCGTTTAAACTCAACAGTTTGTACAATATCTGCTATCAGTCCAGATTCGACCAATCCTGTTGCGACACCGGTCGGCGACGACGTTTTACCGTGTTATACGAATACGATTGTTGTATTAATAATTTGGAAAGATGACCCAACGCATTAATGATTTCTTAACTGCAATCGACGACAATGAACATGGTTTGAAACTAAAATTAGAACAAAAAAGCCAAAGAAACATCCATTTCTTGGATATTAACATGAAATTTAAGGTAGGAAACATACAAACGACGGTATATTTGAAATCGACACACGCTCCTTTATACATATCGGCATGTTCGAAAGACCCGTTTAAGTATAAGCTATCTGCATTTAAGGCACTCATCAAAAGGGCCTTCTTATACTGCACCAATGTACTAGATCGGAACAAAGAAATTAATAGAATCCAAAAGGTAGCAAAGAATTTTGGATATAAAATGTCCAAAATCAAAGGCCTCATCAAAAGTTACAGTAAACAAAAAGGTACAACGGCAACGAATAACGGCAGCACAACTTTCCACATACAATGAGCAAACAAGGAAGGTGGTGAAGGAATTGGGAAAATACAAAAACACAAACGTAATTTACAAACAAGCACCCAATATTTATAGACTATTAAGAAATGATAAAGGCAAAATTGGAATGAAGGAACAAGCGAGTGTATACAGTATACCGTATGAGAACAACAATTAGGAATTGATAAAGAATATATAGAAGTGACAAGAAGAAGCCTCAAAGTATGGGTAAAGGAACATAAATATAGTGTGAGTAAGGGACTCGACAGCACGATTTTGGCAAGTATGGCGCAGGCAGACGGAGCGGTAGTCAAATGGAACGAGGCAAAGATAGTTAAAACAGGACATTCACCATCCATTGCGATGGAAATGGAAAAAATAGAAATTTACAAAAGTAAAATGAGATACAGATGCTTAAACTCAAAAGATGCAAATGCATTACCATCGGCTTGGAAGTACAAAATTGAAAAGAGTATGGGTTATGATAAGCCATAAAAATATGGGCTGGAGTTTATAGGAATTAGTATTCACACTAAATTAATTTGGATGTAAATTTTTTTGTTATTATTCAGTTATTGTATTTTATTATTTATGTTTACTTTTTTACTTTATGTTTTTGTTTTTCGTTAATTTGCAACACGTTTTGAGTGTGTGTTAATCCGTTAATTTAAAGTGCAAATTCAAATAAATTCAAATATTACCATTTCGGACAAGAAGTGTAAAGCCTGAAGATGGCCTATTATAGTAGGCTGAAAACGTTCGGAATAAAACAATAAGCTCGGCGAATATAAATCAGGTGTGTTTATTTATTAATTGATTTATATAGTGCTGAGAAAGAGATAGATAGATAAATAAATACTATTTTCAGGAATCAAAAAAATCGTTTTTAATCAGAAACGTTTATGTTCTTTTATAAGAACATCTTCAGCAGAAACTCTTTTTTCAAATTGCAATGAAATGAATACATTTACAGAATACAGTTACATTCAAACATTAAATTAAATAATTCTGATTAAAAGCAATTTGCTGAATTCCTGAAAATAGCATTTATTTATTTAATATGGTGTCAAGTATGAATGTATTTTCTATTGATATTTTTGGAGTTTTTACTAATGGATTTTAATTACATTAAGATTTTAGATTTATTCAAGTTTTAATTTAATGGGTTTCAGTTACCATGTTTTTTGAACTTTCTGCTCTGTGGGCACTAAGAGAGCCTTTTTTCTTTGCAAGCCCATTACAGGTTCATCCAGGACCACAATGGGGCGACTGGGTGGCTACCAAGAGTAGTTTATTCGGGTACGTCGGGCACTTCCAGACGTACCCGAATAAACCACTCACGAAAAATTCTTGGGGTTTTATCAGCCCGTCTGGGACCCCATAGTAGTAGGTTGCTACCTTTAATTGCTTGGCCATCCGGCCTAAGGGTTTTAGTTACTGTTATATATAGAGTCAGGTACTTTTGGGAAGTATCGAATGGAGAAGTAAGATGTTTGTTGTTGCCAGGGGGTAGTTATGTTTTGATATTACTATAATAAAATGGGTTCTCTTTTTTTTTCTTTGATTGTTTTTACAATAATTTTTAACTTTTTTCCCCACTTAACTTCAATTACAAGAAACTGGTAAAAAATATTCCAGTAACAGCAATATTTAATATTTTTCATTATTGGTAATAAATTACCAATTTTCACACTTTACTGCCAACATGCTAAAAGACTATGTGTTTTTTCCTGATGAGATTAGCATTTCCTTGTTTCCATCTAGTCTGTGACCATGCCAGCTTTAAGCAGTTCACTTGACTCCACATTGATAAGGCTTGTCTGTATCTGTGCACCAAGGTGCTCACTGTCAGCTACATGTGAAACGTTGGTCAAGGCAAGTGTCAGCAAGCCTTCACCAATGTGCAACATGAAAAATATGCAGTAGTACTAGTTCAAGGTAAAAACTAATGATGCAACAAATATTCGGTTACTATTCGGTATTTGGCCTACCGAATACCGAATATTTAATCACTATTCGGCCGAATATCTAAAAACAGGAGTAAGAAATAACAAAAACGCAGTGAATTAATCATTTTGGTATTCAGATTTAATGTTATCGGGTTAGTGTTGTTTGTTTATATTTATTTATAACTTATAACCTGCACAAAATAAAAAACAAATTATTATTAGTCACATGTATTCACAATTTATAATTACAAAAATCAGCACACGTACACACCTATTCGTTCGAGAATCGTCGCACATCTGAGGGTTTGACCCTGCCTATCCTTTTTAAGCACTCGCCTTTGCTCTTCCCTTTCTCTTACCTCTATCGCTCTAGTCCACGTATGCCTATGCATACATCATAATGTGCACGCACAATACTTTCGATTTGTCACTTTTCCTTCGTAGCTCTCCCATTTTACAATTACGTGACTCGTAGCCCGGTGATAACGGAGAAAAGAGACAGATAGGGCGTCGGTATAAGTCACAGTTATGATTTCACAGATTCTAGACAGCTCGGTAGCCCGAACGGCCCCAGGCTTTCGCCCACGCACACTAAGTGACGTTCATTACGAGCATTTAGCTTTCCAAAGTCTACGAGAACAATTATTTGGCATCGACGGCCGCGAATTTTGCGCCAATAAGCTGCCTCGACTCGTTCGATCACGTCATCGACTCAATTTCATATTTATTTTCACATTTTCGCTTCGCGGTCCTTCTCTGTTCTTTTTCCGTTATTTACACGTGTAGGTCATTTCGTTGTTATCCACATTTGATATCATCATTTATCACACACTGCCACAATGCTCTTGTCCGTCCGCTACAACTGTCAAAAATTAAAGAGATTGGCGAAGCATAGTGACAACGGGCCAATAGAGAGCGGGGTCCTTGCCGTAACGCAGTTTTTCGTACGTGCGTTAATCGAGCCGAACAGTCTGGCCGAATATCTGGCTACTCGGCCACGCTCCCGGCCAAATATTCGGTAATCGACCCGAGGCCAAATATACTATTTGTTGCAACACTAGTAAAAACCGTTTACAGTCGGTAGAAGTTAAGGCGTTTATTATTTACGTCACGGGCACCGGTTGCCGTCGCGACGCCCGGCGCAACACGTAAACACGACGTCCGCAAGCGAGAACCGCAGTCGTTCGGGTTGCACATTTAGAAACAAATATATCGCAGAGAGTCGCACGCGGAGGTTCCTTCGACTTTTTTACCCGTACCGGTACCGTCTACGGCTCCGTTAAGGTTCCGGCTACGTCGGTCGCGCGCAATTTTACCCAGAAAAACACTCGATAACATATTAGACTTACGAAACACAGTTCGTTTTGGGTCGGAAACGGTATTTTAAACGAGCAGTCCGTCGCGGATAAGTCGGGCCTCGTCTTTTATACCCGTCCCGAACGACTCGGTACAGAGTACGATTTTAAAAAAAAGGCCCTCGGCGTCAACAGAGCAGAAAGAGTAAAAAAAGGAAAGCTAGACCACAATAACCATTAATCCGTCAACGGTTTCAAAGTCATCCTGCAGTATTTGTAACAGATGTTATTTTCTCCTCTTATTTATAACAATTATTTTTAAACAACAATAACTTTGTTATTTACAAATAACTATTTTACTCATCACTAAAGTGATTTTCATCAAGAGCGAAAACAATTTAAATACTGAATTTCTTCTTGTATAACCTGTTAAGAATGAGAACTCACAGTTGAAAACCTATCATATGGATAATATCGTCTCCTAAACTGGTGTTTTGTGTTCAATGATAACAATTCTAACCTCTTTCGGTAGAAATATCACAAGGAATGGGTACAATAACTACAAACGAAACATATCATTTGTAGTATTATACCTATTCCTGATATTTCTCATATTTTTCATTTGAGAAATAATCATTAACATTTCTCGAGGGTTTTCGAGATTAAAAAATATACAGAAATACACACACTGTATCACTACATTCTTTTCCTAAATACTGTAGTTCATACCAGCTGAAATTAGAAATATAAAATAATTATATATAATAATGATATAAACTTACCTCAATTTGTATACTTAATTCAATAGTACGTATTATTATATTTGTTATTTTTAAGTAATTAAATGAATGAGAAATTACATTGGACGAATCATCCACATGTTGCACCACGTAGATGTCACTTCCCACGAAGATCGAAGCGCCCTCTTCGAGGAATTATCAAATATTTTAAAATTGTATAAATATATTAATTATTTTCATATTTTTATATTAATGTTTTAAAATATTATTCAATTATTTTTTATTAAAAATTTTACGGAATTAGTAAGTCGGTCTAATTTTTATTTTCTATACAGTAAGATTTGAATCTGTTTCTACGAGTATCCGGCACACGATGGGTTCGTATTGATTTTCAATTTAACCTATGTTAGACTAACTTATAAAAAAGTGACTCTTCGACTCGAAATACGATTCCAGATCAGATTCGATTCCGGTTTCCTTTAGCCGTAAGCATAAGATTTATCTGATGACGCGTTAAGATCGCCGGCCGTGTGGCCGAAGCGGATAAATCGCCGTTCTGGGGAACCCGGGTCCGAATCTGGGCAAGCAAAAAATTCTTCTCGGATATATCACCACCCAGCCGCCATATTTTAGACCCGGCTAAATCCACCCGTGGCCCTGGAAAAAAGACTCACGTAGAATAATTATAAATTTTAATATATATCTTAAACAGAGTTTAATCTTTATATTTTTTCCTCTTTCCGTCCTGTGGACATTAAGATGTTCTTTTTTCCGGAATCATTGCTAAGCTGGTTACAGCCATTCCTGGTTCGGCCAAGCCGACGACGGGAATGGCCGTACGGAGAATAGTTCGCCCATTAAATAAACTCACGAGATTTTTGATCCGGATTCGAATCTCGATCCTCCAGAGCGAAAGGACGGCGGCTTTATCGCCTCGGCCATTCGGCTGTCTAAGTTTAATGTTTTGAACCATTAATTTTTCTATCGTCGATATTTTTGGCCAGCTTTGCAAAATACAATTCTTAGGGCACTGTATTCTCGTAACACATTACGGTATTGTCAAGATTATATGACGATGCTTCGTAATCATCCGCATCTGGTAACGAGCGTATTGATCACAGACGAGCTTACGTACAGTACCTCATTAAGACATTGTTTAAAATTACACAAAATTCTTATATACTGCTTGTAATTGCAATTGTGTTCAATACGAGTACAGTCTTATCTATATCAAAATTAATTTTGTAGACAAACATTAATTCTTGTTAAATTTTACGAAGTTCTTTTCGCAGCTCAAATTGCCGAAATCTAAAGATAGAGTAAAAAGGATTTTTCGGTAGGTATTAGCAATAAAATAAGCTTGGCAAACAATTAGTTCATTTAAACTAAATTTCTTTAATATATCGATAACGGACTGTCTCGTATCCCAAATTAATCTGCAAGCGTATACAAGTAGATCCAGTTTTACATTATCTAAAGGTAATTGTAAAGCCGAATACTTTAAGGTTTCATTTTAGTCATTTCATAGCCGAATGTTATACTTTGTCGACGCTAAAGAACCACCCGTTCTACAAAACAAAAAAGAACCGAATTAAACTAACGATTTTACCCTCTTTTCCCGGTTTCCCATAAATTCTAAGTGTTTCTTCTTTAAACAAAGTTAAAACTTTACGTAAATATTCACTCTATCTTCTGTAATTCTTCGAGATAATATGTATTGCTTGCGCTGTATCTGTTCCTATATATATATATATATATATATCAGGAAGTAATTTGCATATCCGTGCACTCCGTATAACGAGAATCATAAAAATTAATTTTTTCGTTAATATTTTACCGAACGCTCTCAAATTCCATTATATATCTTATATATAAAATTCTCGTGTCACAATGTTAGTTACCGTACTCCTCCGAAACGGCTTTACCGATTTTTACCAAATTTGATATGCATATTCAGTAGGTCTGAGAATCGGCTACTATCTATTTTTCATACCCCTACACCATCTCCCCCCTTTCAAAAATATATTTATATATAAATTAAGGCTTTTATGTCCAACAGATGGCGCTACTTTCCGACGAACTAAGTTTGCTTTTCTGTCAGGCATTATGCTTTTCTGTGAGAATGGACTGAAGCAGATCATTTTCTATCTATCTATATAAATAATATATAACGTTCGTTTGTTCTTTTCTATGTTGTTTATATTAGTTTTAGTTTACGTTGTTTAGCATCGCGCGTGAGTTCTTTTGTATTTTATTTAAATTTGAAATTGGTTATTCGGAACAGTATTCGAATGTTGTTAGCCTGACGATGGCCATGGAATGGGCCGAAAACGTTTGTTTATGATTAAAGTTAAAGGTTCTCAGCATCAAGGTGTTGTTGTCTTACAGTGTAATAGAGTCTGAGTGAGGTTAGGAGAATAACTATTAATTATTCCTATTTTATTAAAATTATTACTTAATATAAATATTAATATAAATAAAATATAACGTTCGTTTGTTCCTACCGATTCCTTTGAAATTTTGACACAACGTTGCATTCGAATACGCACGTGTTTTTATATAATATACATGTCGAAATTCCCCCCAGTGGGGGGAGATGGACGGGATTAAGGCTTACCGTGAAGAACTCGGCTTCTATTATACTATTTTACATGCGTTTTTTGCGTTTTTAATTGCGTTTTAATAGGTTACGTCAACAGAATATACACTAAAAAGGGATTTTTCGATATTCCCCAGCGGGAAAAGTGACGGGATTAAGGCTTACTGTGAAGAACTCGGCTTTTATTATACTATTTTAGATGCGTTTTTGATTGCGTTTTAATAGGGTACGTCAAGAGAATATACACTAAGAAGGAATTTTTTGAAATTTCCCCCACGGGGGAAGTGTTATACATTTATAATAGATACATTTTGAGCCACAACAACGCGTGGCCGGGTCAGCTAGTTTATTTATATTATTAATATCATCAATTATAGATATTTGTATATTTATGATTTTCTAATTTATTTTATAAAATAATTACTAATTATGCAAATATGGCGCGTTTATTTATAAACGATTAACTGTAAATAAATACTTTATGGACGGATTTTTCAATATTCAAGATCATATTTTCGGTAAGAATAATTATTCCATAACGAATATCTCGACATTTAATCGTTTCTTTTCTAGTCAATCTACGTTCTTCCGATAATAACCGCGATTAAAACTTATACGACATAGAGACGAGCGAAGAATTTTTTTAAATTAATCGTTAAATTAATTAAAATATATTTTAATTTTATTAAGACGTGAGAATATTTTCCGGTGTGCGATGCACCGGAGTAATTTCTATATTCTGGTATAATTTTAATAACCCGCGAGTGACCACGCGCGACGTTTCCGACCGAGTGGTTTTCGTTCGAATAAATACCGGTATCCGTTTCGTCGTTATACCGTACGTTTCTAACAACTTTGTCGAAAATTGCGAACGAAACTATTCGATACGCGAATACGCGACAACTGACAAAATGCCGGAAGCGTTTAGAAGACGTAGCTTCCGTCGGTATATAAAAAGTCGACCCATTAAGAACGGACGCGCTCTCGCTCACACTAAAACATATAACGTGCCCCACTTACAAATTTACGCCGGTAAACAATCCGAAAATTACTTTTACGCGGTTGTCGTTACCGAAAGATAATTGTTCCGCCGATAATCGGCACTCGCGCGTTCCATTAGCCGATACTCTCCCGGCAAATCGTCGCTTAACCCGTCGGTACGCTAAGAAAACACTAAGAAAATCTTTCCTTCGTACAAATCGTAGGTCGCCCCGTTTACGATAACATCGTCGATTTTTAAAGACACCGTACTTTGTCGTCGTATATGCTAAACAGAAATAAGTTTTACTCCGTTTCTTTCGATCGCTCGCAATAATCACCCGGTCGACGCCGCGACTAGAGAAGCTACGAAACCAGAAATACTCGTTTTAAAATACATCCAAATGCGGTATATACGTAGTGGACGCGTATAAAGTAACAGACACCGTCGCGGAATAAACAACCGTCGGCCTCTTATTATTTTCCCGAACGTCGCGAAGATCGATCGCTACGTCGCGCTTCGACTTTCGAGACGACAATACGTCGGGCGGGAAATTTTTGAAAATATTATCTCGTAAACCGTGCCAAGAATTTTTATCGAAAACCGAAACAAAATGTTCCAAATTGACAGGCGGAGAAAACACCGTACCGTCTAATACAAATTATAGGATTAAAAAAAAAGCCACAGAATAAAAAAGTTACCGAAAACTTTCGTACTAGTATTTTGTACTTAAGGTATTTTAGTAAAATAATTTGGCGGAAAGTCTTAGATTTTCTTCAAATAATTATCGAAGAAAGAAACAAACCCGTAAAAACACGAAAATAGAACCTAAAATGTCCGCGTAATCAAAAACATCCGGCGGGACTGCCGGCGTGGCAAAGGGCGCGCGCCTTCTCAATCCGTTAACGACATAAAACGATCCGAGCGCCTCGTTAATATAATTTTTATCGATATTTACAACGTGAAACTCGACGAATAACTTTTTTCGATTATGCCAAACGGAGTACGCGCATTTCCGATAAGGTAGCGATACGAAACGTCGCATTGTATTAAATACCTTATTTCGTATAGATTAGCCGAAAAATTTGCAATTTATCTCCCAGAAACTTATACGTAATTTTTACGCTTCCGAATTATCGATATTTGGGGGATTTCGTAGATTTTCGGGCCTAGAAGAGCGGACGCGACGACGTAATGCGCGAATTTGCAAAACTCGTTAAATATAATAAATTTAACTATTTTACAATTAAAGCCAACTTTCTGATAAGTACAAATTGCAGATATCGCAAGAGCGACACAAAAATCATATTTATTACGCAATTTTACGCAATAAAATTAAATATATTGTACGTATAATTAAAAAGATTACCGTAAATTTTGATATCTTCGTTAAACGTGGTAATTTTTCAAATCAGAAAGGAGATAAGAAAGATAGAGTTAATTGTTTTAGAAGGTTACCAATGCCCTTTAGCTAGTGATAAAAAGAGTCGATTATAATGTTTTATTTTTCATTCAGATAAAAAGCACCACCTCCTCGTGTTCGAGCCGTAAATAATTCCCGTAAAAAGATGGAAGAAGCGGACAACAGCGTTTCTTTACGCTCCTTGAAGCGATTAGCTTCCGTATCGGAAGCCGTAGACAAAGAATTGGATAAGAACGAAGCGGTAAGAATTTACGTATAAATTGTTTTAAAACCGGATATTTTCGCCAGATAAAAAATTACGACTAATATTATCGTACGTCTAATCGATGGAGTAATAGAGTACGGAGGATTATTTTTAACCCAGGGAGCCGATAAACCGGATAAAGTTAGCGTGGCGCGATAAAACCCCGGGCCTACGGACCACGCGCGCGTAGTAAAAGACTTATACGTCGCAAGATTTAGACGCGCGGATCTAAGATCTTCCTCCTCCCCGGATCGTAACGGGTAATATATATTATTTGGGGGGACGAGCCAAGGCGCCGGTAGCCGCGTACCTCGAGGCCCTAAGCCGTAGCTCGTTTAGCGTAAGTGCCGTATGGCCGCGGCTGGATTTTTACAAACTGTTGGCCAAAATTTAAAAATACGTAATTACGTTTTAATAAGTTGGCGAAGACCATTATAAACATTATCGAGGGCGATAGAATCGGACGAAAATAAAGTCGTCGTATTTTTCGAGATAAAAGAAGGCTCCGAGTACGGCGATTATTTTGTATATTCCGATACCGAATGGTTAAATGCGAAGGAATTTTTAAATTATGGGATAAAGAAAATGATTTCGACGGATCGAAGAAAGATAAATTCGTAAACCCATTTTACAGATATAATTTCCGAGAAGTTCCGATCAAACTTTGGAGATTTCGATTAATTTTTAAAAAAAAAGAATACTTTATTCGTCTGACTTTCCGACAACTTTCGGACTCGCGTCGTCGCACAGAATATTTTCGAAAAATGGCGATTTTTGAAAATATTTTGCACGGATACTCCAAAAATCGCCAATTTTTAAAGTATTTACGGTGAAAATTTTATAATTCGCTAATTTACGTCGCCAACTCCTCGGCGAAATGTCCGAGTTTAAAGACTTTCGGAAGTTTTGGACTCGGAATAACGTTTCGATTCCGCTTACGAAAATTACGCGCAAAAGTTGTTCCGAAATGCGCGACGGATTATCCGATTCCGAAGTAAGAACTCGGATTTCCATTCTAAATTTACATTTGTAATTTTATCGAAAATTAATAGTAACGTTTGTATTAAACTTACGATTAAAAATTATTACCGGTAACTAAAATTTAACGTAAATACTATTACGTTAATTTTTTTTCGGTTACCGGTTTAGGAACGTCGAAAATATTTGCCACCCCGGAAATTTCCACGGCCGGTCCGTCCCGGATATCTCGGGCCTAACCGCGGACCCGGCCGAACACTCGATAGGCATTAAGAGAAGGCCCGTAAGTCGGCGCGGGGCGGCAAGAATCGAAATTACCGGGGGGGGGGGGAAATACCGATAAGAAAACGGAACGATTGTTAAACGGTTATATTAAGACGTAAAAATTATCATCGTACGCATTCGATACGAATATATTCGAAAAGTTTTAAATATTACTTATCTGAAGATTCGATAAATATCGCGTACGTTTATAAACACACTCGTTATAGATAATTCAAATAGAACCAAGGTACAATTTTACGATAAAGGGGATAGAAATAAATATTTTAAATACGCGAGCCCAAAAAACAAAATATACAATATACGAAATAGTAACATCGACGTAAAATATTTATTTGTATAAAGTACGGTACCGCCGTATTTTATACAAATAAATATTTTATATCCGTTCCGGGAGGCCGTCGGAAATGCCGATCGATTCCCTATTAGAAATAACGGAAAGCGAATTAATCCGTCCTCGGATCCTAAACTTAAAACGGCAGATACGCGTAATTTCGGGTAAAAATAACGCGATAAAATGCTCTAATATCGTGTATTAAAATGAAAATCGCATTTACCCATCCCGCCACGTCTTAAACGCGGCTGCCGGATCCGCCACGCGCGTACCGTTTTCGTACGATAATTTCCTTTTTCGTCTCGATCGTCCGTACCGCGACCTTCTTAAGACTCGTTACTTCCGCCCTCTTCTCCGATGCCAAAGTGTCTATCCTATTTTGATGGCGCGTTGGCTTTCGTTTCCTTTTATATCGCAGTAAACGGTCGGTACGTAACAGTCGGAGATATAAAACGGTATAAAAGAAAACGGTTATTTTTCGTATCGCGGCGCGGAACCGTCTCGGATAACGCGGAGGTACGATTCCGTCGCCGTCATTTTGGTATAAAGAAGGCGTAATTCTAATTTACGACGTGGCCGAAGCACGCCCGGATCCCGGCACTTAAACCGGGAACGAGGTTGTACGACGAAATTGGTAAGCCGGCCGTAGAGCCGGTTTCGGCGGTCTTTTCTCGTCTCTTTATTATCGAATCGAAAAATAGCGTGTAGACGAAGGCGCGGACTTAAATCGTTACGGACAACTCGAATCTAACCGCGGAACACCGTACGACAGTTTTAAAATAACCGGACCCGCGCTTTTATACTTCGAGCGCGACCATAGCGTTACGGTAAAGTACAATATTTGCTTCGATACTCGGACGTATTTTTCGGAGGGACCACCCTCCGAATAATGCCCGGGGTATTTTCGACCCGTCCGGATCCGTTCCCGACTTCTCCGGAACGGTAAGCCGCCATCTTAATCGCTCGGCCGTCCGGCCCGGCGTATACCGTCGTCGATAAGGCCATTCTCGCCGCGAGAAAAAAATAGGGCGCGGTCGTGTCGGGGACGCGGCCGCGCGTTTTACGCCAATACGCGTACGTTAACGGGTAATATTTTCTTCGGGCGTATTATACGTATGCCGTAATCGTTGCTTAACGGTAAGAAGTCGTTCGATCTCCGTGTTTTATTTACGACGGCGACATTTTGCTTTCGTCGGGTTGGGGAAAGAAATCGAGTAAACGAATAATTAGTGTGTTATAATTTTATTAACGATGGTTGCGCGATACGAAAAGTACGATACGAACGGCATACGGGACGGGTCGAGATTTCTGGCGTATTGCCTAGCGTTGTCGGAGGAGTTTCGATAAAGACAAATTATACTCGCCGCGCACCGAGTCTCGCCAGGTATTAACGTTAAAGTCTCCGACGATCGCCATGGGTGTGGCGAGATCCGGTTAGTATTCGGGTATAATCTTAACGACGTTTTTAGAATCGTAGCGTACGGAGCTTACTTTCCGCTAACGCCGTGCCCGGATGGACGTACGCGCGACCGAGTATTTTACGTTTCCGGCACCGCCGCACTCCGTCGTACGGTGTTTTATGGGTATCGCCGGATTGCCGTCGAGAAACCCCTTCCGACCGTACACGTTTTCTACATTTTGATTTGGCTTTTCCACGAATATAGGCCGACGTCGTAATAAGTTTTCTTAATTTTTAGCTTCGACACCGTACGTATTCGCCGTAACTACCCCGCACTAACGTTTTGTGTAGGCAATCGATAAATATCGACGAGAGCCGTAAATCGAAACTCGAACCGTCCGAGTCGAAATGTATACTAAACGGAAAGTATGTGCCGCGGCGAAACCGTCTCGAAATGGCGGCGCTCCCGCTCCGCCGCGCGCGATGCGTCGCATTCCCACTCGACGTAACGAATTTTTCGATCCTTTAACTATCGAGCGGTGTCGTTAAGTTTTAGACGTAGACGATAGATACGTAGCCGCGATGCCAAACCGTCGGTTTTCCGAATTGCCTCCCACTACGGAAGCAAATTTAAAATAACGGCCGTAGTCATTTCTAACCGTATTTTCAACGTTACCGAATATATTTTTATATACATTTTTTATCCACAAAACTCTCGAATGGCTGCTATCGGTCTGTTTTAATTCTCGACATTAGCGAGCTTTTTGGGAAAAACGTAATCGGAACCGTACTAGAGCCCGCTCCATCCTCGAATTTTGAATTTTTTCTCTCTCAATAATAAATCTTTCGTTAGAATGTCGGATACGGATAATAGGAATTTCTCGTTTACTAAAGTCTGTCGTAATCTTCTGTAACCGCCGACTTTCGAGTCGTCCGGATCTACGCGACGAAAATGTCGAAAGTTTACTCCAGAAAATTTTCGGAGCACGATCCGTCCGAACGCGTCGAGCGCGTTTCTCGCCCCCGGCGCCCTATCGTAGATCCGGCCGAACCCGTAACGGGCTTGCCGAAAAACATCCTCCTAGGTCCGCGGGACGAAAAGACTTTTAAAATACGTCCGAGGTAGTTTCGATGCCGGGCCGCAATTTTTAATTATATTTTTAATTTATTTAAATTAAAAGGCGCTCTCCGCCTCGAATTAATTAATAACGGCTGGCCCCCGTACGTCGTACTTTTCTTTTAACGATAGAGTCGTACCGGTCGTCTATTAGCGGCTTTCGAGGGAAATTTTGAATCGAAACGACGCGAGTTAACCGCGGCCTCCCGCCCTAGAGTCTCCGTATCCGGTCCCGTCGTTCGTCTATCCGACTCCGTTCTTCGGATCGAGAAAAGACGGACGAACGTTCCGAGGTTACGACGTAAGAGAACATTTCTAAAATCTTTAACTAATAACACCCGCAAGTTTTAACGATTTTGCTTAACGTCGAACAATTCTTATATATTTGCAATTAATTTTCCGAGTAATTTTATGAATAAGACAATCTTTTCGTAGATTCGTTAATTGCGAAATCGTCGGAAAATAGTTACGCCGCCGTTTTTGTTCGGATAAGTGGCAAAAGATAATCGAATTAATAACGATTAGAAAATGTAGACGAGAAAACTACGAAAAAACGAGGAATTTTTTCGCCAGATTCGATTATTTAATGTCGTTGTTTTCGATTCGACTTCCACGATTCTTCGGGATGTTTCGACATTTCCCGATATCCGATGTCGTGTCGGCGTGTCCGAGTAAGCGGCGCGGAATACTAACGTTAAAAAATGTCTTCGGATAACGTATTTAATCTATAACAAATAAATCGATCGACTTTTTTAAACGAAAATCCAGTTAGGATATAACAATGGACAAATAAATAAATATATATAGAATTGTGACGTATTATCTCAACTTCCATAAATTACGTAAGGTATTTTGCGGTGGGTGGGGATCGAAGATTTCTTACCATTTCTTACCGAGGGGTGGGGGAAATACATCTCGTCTTGCGTCATATTTTTTTTTTATCTCGTCGAGTGGTGGAATTTTGAATTTGTCTTCGATTTGGCGGTTTCTATTAAGAACGCTCGTTGTCTCGTGTGACGTGATAGAATAAATAACGCTAGCAGATTTAAGCTCGACGCAATTTTTATCGTGGGAGAAAGGCCGTGTGGTGGTTTCTCTCTCTCGTTTTTTATTAGAATAAGTGCACTCGGTGGTGATATTCGAAATAGTTAACAAAGGGTTCGCTAGCAGAAAATTTTTCCCCGACAATCACCGACAAACGAAATAAAAGTTTTGGCTAGAAATAAATACAATACCTTTTCTCGCGATATATCTAATAATCAGTGGCGTACTTGGAACGTAACGAGCCCTGGGCGAAGACCGGGTAACAATAGTATATTAGTGCTGTCGACCTTTTTTTTTAGGCGGAGAAATTTTTCACTCCGAATTCTGCCGATAATAGTTGTGATCGTCTATCGAAATACGATATCCTTTTTATTTCGCTGTCCGTAGCCCGACACGCGTTCCACGGCCATCTTGTATTATCTCGCGCGCGTGAGATTGTGGGATCTCTCTTATGACTGAATCTAGTTTCGAGAACTGTCTCGAATCGATCGCGATTAAACCTCGTTTCGGTCGAGATCGAAACGGTCGAGAGAGATCGCGCCGAGACGTAGTCCCCGACCTCGCTCGCAATCTAGATTGAAATGCTCGGTGCCAACGGGTTATAAGGCTCTAGTTTAGTAGTGTTACAGAGTATAATACGTATATTTTAATATATTTTAAAAAAATAACAAAACCACTGAGAAATGTTCCGTGTGTTTAACAAGGTTCGGAAAACTGAAAATTTTACCGACGGGTTTGGGCGAACCTGTGCGAACCCGCTGAATATCACCACTGAGTGCACCACTCCTATGGGTGTATAACACTAAGAATACATAAATCAAAATACATGATACAAAGTAAACATAAAATTAGTATTCGGCTTTAAGTAAAAACTAAGATTTAAAACTAGAAATTAGAAATTATGAATAGTCTTTTTTTCCATTTTTTTGAACATAATTGTAAAAAGCGTGAAACAGTGGCTTCTGAACAAGCTTATCGAGTGGACACGGCCACCCGAAATCGAGCGTAAAGTTTTCTAATTTCAGAATAAGTCTATCTTGATGGTAAATGGGACAATGATAGATCGTACGGTCGACGGTGTGTAGAGTAAAAACAAGAGGCCGTTTCTGCCCGGTTATACGTCGCCAGGTAGCTTCTAAAATTATCACGCTCGGTAAGTAGTCGAGCAGTAGCGAACGTTAAATCTCTAAGTGGTGATGAGAACCCGCATTCGACACTAGGAAAATAAAGTATTGTTATTCTACCAGTTTTATTGCTCGACCGTTGTTGATTCCACTTTTGCATAGCGTTGTCACGAATATAATTTTTAAGGCTGCTGCGTGAGAGAGGGATGCGAGTGTAATCCTAGTCGGTGTCCTCTGCGGCTGACTTAGCCTCAAAGTCGGCTTTTTCATTTCCTAGTATGCCAGTATGGCCAGGAACAAATATGAAAGTTATCTTATTTACGTGACTTTTAATATGGTGCTGAATATACGTGATTTTATTGCTATTGCAATTGGGATTTAATAGAGCTTTTAGGACAGACTGAGGATCACTGTAAATGTTGATAGACAGAGTTTTGTTTGGTATTGAAGTGACTCACTGAACAGCTTGGTAGACAGCATCTTCGTCAGCTTGACAGATGGAGGTATGTGGGGGTATCTGTACATTCTAACATATTTTGGGCAAAATATGTCAGTTTGGAGGAAAATACAGATACTTGAGCCGACACGAAGGGAGCTTTTGGACCCATCTGCGTAGATGTCTGCATGGTTATCAATGGAGGAAGCGGATGACACCAAATAACCTTGTTTACAGGGTGATGATCGGAGATAGTAGGGTAATCGCAATGTGGTAGCGTATGAACAGCCGTAGATAGTAGAGACCGTTGTTGAGCCTCGATGTTTGTAGTTGTGATGTAGTAGTTTAGAACCTTTTCTACAATACGTAGTGGCAAAGGAAGGAGCTCCGCTAGTATCAGAGAGGCATTAGTAGAAACAGTTGTGCAGCGCTTTGTAGTTCTGATGGGAAACTGTCTTTGAAGAGAGAGTAATTTACTTTACTGAATTTTTACTAGTTACACGACCCCGGCTAGAGGCTGCGTAAAGTAGCGTCGGTTGTATTGCCCAATTACGTAGAGTTTTACGAGCTTTATGATTTAGTTCCCGGGTGCACCTAGCACATTTTGGCAGCGTGTAGTTTATTTTGTTGGCCTCGGCCAAGACGTAAATATGGCAACGGAATGTGGTGTCTCTCTATTCTCTCTTGTTTTATTTTGTATGACGTTTCTGTTTACACGTGCACTAGCTAGTCGATCTGTCAAAGTTGTTTGCGTCCTTTTGTGAAAATTAAAATTAATATAAAAATGAATATTATGACATTGATTAATGATGACGATGATAAAAAGATTGTTAATAATTAAAAAATGTTTTTAAAATAAATTGTTCATTCGAATTCGTTAAATTTTAAAATTTGTTCACACAGTCTTTTATAAATAATAGTACATATTAATTAACTAATTAATAATTATATATGTTGGACCTAAGGTTTTTAGAGTTTTATAAAAAAATTTATTTTTGTTAAAATCTTTCTATATATTTATGCCTAAATATTACGTAATACAGGGAAGGAAAGGGGAGGGGAGATCGAAGAAAATATTACGGTTTCTTACACGGGGGTAGGTGGGGGGGTCTAGAATGGCCGAAATCGCCCTTACGTAATTTATGGACGGTCTCTTATCTACGCAAATCTCTCCGTTGTATCGAGTGAAGCAGCTTAAGGTCTCACGCTACGATGTCTTAAGCCTCGAGTTTAGAGCCGAGTCTAAATTTACCCCCGATTTGGTCCCTTTTGAGTAGTTTTATTTTATAGAAACGTTCTAAAATTCTAAAAAATTCTTACTTCCTGTTGTAAGCGGAATAAAATGAATCCAATGCCTCTTTTTATATTTAAATTGTACCGACATTATAAAATTTCTTACCAGTTAAGTCTACATTTCTTCTAATTAACTTCCAGAATTTAAATAAGTAATGAAGGATGAAAATCTAATTTGTAAAGTTAATTATAATCTTCTGAAAAATTGCTAATAAGTTAAGTTAAAATATAAATTCGTTACTTTAAGTGAAAACTTGGAATGCGAAAAGAAATTCTATTTAAAAAAAATACAGTGACGAGTCGATTAACTTTCCCGGCAGCATTTCAAACCGCGTGCGCCACCATCTGTTACGATATTTTATGGAAAAACTTATATTTTCAATTGTTATACAATGGCTAAAAGCTTAATTTTGAGGATAGAGATAAATTTTATTATAAAAAAAAAAAAAATACTGTAAATGTTAGTAACGAGTAAAATTGTTATCGAGTCCAACCCGACTGGAGATACGACACGCGGTCCCCTTTATCTTCCCACTCCCTCGACCTTTAACCACCAAAATTTAACAGCATCGATCCCCCTAATAAGCAAACCTCCCTGGAAAATTTCAGAAATTTTCGACCAAAAGCGCGGGAGTTATTACGCTTCGAAGTGGGTAAACAAAAACCGCGCTCCTTATACACACACGCGCACACTAACATCCATAAAACCCCGAATTCTTTTGGATTTCTCGACGTTTCGAGGTCCCCGAGTCCAAGAATGTAAAAATCTGCGGGGTCATTTTTTTGATCGACGGACAAACTTTCCCTTTGTTATAACAGAACCGGAGGAAGTAAAGCGACTTTAACTTTGTAAGCAAAACCTAAAATTTTGAATTTTATTTTTTCATTATAAAATATTTAATTAAAAAATAAATTTAGAATTAATTATTCACCATAAACGTAATTTCTAAATTTTTAATATAAAAATAGCAACGATACAATTATTATTTTTATATTTACACTCGACCGATATAAAAATAAAGTCACTTATAATTGATTCGTGCGCTTTCGATTACGAATATTTACGAAATGAATAAATACGATTTGTAATTCACGAATTTAAATATTCTCGGCTTAAAAATTGTCTGGGAAATCTGCGCACGAATTCAAACGAGCAAATTTCCGTTAGAATCGACGGTGGCAATCGCGGTCTGCTAATTTCGCCGGTAAATTTAACGGCGAAACGAACAAATAAAAATGTCGAAATGTTCTTAACGGTTAATTTACATTTTAAGATTTAAAATATATACATATAGAGTAAAACGATTTGATTAGAATTTGTTGTACAATTTTTTATTGCGACATTCTTCGCGTATAAAATTAGGTCATTGTTACTCCATCGAGGTTTTTAAATAAGAGCAATAATCGTTACGCAATACTTTTAAGCAATATTAATTACGGTATACTTTACATTTCTTAGCAAAGTTTTCTATCAATAATTAATTAAAATTTCCGATAGATTATTTAATTCGTAAATCCATTCGATAATCCCGTAACCTAAGTAGAGTATCCGTAAACATTCGTCGTACGACGCAGTAAACGCTATTAACGCGATATTTTTTAACGGCATCGGGTATATTTTACGTGGGTAGAATTATAAAGAAATTTACGACTTTTTTATTTTATAATTACGACTATAATTAAGTTTAAGGACCGTATTAAATGTGTCGGAGGATCGAACGTGGTTCGAGACGTTACATTTAACGGATTTACACCACCGAAATTCGTCGTCCCGAATTTAATTAGAAAATTCTACTGGAAATCTTTCAAATTTACGAAAAAATTCGCGTTACACGCGGGTGTTACTTATCAAGTGCGTACCGAGAGAAGCGCTTAAAAATAGTTTTCGTTACTATAAGAGCTAAAAATATATTTTAATTCATATATCGTCGTATAATATTCTATACGAGTCGATAAACTATATTTAATAATAAATGATTCCCGCGGATGTCGAAATCTGTTCTATTTTCGTTATCCTTTTTTAAGAGGTACTCGAATAATAAAGTTAGACGTTTCGGGCCTTTTAAGCCAATTTCTTTATAATCGCATTTCTTTAAGATGCTGCGACGCGTTTTTCGGAAGAGGATGCCATTCCCCGCACCTCGAACTTCTCTCTTATTTATTTATTAAAAATTACTATTAACTATCAAATTTTAATTTTTTATATCGCGCGATTTATATTTTATAAGCATCGTTGGTTTATTTAAACTAAAAATCGAGGGTTTAATTTAGAAAAGACCGACTGGCGGATTGTAGTATCCAATTCGTACTTCGAGTATCCGACCGTTCGATTAATTTTGACACGAAAACCTTCGATTACGATTCGCATCGAAGGTGTTCTTTAACGTCTAAAATTTATGCATTTAATTCCTATAATTCGATCGTTAAAGCGTTAATTATAAAAGTAGAAAATAGCGACCGGCCAAAATTAAGGTAAGGTTAATTAATATTAATTTTTAATTATAGTATAGTTCGATTCAAATCTGACCGATTTCGATATTACGTCGATAGATTATTATCTAATCCAACATTTTATCCGGAGACCGAAATGTATTTTAACCTTTCGTCAAACCGTTTATCGTCGTCCGCTACGCTTTTTCTTCGGAGTTACAATAAGCCAACTTGCACCCGTCGGGACGTGAAATTGTTTACAATTTCGTCGACAGAATTCGGGATCGTGCCGCATCCGATCGAATTTTCCAAATTGTGTGTTTTTTTCTCCCTCGTCCCTCCTAATGCTATTTTTTCTTTCATTTTTCCCCTTAAAGGGCTCCTCGTTTCCTCTTCCCTCCTTTTTTGGTTTCTTAATATTACTTACGCAGGGTTACTCCGGGGTACTTAATACCAAAAAACTTTCGATTAACTTTAAAAAATACGATTTTTATCATAATTTTTCATCTTTACTGTTAAATAAATATTTGTAAAGCCTACAAATATATTTATTCTTATATAAAAACAAACTGAAGTCGTTTGTTAAGTATAAAACTTAATTACTTTTCCTTATTATTTATTAATAAAAAATTAATAATAATAATAATTATAATTAACATTTTTTTAAAAATTCTTAAAAATATTAAAGATTTTTACGCGCGAAAATTATTTTAAATGTATTATTATTATTATTTAATTACAATTTTAAAAGATAAATTCATAAAACATGTAAATAATATAATTGAATAAAATATAAATTGATTAAATAATTGTTTTTCTTTGAATTTTAATTAATTTAGAATTAAGTACCGGTAAATAGTTTTAATTAATTAAAAAAATAAAATAATATAAATAGATATATATGTAGACCTTTAGATTAATCCTAAATGACCAAAATTATATATAAAATATCAGTAAACTCCGATAAAAACCGTATCGTTATCATCTATTATTATACACAATTATCAATTGCCGCGTGGTTTTCGACCCTATGGCGTCACACGAGAACGATAAAAAAGGAAAGTTTCCAAAGCTTTCGTTAGAAAACAATTTTTTTTCCCCGGTGTTTACAGAAGTTCAATAAATCACACAGCTTAGAAAAGTCACGTAAAAAAACGAGCGTAAATTGGGAATGGACCTCTAAACCGTATGACGTAAGAAGGATATAAAAGTAGTCTGGAGTTGTCGGACAAGTCAGACACCATTGGCTTCTCGTTACACACACGCAACTTGGACTGGAAAATTGGGTTATAAACATGTCGTAGTTAACAGAAATTGATAGTCTGAACTCGGAAACGATTAAAAAAAGGGGAAGAGGAAAACACCGAATATCAGCTCGTGCTTGCGAATGACGGGTCGATGACGAGTACGAATAAACGAGAGAATTTCTGGGGATTTCGGTGGCCGTTATCCATGCCGAATTTCTTAAAAAAGTCGGAATTCGATTACGAAACTGTGCCTTTATGGCAGCAATCTACGCGAGTGGACGTGCAAGACGGAGAAAGGAAGAAGAAAGGTTTGAGTTTTTGGAAGGCCACCGTATTCGTCGCCGGCGAAATGGCTGGAAGTGGTGTTTTAGCTCTACCCGAAGCAGTCAGTAATATCGGTAAGTCGAAATTATCTTTATTTTCTTTAAACTATATATGAACTTGACTCGGTTGTTTTCGAATCTGGTGATGAATCACGCGGCCTACATTACATAAAATAGGGCTATCGCCTGACGTAATATCAAATAGCGGTGAAGGTTCAGGGTCTCTCCTACAGATAAATAATTTCGAGTTAATTCCTTATAAAGAATGTATTTTCGGACGAACAAATTTAAAACGTAATTATAATTTTAATTAATTAACGGGGTTACTTTTCGCTGTAAACGAGTCAACTAATCGAGGATAGATAAAGCAAGGACGAGCGAATGGATGGATAGAGGGAAGGACAGTAAATACGCGAAACTTTATCTCTCTTAATGCCCGAGCTAGACATTTTTTAAGTGCAGAAGTGCAGGGAAATGACTGTATGTTGAATAATATTTAACAAATAGAAAATTTGGCGGCTTAGTAATTAATTTTCGCTGCCGTATTCACCAGTCACGTTACTCGAAAATAGACGACGAACGAATGGACGGACCAACAGGCAAACGGGGTGGATGGAGGGAAGCGTAGTATTCGATGAATAACAATTTTTATCTCTTTTAAGGCTGGAGAATGCTAGATTTTCAGATACGGGAGCGTAAAATGTAGTTCAAACGAGGTTGCGATTCGATACGAAATTCCGTCCTCTGTAAAATCTTAAAAACTTCGAGGCTCGTGCGTGGAATTTTTAAAGGGTAGAGACGTAGTTTATTGGGTTTTAAAATAGAGAGTAACTTAATACAGGAATAGGTAAACGAGTACAAAATAAATATAATATAATGTTTAATTTTAATTTTATTTAATTTTTTGCCAAAACGACCTTCAAACCCCCGGCTGCACGACCTTGAAAACCTTAACACTGTTTTCTAGTGTGAGAGAAATCTTAAACAGAACACAGAAGGACGAAATTATATTTAAAATTATTCGAATTTATGAAAGTATAATTATATATTTATAATTAATTAACTATTAAAAGATTTAATTACGCATTTATAATTAATAAATTGTCAATTAATCAATTAATTAGTAATTAATTAATAAATTTGCTCATTTATTGTAAAACGAAAAATAGAATTTGCTATAATTTATCGAGAATTTATCAATTTTTTAAGATAATAAATGAATAAATTTTTATAATTGACATTTCTAAAAATAAAGATGTTTTAATTAATAATTATTTAATATTATTCTAATTAATATAGTTTAAAACTATTTAAAGACTAATCCTAGAGAGGCGTGTGAGGCCTCGGTCACAAATGTGGGGCCGCTGTATATTCGCAAGACTTCCAGCAAACTACACCAAACTAGATTTAAAACTGTACATTCAGTTCGTCCGATGTCTATCTGCCTACATTCGTACGCTGCATATACTTATTAATATCTTGAAAACTTTCACGAATAACTATATCAATAACAGGTACTGGTATCTGTTACAAGGGGCTGTCGATAAACGACGTTTACACTGGAGGGGAGGGGAGGGAGGGGTGTGATAAGTCGGACGAGGGGAGGAGAGCAGTTGAACTTCAATGGACGTACGTTTTATTTCATGAATTTTACACACTTTATACATTTTATTATTCATAAAGTGATAAACATTTTTGGGGATGAGTTTTGTCGACGTTCTAAGAAGGAAGGGGATTTTGATTTTTTTGTTCTCGTTTTGCTCGAATTTGGGGGCAGTTTCCTACTTACTCCCCGACTCTTACGCTCGTGGTCAGGTGTATGTAACAATAATTAAAATACTGAAAATAAATGCATATTTCATTAAAGATTTGTATTTTATATTTCATTTTTTATATATTGGTTAACGCAATAACGGTATTAAGCCTAGTACACAGGTACCGTTATACCTGGCAGGTATTCTGAACAGGCGCACCCATCCGGTATACCGTACGTGTGTAGCCGGCCTTATACATGTCTTAAACATCTATTATATCAACAAAAGCAGTATGTTATACTACATATACATATAATTATTTTAATTCTTATTCTTAATATATGATTCATAGAATATTACTATACTGTACGCGTATAATGTCATATCCGGATGGCGAGACGACGTCCGGTCGGGGCATAGCGTACTTAAAGTTTTAACTGTATTTTGTATCACAAGGTATGAGAGATGAGATCGAGGCCTGTCCCGTCACAAATACAGGGCCTCCGAAAGCCATAACATCAGTAAAGCAAATAAAAAAACAAGGTTTTTCATCACTGATTCTTAGAAGATTCTTCAATTTATATCGTTTCTATGTTTTGCCTTTGTATTAAAGATTAAATTCTAGGGCCTTCTTGCGTCCGAAACTCTGCTGGCACTTACTCTATTTGGACTTGAGAATATAAATATTTTGATATAAAATTAAAACTAGATTAAGGTTTTTATTGCTATAATTTTGCATTTCTCATAATTTAATTTTTACTAGTTTTAAAAGTAATAATTATTATCTCTGTACAAGTAATAACGCCAAAGATGGTTCCTAATAATCCCTAAAACTGATTAAAATATCAGCTTATCCCTGTGAGAAATCTGGACTCGAGTCCTAGTCGGATTCGCGGAAATTTTATGGTCTGGCTCCAATTTGTCGGGCTCTTTCTTCACTAAAGACTACCTGACCTGGCATCGAGGCTCCTCATCTCGATGTCTGGTAAAAGCGCCGGCTCGGTACTCTGGTGAACCGGATTTTACAAGTCCGGGACTTTTTCATCGGTAGCAGAGCCTAGTGCTAGCTGGAAAATAGAAGAATAGCAGTCACAATTTTTTCAGCTTTTTCCTCCAGCCTTCGATGATTTATTTCTGGTTACGGGACTGATATGTAGGACCCGTCCCTCACTCCCGAACTAACAATGGGAATCTAGTCGAACTCATTATAAGATATATTACGAATATGATTAGGCCCTCTTAGTGAGCACGGGACCAAAACAGAATCCTCATCGAGAGGACATATTACAAAGGGCTTCTCGATATCCGGAAGAGACGGCCGGATAGCCGAGTAGTCTAAGTGGCAGCCTACCTCTCTGGGGGACCGGGATCGAAAATTCCCCGAGAATTTTTCGGGGTGGTCCGTCCGGATATGTCGGCCCCCGTCCTTCGACACCCGACAGCCCCGTTGTGTGCCTGGCCGAATCCATAGTGGGTTTGCTAATGGAGGCTCTCTTAGTGCCCAGAATGCCCCCCAAAAATATCCGGAAGAATAGAAAATTAAGATTAGCACCGGAATATATATTTACTATAAATTACAATTCATTTATTTATCTACCATTATTAGATTTAAAATACAATCAATTTTGATTACAAATGCATTTATATATTGATAGAATTACGAATAGTATATTGTTTAATTTTAATTATGCAAACATTTATTTAGTAAATTAGTTGAATAATTTTCTTGTATTATTATTATTAGACCAATTATTAAAATAACAAATAACAATTTAATGAATTTAATTTAATATATTTTATTACTTAATTAGCGCTTTTCAATAACAAAATTGTAAGATTAATTTCTAATTCAGTCACCAGAAGGCGCTTGTTATATATATTAACGTGTTCGTTAGTAAGTTAACTTTATAGCCAGAATCTAGCACAAATTATTTCTAAGTTTTAGATAGTTAATAAATATAAATGTAATCAAAAATTTAAAATAACTTAATATAAAACGTTTATTAATTATTTAAATAAATATTTATCAGGATGGATTGGAATTCTGATTATCATTGTATGCTGCGTGAATGCCGGTTATGCGGGAGTATGTTTAGGACGGTGTTGGTTAATCTTGGAAGAAAGGTGGCCGGAATATAGAATGAGAATGAGATATCCATATCCCGCAATAGCGTATCGAGCTACATGCACATGTATGAGGTAAACGTTTCGGTTTATGAGTATGTCTGAAATTTGAATGAAGCAAAAATAATAATTTTATGCCCTATGAAAAATTTTAAAATGAAAATATACACGGAAAAATCAGTAATTAGGTTACAAACAAACATTTACCAAAATTAAGTAAAAAATGAAATTCAAAATAGAACATCATTTTTAACAAATTCTCTATAAACATTTAACCACTTCTCTCAACATATGGGGCCGATCCACCAATACCCGAGTGGATAATACCAACCTAACACTGGTAACTAGTCGGTCGTAAGTTCGCGCCCGACCAACGGGCCGGCCACGTGGAATTTTCTGGTTTTTTTTTCACGTTTGTAACACCTAAATTGGGCCAGTTTTCCATAGAAAGTTTTTTCGGGAGGCATCTTCTTCGGCAGATCGCCCACGTGTTGCGTTGCCGTAAACAAAAATCAAACCAAACGTGCTCGACAAGTGCTCGACTAAAACATTATAATCACACGACGCTATATGATCTTCTTTTTGAATCTTTAAAAGAAAACTCGAACGTTTTTTAAGTAATAAACAGATTCAGGAACACGTATTGTAGTGATTCCAACAGCAATCAATCGATTTTTGTGCAGCGTGTTTTCGGAAGTTAGTAGACGGTTCGGACAAACGCCTAATTGTTTAAGGGGATTCTATTATAACACTCATTTTTCGTGTTAGAAATTTTGTTAATTCGTTTGTAACCTAATTACTGACTTTCCCTCGCAGTTTTAATGAAATTAATAATTTCTGTTTACAATACGAGAAAAAGACGGCCGGATGGCCGAGCGGCAAAGGTGGCAGCCTACCGCTCTGGGGGACCCGGGATCGAATCCGAACGGGTCGAATAATCCCCAGGAATTTTTCGGGGGGTGGTCCGTTCGGATATCTCGGGCCCCGTCCCTCACCACCCGGTCGCCCCATTGTGGGCCTGGCCGAACCCATAATGGGCCTACTAAAAGAGGCCCTCTTAGTGCCCACAGGGCGGAAA
Source organism: Centruroides vittatus (assembly GCF_030686945.1). Classification (NCBI taxonomy): domain Eukaryota; kingdom Metazoa; phylum Arthropoda; class Arachnida; order Scorpiones; family Buthidae; genus Centruroides; species Centruroides vittatus. The sequence continues at coordinate 1,841,298 of NW_027122237.1, read as the reverse complement.
GAGTTAAAAAAAAAAAAAAAAAAAATACGAGAAAAAATAATTTTTTATTACAAAACGAACATTTTACAAATTCCATTAATAAAGTAGAATGGACAGTACGTTCGACTTTGAGTTTTGCCCCGATGGTTTTAAGAAACCATCGGCGCTAAAGACTATCACGTTGATGCGTGTTAATTTATATACAGGTATACCTCGATTTACGGGTTTGCCTCGGTATTACGTCGTTTGTCAAAGAAGTATACGGAAAAATAAAAATCGAGTTTAAGTCATTTTATTCGACTTTACATCCGTCCGCCACAAATATAAAAGTCGTAATATGACTAGGAAAGCGTTAAAAGCGCATAAAATCGTATTAAAATATGCGTATTTACAGTAAATGTTAGTATAATCATCGTAATCCTAGAGAACGAAACACGAAAACATCCGTGTTTCTGTGTCGTCGTCTTATTCGGCGGTCTTTAAGCGCTGGTTATTGGCGTTTTACACCGTAATTTCGACTCACGTCGCCTCTCCCGGAACCGATTACCGACGTAAGGCGAGGTATACCTGTAATTGTAAACTAACTAACAACTAATTCGTTTCACTCGTTTAATAAATTATCTTTTGTTTATTTATTTATCCTTATAAAGAGCCCAAAGCTATTCTATATCGATGTTTTGGCTCTCGATGAAGTTCGACTGTTGGATCTTATTTTGGCTCGATCGCAACTGTTCTTGTTTTACAAGGATGAATATATTAAATAATTTGAAAAAATTTGATAATGTATAGCTAATTACTTAAGTGCAACCTGAAATTCTTATCGAAAGATTCGAAAACTGTACTTTAATGGGCATTTTTGGCACATTGTATCATTTCAGGTACGTCGTATCCTTCTGCGTAGACTTTACGCTTATAGGAGTTAGCACGGTCTTTCTTCTCTTGTGCGCTCAACTGGTTCAACAACTAGTTTGCTCATTATACGACTTATCCTTCTGTTTTTGGATTTTAATCATTGCTGCAATTTTATGTCCATTGATGTGGCTGGGTACGCCTAGCGATTTCTGGTAAGAAATGAAGTCGGTGTGACTTTTAAATGACATATTTTTTTCATTAATTGATTCCTTTACATTAATTTTAGGCCAGCTGCGGTGGGAGCATTCGCTTCGACAGCCATCGCTTGCGTTCTTTTGATCATAAATATTTTATTCGAAAAATCCAAAGTGCCGCCACCAAAATATAAAGTTGCCACCGTGGAATCGTTCTTCTTAGGCTTTGGTACCGTGGCATTTGCATTTGGCGGAGCTTCCACTTTTCCAACATTTCAGAATGACATGGAAAAGAAAGAATTATTTCCGAAGTGCGTACTGGTTGCATTTTCGAGTAAGAATATAAATTTATAATATTTAATTTAATTTTTAAAGTAATATAATTTAAATTAATATATAAATTTCATATATATGTATGTATTTTTAGTACTGTTACTTTTGTATATACCCGTTTCTGCTTGTGGATATCACGTATTCGGATCATCGGTTCGTCCTGATATTTTATTATCTTTAGACGATAATCCGTTCAAAATGACCGTAGAAATATTATTAGCCGCTCATCTGTTTTTTGCATTTCTCATCGTCGTAAATCCACCTGCCCAAGAATTGGAAGAGTTCTTTAAAGTTCCTCGATGTACGTAATTTCGTCTTTAACCATAAATTCAAGCCATAATATCCATAAGCCATCATTTAAGCCATAATATTCCTAAATTACTATTTGCGCTTTCACAAATTAATATTTAAAACCATATATATTTTTTAATTTCAGCTTTCAATTGGAAAAGAATTGTATTGAGAACTTCTGTAATGGGTGTTGTTGTTTTCATTGCCGAGAGTATCCCTCATTTTGGAAAAATTCTAAATTTTGTAGGTGGTTCTACGGTAACATTGATGACTTTTGTTTTTCCACCGATATTTTATATGCGCCTTTGCGATCAAAGACATCCAAAATGGCCAAAAAGGTAAATATAAATGTAATATATACATATATATAATACAAAATTCGTATCACGTGGGCGTTTCCCCAAAAAATTTTCAGGAAGCAAAGCTTGGAAACAAGTATTACATCGGTAGACTTTTATTTAATTATGTTATTTGATTTTTGGGGGTGTTTTCACCAGGAGGTTGTAGAATACAGTATTGCGTCAATACAATAAAGTAAACGACAGACAAAATCTAAAAAACAAAGTGTCCCGTGGTCGAGGGTGCGACGTTACCTATCTCGATCACTTTTACGATTATAATTTGTGGAATTTTTACTCCACTTTATGGGTGGAGCGAGTGTCCGGTTTGCTCCCCTCTACGGAGGTGCATGCGCACAAACTTACGCCTCGACCAATTCTGTAAGACTTCTCGTTAAAATTCCACACGCTTTCAAAGTCGTAAAGTGCTTTTTGAATCTCCCCGTATTTTTTACATTCGAACGGATTTTGAATCGACTATACCAATGAATGTAAATTCGATATTTCAATTATTAATACGTTTTTATTTAGGCAATGCGCTTAGTTTATTATGCGCAGTATATTTAGTAATATGCGGTATACAGTACATACAGTATTTGAAATATAAATCTTGTACTTATTATATAAATAAGGTAACAGAAGCTTCTAATTTGGCACTCTCGACACTTAGTTCTTGTTTTATTTATTCTGTTTCGAATTTAATGAAAAAATGTCATCAAACTTCCGCTATAGACAGGTTACGCTTTTAATTACATAAATTTTCTTTGCTTATGGAAATTTGATATTATACTTTTATAAAATTTATTTATGGGACGAAATGGGGGACTCGTTTTCAATTCTTCTTACACGTCTTCAAATCTTTAGAAATCCATTGTTTTTTTTTGTATTTTTATCTAAATAAATTTAAAATTTTTTCACTAAACAGTTTCTTACGGTGATAACGAGATAATTAATTGCAATTAAAATACTTTATAATACGACTCATTACATTACGAAGATTTGTCACGAACGCTTTACGAAGACCGCGAAACCGATACACGTAAAGTTGCATCGAACATTACCGAGTGCCATTAAGATTAACGTGCCAAAATGTAGCTTAATTAAGAACACGGGCGTGTGCAGAGGTGGAACGGGGTAGTTGCCCCACCCTGGAATCGGGTAAAAAACTGCACAAATTATAATAGTACCGATAAAAGTGTTTTTTAGATTCCTTACCCCCTCGATGCTCGAATGCAATATTGTATTCCATAATCTATTTGGGAAGTAATTAAATATAAATATATTAATGTAAATTATTTACCTTTCCCTGAAAAATTTTGTGCGCACACCCACGATTAAGAATATCAACCAAAGCATTTATTTATAATTCGATTCTTTATTTAAAAATTAAAATAAATAAATGACTCCTTCTAGGACCATCTCGTTGCACGAAAGAGTATATTTAATAGAAGTGATGCTTATTGGAATTGTTGCGGGAGTTATTTCTAGTTATTCGGCACTTAACGACATCTTTAAACCAGATGCTTTCACTCTCCCGTGTTACGTGAACTTAACTGCAGCTAGCAGTGGCAATTCCTGCGGACATTAATAGTAATTTTGCATTTCGATCGTAAATGTTACCAAAGAAATAACGAAATTTCGTGTATTTGGAAATAATAAATGATTTATATTTATTATTAATTTAATTCCGAATCGAATAAATACTCGAATAAATGTATCTCGATTATTTTGTAAAATAAAATAATATTTTATTATTATATTTCTCGCTGTTTATTAATTCGCATTTAACGCGTTCGACAAAGAAACGTATGCAAAATGTAATTTTTAAGATCGTGTCACGAATATTATAGATTTTATCTAATATTTTATTCAATTATTTTGTAGAAAACGATATTTTTAATTATCTAGAAGAGGCCCGAATTTATACATATAAGCTAAACAAGCCGCAGATTAGGGCCTCGTGTCTTAAAACTTACCAGGGTTCCTTTATATCTTATAGCTTAGGCCTACAACCGACGTAAATTGTGCCCCGTCTGGCATAAGATCTGTATTTATTTAAAGACGCTCTTTTCGAGAAGAAAAAGTTATTCGAATTTTATAAAATTTCCTATATTATAGAATAAATTAATATAATTTTATTTGTATAATCCTCAACCAATACATAATTTATACTTCTATAACGAAAATAAAAGACTGGAAACCTTCATTTCAATTATCCCTTGTAGTGTGGTTCTTAACCAGGGGTTCGTAGAGTTTTCGCGGGTCCGTGGACTCGGAGGATAAAAATCAATTTATTATCTAAATTTTATTGTTTGAAATTAAGTACCGTGTAAAGAAAGAGGCGCGTGTACGGTAAAACCTGTTCAAAACGGAACTCGAGTAAAACGGAAACCTGCCCAAACAGAAAAAATTACTCGGAACCGCGCGATTTTTCTGTTTCAGAAAACCTGTTCAAAACGGAAACCGGAAAAATGTTCGGTACCGTACATTCCGGTTTACACAGGTTTTACTGCATATATATTATTTTATACATTTAAAAACATTATTCCGAGAAGGCATCCGTAGAAAAAAAAGGGTTAAGAACCCTCCTCTCGGTCTGTAGGTATAATATTAGAAAACAAATGTAAACGTGCAAAGAATTTTACTTATAGAGAAAAGTATTAATCACTATCTTAGAAACTAAGACGTACATAATTATTAAATGCTTTATAAAATTTTATTATAGAGCTTAAAACGATTCTGTTTTCATTAGGAGTTAAAAGATGGATTTATAAAGCTCCAAATTAAAATTCTCTAAGTTTCTAGCCGCTGGCTAGAAAAGCTAATGTTTCAGCACAAAAAATACACTAAACCCCGATCGAAGTATCCAATAATGTATCATTTTTTTTAACTAAATTAAGTCTATATCTTTGTTCAATCTCGTGCTTAAGTTCTATGTAATTTTAGTTACGTACCAGCTAAAATAATAATAATAATAGAATTGATGATAAAAACGAGTGTATAGATAACCTGTCGAACATTTAGGATTATGCCAGAGTGTAGAAAGAATTGCTGAAATAAGTAAATTTAGCGAAAAGTCCAGAAGAGTGCAATTTCTTAATCGCATTCGACATTTTGATCTATTTATTTAAAAATAACGGAAATTAGCTGAGCGCGTTACTTTCGGACCTCTGATAAATTGCATTTCTGGCTCATTTTATTAATAAAATGCTTAGCATTATACAAATACTCGAGAAAATGAATATATTTTGCAAATCGGCGATTTGCGAGTGTTGTCGTGTATCGACATTCGAACGAGTAGGATGTAATTACCAGCGGTTTTTGCAAAGTTTGTTGGTAGATTAACCGAATACAACAGAAATTTTCTTTACAATGGTTAACTGACTGTTGGGCACACAATATAATGCGTTTAAATAGTTTTATAACATTATTTAAGATACAATTTCATTTAATTCGCATAAAATATACAATACGTTCATTTAAAAATAAGTAAGAAATATACAGTAAAGCCTGCTCAAAACGAAAACTTGCCTAATAGGTAATTCCGGTTTACACAGGTTTTACTGTATATATACAAAATGCGATGAAACAACGTTTTAATTGCCATACAAGAAAATTTATAAGGGATTAATATTGTAAAATCTCTTTAGAAATTAAATTTTTAAAAAAGTTTTGAAATGTTTAATAAAATTTAATTTATATTTAATTATTAGAATAGTTCATTTGCATAAAAATTTAATTAAGAATTAATCAATTACTTTTAAACATTCCATTTTAATTAAGATTGAATAATACATTTTCATTAATGAAGAATTAATTCTGGTATTTAGAACTTTCTTCTCCGATTACCGCGCATAAAAATTTAAAGTTTAAATACGTGGTAGAATGTCACATTGTTCTGTCCGCATTGTCGAGAACAATCGTAATTTGAAGAAAATAGAAGATTTCGACAAGACCGATTCACACCGGCAACAAAAATTAACACGAGGAGGGACGTATTCGTTCGATTGTCTTGTCGAGGTCAAACGCTCGATAGAAATGGTCGTTGACGCCGATTGTCGACTTAAATTTGTCGCCCGTTAAGCAAACGTGAATTTTTTAAATTGCTGAAATTCTTATATAAAGGATATTCGTAAATACAAGTTATAAAGTCTTTTACACACCGTCATCTGTATTTATTAATAACAAAATTAATTTGTTCGAGGAATACAAAAAGTGAATCGTTCTATCTTCTTGTACTGGTATTTATTTCTTAATCTTTTCCTCCCGTGGGCACCGAGACAGCCTTTTTACCATACCCATTGTGGATTTTCCGGGTGTTGAGGAACAGAGCCTGGACATATCTGGACAGACCACTCGTGAAAACTTCAAATTTGATGAACCCTGGCACTCAGATCTGACCGTCGATGCTATACCGGTTATCAACTAATCTATTGTTTTTGACAATTGAAATCAGCTCTTACAATCAAACTGGCTTCTGAAAACCCGTCGTTAAGCAGTCGTAAATCGGACTTGTGTTATTTTGTTCGTTTCTGTAAGTTATGGTAACGCAACACTTGGGCGAACTGCCTAGGGCAGGGCTGTCCAATTGGCGGCCCGCGGGCCGTATACGGCCCGCCAAATTATTTTTACGGCCCGCGAGTACATTTTACTATGAATAAATTTATGTTTCTAAATTATTATTATTAATATTAAAATTATTTTACTATGTGAAAATTACGGCCACAATGTTCTCATTAATATATTACGAATATTTTAAAGTTTTCTTTTTAGTATAAATAAAATATATTTTTAATTAACATAAACTGACTTTTCATTTATCAACCTTCTTGGCCCCCGAAATGTTTGGTGAAGAAAATATGGCCCGCGGGCTATGATAAGTTGGACAGCGCTGGCCTAGGGGATGCCTTCCGGGAGGTCTTTTTAAGGGAAACTGACCCCTATTTATGCGTTACAGACGTGGAGCGAGGCGCGAACCCACGACCGAACTGCCAGTGTTCTGGGAACGAAGATCGCTTGGCCACTGGTGGGCCTGACTTGTGTTATAAAATGTGGTTCTGTTCTCAAAAATACATTATGAACTATATAGTACTATATCGATATACAGTGGGTGATCGATTAACGAATATAATTCGTTCCAAGACTTTGTTCGCTACCCGAATTTTTCGTTAACCGATTATCGATTTACCATAGGTTTTTATGGGAATTTGATTTATTCGTTCCGGAGACCTCAAAAAATAAAAAATATATACTCTCTTACTACGTTTATTTATATGTAATAATAAAAATACATACAGACACAGTCTTGGATTTTTATTAGTCGTGTTTTTTCCGTTTGTGGGGGTATAGAATCTGTCTAATGTCGATCGCTTTTCTCTCTTTTTCAGGATTTTGCGGAAGTAATTAATACCATTGTAACCGTAGAGATCCCCAAGCCTATTAATCTCACCCCGGTTTGGATGCCATTCTAAGACTGTCGTTCTCATATCTCCCATTTTTTCAAAAGATCTTTAATATCGGATATCGGCATTAATCCCCTTTTTCGGAAGAAAACATATCTCGCCGAGTTTCTTCGTGTTCTTCATTCAAGAGTTATCCCCAGGAATTTTTTCGGGGGGTGGTCCGTCCGGATATGTCGGTTCTCGTCCCTCACCACCCGGCCGTCCCATTGTGGGCCTGGCCGAACCCATAATGGGCTTGCTGTAAGAGGCCCTCTTAGTGCCCACAGGGCGGAAAGAGTTACAAAAAAAAAAAGTATCACATAGTGAGGAACTAAAGGCTGTCGAAACCGCCCCTCGGTATTTTCAACAACAAGGTGCGTCGGTAACGGACTTACTGTTCCTTCGTCGTCTTCGTGACGAAGCGGCAAAACGCAGAGTGCAGTGCTGAAGACTACAGGACATTACGCATTTCTTTTAAAAAAGTAGCCAATTTTTGCAAAGTCGGCCGGTTAATTTTCATTATCGACAGCTTTATGCCTCATGAAGTTTTTCTGAGGAAACACTCGTACTTATTCTTATTTAACCCCATTCGCGATAACCCGGCATTTTCACAAACTCGGCCACCCGAGTTTTCGGGACTCTACTGTACACGTACGGCGCTGCTCCGCACTATATTTCCCGGCATCCCAGAATCGAGATAAATAATACGAACAATAATAAAATTTTAAGATTTATAAGTAGGCTTACCATAATATCGTAATATTTTTTCTCAAATCGGAACAATTCAATACGACAGAAAATAAATCGCCACCTTTAAAATACGACAATATATTTGAGGAAGTTCCTTCCACCGCTACTAGGCTGGCTTTACGTTTCTTCAAAACCCGATAATCCTTTTTAATTCATCGGGAAACGCCCAGTTTCTGGCATTTTGGAGATTAAATTAATTTAATGTAAAGTACAAAATAATCGGAAATGCCGACTAGCAATTTGAACTGAACTAAGATAGGAAATGCGCAACAACGATGTGCCGGTGTAAGTTTCGAGAAATCCTCGGGAATTTTTCGGCGATATATGTCGGGCCCCGTCCTTCGTCACCGGACCGTCCCATCGCGGGCCTGGCCAAGCCCATAATGGGCTCGCTTAAAGAGGCCATCTTAGTGCCCACGGGGCAGAAAGTTTTAAAAAACACGTAAATTAAAATCGACAATTAAAAATATTAATTGTTGAATTTTTGTCATTCGATCCTACTGATCTTTAGAACTAAGCAGACAAACACGAACAGTAACAAAAAAACTTTATTAAAAAGGTGAGAACTGTCACCGACATCCTCGGCCAACATCCAGGCAAAAACCCGCGAACTTTTCGCGCCTCCTTTTCACGTTGCCGGCCAACTCTCGTTGGCAAGTGTTGCCAGGCAGTGTTCGGGTATTCACGAAGAAGAATGTTCAAAATTTAATACTCGGCTCTCGTTTGTAAATTATTTTTTTTAAATAATGCAGAACGCACCACGAGAAGGTGACTGCGTAGTACGAATTCGTTTGAAATGGCCCACCAGTGGCCGAGCGGTTCCGTTCCCCGAACTCGGACTTCGGTCGTGGGTTGGAGCCTGGCACGAACGGGCTGGCGCCGACCCACGACCTAAACTTTAATGTATTATAATACTTTAAAGTTTATTAAAACAACAATTTAATTATGATTGTCAGAATTTTATATTTATAAAAATTATTTTCTTAAAACTGTTATTCGTCAATAACGAAATTTCATATAATCCACGACAGTTTCATATTTAATCACAAGCGCAACTTTTATCTACGATATCTACATCGTTTAAAATGAAACCATAATTGAAATACGTTGTTACGAAACTGACACCCGAAACCACGTTTGTAAAAATATTCCCATTCTCTATTCATAATTTTAAAAGCTATATCTTCGTGCGGTGGTCCGGCACGAAACCGTAACGTAGCAAAATCTTTATTGTCTTCGCAGGCAGTCGGGGTATATTCGGGAGTCTTAGATTTATTTATCAAATTAGGATAGAATATAATAAATTTATATCCTCGCACAATTTTTGGAGGAGGATTATCCGTGTCGTAATGAGTTTGATTGTACTTATTCCATTCGAAACCAGCGTGAACTCTATTGAAGTATCGCGGTTTTCTAGGTCTATATTTATCGGACCACAGATAAGTCTTTTCGACGGGAGTTTCGACATCAAAAACGGCTTCTTCGCCATCCATTCCTTTTCCGGCTTCTCTTTCGAATGCTTTTTCTTCTTTCGTTAATGCGTCTTCAACTTTACCGCTGCTCGCCAACTGCCGACGAACAAATTCCAATCGTCTTTCTTTTTCCGCATCCACGATGAAAGTTCCGGGTTCTAATTCGTCAAAAGATAACGGACGAGGACTATAATATCCATTAGCAATATATTCGTCCTCGCACTGTTTAATAGGATCACATTCTTCCATTTGAGAACTTCGGCTAGTTTCGCCCTCTTCGGAACTTTTATTCGATTCAAACTTTTTACCGGCCGCTTTCACTTCGGTAACCGAAGTGAAAGCGTTTACCGTAGTGTCCACCGTAGTGTATACTACGGTGGACTTTTCCGGGTTTTCTCCACGTCCGTAACGCCCGAATAGGGGCCAGTTTCCATTAAAAAACCTCCCGGAAGGAATTACTCTGGGCGTAACGATCATCGTAAACGCGTACAACTACTATTACATGACACTTTACCGAGGGCCGATATAGAAGCTTATGCCTAACCAGCCGATACGAGACAAAACATTTGAAATGGCTTCCTACCGCAGTAATTTGTTGTTGGTTTGTTCATCTTGATTTCCTAAATATACTTTTATTTGTTTTTCGTTACCGAAATATTTCTTCTTCTCTTTCGTCCCACGTTTATTCTCTTATTAAATTCCTACTATTAGTTCACACTCTCCCTATATATATTTACATATCTCGTTCAAATTTTCAATCGTTAATAAAATACTTTTTATTCATCCACTCGAGTTCGAATGCATTTTTTGAAACTTGTAGTGGATGACACTCGATGTTAATACAGTTTTTTCAAATATTAATTCATTAATACTTTAAATAGAGTTTTAGCAGTTTGTAATGAAAATTGAAATCAACGGGCAGTAGCTCAATCGGTAAAATGCGAGGATTTCGGTATTTTTCACGCGAAGGTGAAGAATGCGAGTAATTATTTAATAAAAAGTAACTAAAATAAAATTTTTCTTTGTTGACCTAAGTAGGAATTGACGTTAAAAATTTTTTTTAATGTTACTTGTTTTGTATCTTCTTTTTTGTATTATTTGTTTCTAAAATCAGGCAAAATTTTTTTGAAATTTTCGAGAAATCCGACAATGGCTCTTCATTCCAACAGAGAACAACTGCATTTTTATTGTCGGTTCGTTAACAATTACCGAAAAAGCGCGTTCCATTATTGTTCTTATCAATGGCATTGAGCTACTGACGTCACGTTATGTTTTATAAAATTTGATATACTCTTGACGCGTGGAATTTCGTAAAGTTTAATAATTTTTTTTTTTAATTTTTACTTGAATATTTAGAAAATTTTAAAGATTTGCCATTACATTCATAACGTTGCGAGCGATTTCATTTATCAGCAATGCGCGCGAGTGGTCTAGAAAAAATAAGCGTCTATTTCGCGCGGTTAGGCCGCAGCCAATCGGCAACGAATGATTGTTTGACGTCATTTTCTGCGTTTCCATAATGGCTCTCGAGATGTACAAAACTTTCACAGCCGCAATCGAGTTCCGTGCATCCCGAGGCCAAAATATATCAAACAGTCTGTACTTGTCACGGTTTGATGGAATAAGGCAGTGGTAGTGGGATCGAGGCGTAGACACGCAGAAAAAGTTTTGCTTTCGATAATAACCAACGGGAAAAAATAATGGTAAAATGCTGACACACGCGCAATATCTACGTTTGTTTGTTTTGTTTGACTTTTTATGGTAAACTGGTCTCTATTCAAGAATTACAAACGTGAAGAAAACTTATATTGCCGGCACGTTGGCCAGGCGCCAACCCACGACTAACTACCGGTGTTCGGTGGCCACTCGTCTATGCAGATACATCGAGTCGCAAATTCGTGTATTTCTACCGTGGGTCCATCCCTCACCACCCGAACGCCCCATTATGGGCCATAATGAGCTGGCTAAAAAGACTCTCTTAATGCCTTAGAATTTAAAAAGGCCCGTTTTAAAAATAGGTGTCGCAAACAGCGTAGACTACAGCGCGGGATCGATGTTGTAAGCGACGATACAACTCTGCTGAATTCAGAACGGGCCGATTCTCTGGGCTCGCTTAGCACGCGCCGCATGCTTAAGAGAAAATTTTGACTGTCGATATACTTTTTATTAGTGATGTAACGAATATTCGGTTACTACCCAGTATTCGGCCTATTCGGCCTATTTTTCGCTATTCGGCCGAATACCGAATATTTAATCACTATTCGGCCGAATATCGAATACCTAAAAACAGGAGTAACAAATAATAAAAACACAGTAAATTAATCATTTTGGTAACTTTTATTAATGCCGAAAATTAAATTATAATTATTAAAGTTAATAAGAAATAGCATCTAACTCTAGTATTAAATTATTTCGTAATTAAATATTATAATAGCGTTTATCTAGCCCGATATCTTACGGCATTGATGGCGTGTAGGTTAGAATGTATCGGGCATTAATGTTATTGTTTAGTTAATTATGTTATATTCGTATTCGCGTATATTTTAATATTTTTTACGATGTTTTAAAATGATTTACGAAACGTTTTATCGAAACTTATCGTATTTAAAGAAAGAATTATTTACCTATTTCTAGAAGATGAGTAACTAATATATAATTTATTTTATATATAAAACAAAGAACGAGCATTTTTCATTATATGCAAAAGATAACATTTGAAATCGTGTTAATTTTAAAAATATTGACAAAAACGATAGCGACAAAATATCACAAAACTTCACAAATAGAAAACCCCAATAATATATTCGAACTGTTCCACAACTGGGCAGAAACTAGACCGTACGTCCCCACTAAAGTATATCCTTAGGGCACTATTCGGTCTACAAATACGTAGTAAAAACAAAATTTTAGTGCTTAATTAAAGAGTTAAAAAGATCGATTGCAAATAAAATAACTTTTAGGTTATAACTTACATCTAAATACCAACAACTGCCAAATCGTATCGGGCTATTTACGGCTGTTACATAAATTATAAACCAATTTGGCCCTAGAGGTAGACATTAGGCTCCATCTCGTATTAACTGTAATAATTATAATTTAATTAATTAATTTAAATAATTTAGACCTACTGGAAGAAAAAATCGTAGTGACAGCGGGCAAATAGAGAGCAGGGTGCGCGATCCTTGCATAATGAGGTTTGCGCGCCAATTTTTGTACGTGCGTTAATCGAGCCGAATAGTTTGGCCGAATATTCGGCCATTCGGCCACGCTCCTGGCCGAATATTCGGTATTCGGCTGAGGCCGAATATACTATTCGTTACATCACTACTTTTTATACGAGAACAAATATGCCAATAATAATTTATTCTAACGTGTAAACTTTTTAATCATTTGTCTTCGCTTTTACGTTGACAGCCAGCGGCTAGCCGTTTTAAGTCAGTGACGTGCTTGCGGGAATTCGATCGTTCGCTCGTTTGGAGGTTTGCCGCGGCAAACGAGTGCGCGCGCGTGACGTCATTGGAAGCATCTAGCTCGGTCGGATTGTATCGAAAACTGGCGGAACCCAGTCAGAGTACGTGTATCGCGTACAGGGGCGGATCTACATAGAGATTAATAGGGCTTCGGCCCTGGGCCCCCAGGGTCGAGGGCCCACAAAAATTGAATTATTATCATAAAGTTTTAATACTTTTTCATTATAATATATTTCGTGTGTAGATATAATGGGCTTTATAATAGTCCATACTTTTTTATTCACACCGAATAACGTTTCGGCCTATTGCTAGAGATAGGCCTATTATTCTTATTATAACTTTTGGCATGCCCAAAAATTTTGGTCAGGATTGGCCCGATTCGGCATAATTTAATGAAATTCCATACGTCGATACCATTCTTTTTATAAATTACCCGCATTTCGTAAGGCGGTGCCTAATCCTACGCTCGTTGGCAAGAGCCATAAAAATCTAAACATTTTTTAGCCTCGCACCAGGCTACCTAGGTACGAAATGCGTGTATACTAGTGCAGAAAATAAGTGCTTTTCCATAGTGAAAACGCAATAAAAAATACCTTTTATTGGATTTTTTGGGGCGTGCATCGTCTATCTCGCACTTTTAGAATAAGGCATTGCAACGTGTCGCTTCGTCTCATTACGGGCAAAGAGAAGGGGTACTTCTCGGGAAGACGTTCTATAAAAAGTAGTCCACACTTAGGTGTTAGACACACCAAGGAAACCCCGAAAACGCCACGTTAATCGAGCGCGAATCGACGCGTTCGGTGGTTTCACGCATTCGGCCTCTGGTAGGCGAGAAATGAAAGAAAATCCAAATATATTCGTGGAAAAAGTCTATTTTCCTCCACGAAATTTATTTTAATTAGTTCTATAATTTATTTTTTTAGCATAAATACCACGTTATTGTGTAATTAATCAAATGCAACATACTAGAAGCACCACAGGACGGAAAGATTTTAAAAAAATCCATCGTGTGAAGTACTTTGAAAGAACGTAGTCTATCCTATAAATTTCATAAAGTAAAGAACTTTGAACAAAATTCTGATAAGCCCAAAATCTATTTAATGAAATTGGAGTAATTTCTTAAGAGAAAAGTGTTAATTTGACGTAGAGGATAAAAGAAGACAAGAGTGAAAGATATGGCGATAAAAATAAGGAAGAACAAATGGAGGCGAGCGAGACACGTTGAAAAAACAAATGATAACAGTAGACAAAGAGAGTAACCGAATGGACTGTAAGAGAATGGAAGAAGGAAAGAAGAAGACCAGAAAGATGACGGAATGATCTCAATGGAAAACTCGAAAAAAAAACAACGGAAGAGATCGGCAAAAGAAAGGAGAGGCTTATACGCCGAAGTGAATATTTACAACCGACGACGACGATATCGAAAGGCAGTATTACCATTTAAAACACTTCTCCCGTACTTGTATAGACGGCCGGATGGCAGCCTACCGCTGTGGGGGACCCGGGATCGAATCCGAACGGGTCGAATAATCCCCAGGAATTTTTCGGGGGGTGGTCCGTTCGGATATGTCGGGCCCCGTCCCTCACCACCCGGTGGCCCCATTGCGGGCCTGGCCGAACCCGTAACGGGCCTACTAATGGAGGCCCTCTTAGTGTCCACGGGGCGGAAAGAGTTTAAAAAAACCGTACTTGTATGAATCACAATGAAAAAATAGATGCGGAAGAGTAAAGCGGAAGGTGGAAAATGCTCGTAAGCTAAAATCAATAAGTTAATTATAACCGAAATCCATAAAGATGAAAAATAATAATGTTTTCATCTTCCTATTTATCTTAATTTATATTAGAAAAGTAGAAGACTTTTGAAACGTATTTAAAGTTAAGTTAATCATCGATATTTAAGTAAACTTAACAAACTTATTGATTTCAAAATAGGTTTTTCCCCATTTTTTAAACTTATAAAACAAAATAAACAATTCATTGCCAATAAATTAGCCAAAAAGTGACATTTCCTGAGTAGAACAAATAAATAAATAAATAACTTCAACTGCCCTTAGTGTCACGTTACTCTTCTTCTTCCTCGTTAAGATATAAAACAAAAATCAATTTTCCATCATTATTTTAGGTTATTCGTATTCAAAAAACACTCCGGTATTTAATGAATAGAAAATTTCAAATTTAAAGCCTATCGTAAATTAAATTATTAAAAATGTTTTACGTAATTTACAAAAATGGACGTTCGGCCAAAAGTAAGGCAGATTTTTTTCAAATTAATTAAATTATAATAAAAATAAGGCATAAATCAGCGCTTCGTGCCCGTCCTCGAAAGCCCAGTTCCGTGTGAAAGATCATCTAAAAAAGCAATAAATTTACAAAATTTTCTTTATTAAAATTTGAATGAACAGAAAATAAATAAATTTAAATACTATAAAGCGTAAACACGTACTGCGCACCGGAAAGTTTTCACCGTCAATTTAATTATCAAAAAAAATTAATTAATAATTAAATAGAAATTATTTAAAAAATAATAAATGAAATGGGAAGTTTAATAATTAAAATAATTTTCGAAAGAAATAAATAAAAAGTAGCGATGAAGACGAATTTTAGTCGAGTTAATACAACCACATTCCACAGGTGAACTAACAGATGGTGTTTTCTTTGTCTAGATCAGCAGAACCTTGAAGGCTGTGTGTGAGCTTGCACATGTACTACCTTACAGTCTAGTTTCCTGGCTGGTTAGCCGGGGGGTTGGCGAAGGGGAAAAGCTAACGACCAGTTTTTGAACCGTAGAACCTAACCTGCGAGTGTACTTAGAATGGCAAAACTTTCACTTCGACTATCGGCCATGTTGAAACCAATGGGACAATGACTGACAAAATTACCTATAAAACAATATAATTAATTGGATAATCGACGTAAAAATAATGTGTTGGATATTTTCTGCAAATTTTCTCGCCATTTTCACTTAAAGCACCGACAGGTGAGTCTTATCTCGTGTACCGTATATAATAATAAAACCATTGATTTTATATAGATTTAACTAAGCTTAAGACGGGGAAAAATGGTTAGATTAAGCATTAAAACGTGCTTAAATTTCGAAAAAATTACGTATAAATGACGTTTAAAACGTTATGTAATTGTTTTAAAAGGCGGAAGGAAGCTAAGTTTCGAACGTCGTTACGCGATGACTTTACTAGAAAAAATCCGTCTCGTATGTTATCTCCACTACATAATTACAATTAGTGTAACGATTAGTTAAATATAATTAAGAAAAATGCACGAAATTTTCATTAGAGAAGGTGAAATTTCGAGAAATATATTGGCAATTTTGCCTTTCATAAGGGTGCATCTGTTTACCATTAAAATCTAATTTACTCCAGATATTATTTTTCAATGTAAATTCGATTAGAGAATCTAAGAAAAAAGGAAATTCTCTTTTCCCCTCTTCTTTATTTTCTAAATCCGTAAATGATTCAATTTCTTAGAATCGTCTTTAAAAATTACTTGTAAAAACGGCAGCATCCACGCCGGTCGGTGTCGCTTACATCGCCTATTTGATATTGAAAATGCTTCCTCTTCTTTTCCTTTGTCTAAAAAATTACTTGTAAAAACTCCAAACTCCGAAAGCTTACTTAGTTTCGTCCTTTTTATACCAATTTTCCCTCCACTTTTTAGGGAGAATCATTTTATAATAGAAAATTCTTACCCCCTTTTATCTTACCAGTGTTTTGATAACTTTAATGAACAGATATGGACATGGCTCGCAGCTAAGGGCGTAAATTCCAAAGATACTTTAAAGCTGCCATTCATATAAAGTACCGGATAACTGATGCTAAAATTTTTTTTAAACTCTGTAGTAAATTTATAATTTTATTGAGTTTTTAAATTTAAAGTTCCTCTTTTATAAATTGTTAGAATAAATATAAATAAGCGCAATTTATTCGCTTATATTTACAACCAATACATTCATTAAGGATATGATTTTCTAATTATAATATATGATAGAATATGGTTTTACTCTCTCAAAGTTCTAACGTTAGCCAGGAATATACTTCGAACTTGTAAAAAAAATCTGTATATCTGCATGGATATACTTGTAGTTTCTAAAAAACCTATACATTGATTGTAGAAATAATAATTCTACTAAGAAAAACTACATATTATCTATAAATACAGTCCTTCGAGCAACAAGTAATATATTAACTTAGATTATAAATTTTTATATCAACTGCGAGGATGGTTTTATCTTGTAAAACAATGTATATATTAACTTTAGATATAATTTTACCTTTAAAAAATCAGTGTATTTACTATAAGTATGATTGTAACTTGTAAAAAATCTATACACAAAGTATAAGTAAGGTCGTAGCTTCTAAAATATCTACATAGCATATTTGCAGTTTATATATAGATTTTTAAAAGCTACAATTAGCCATAGGTATATTTCTAGCCGCTAAAAAATCCTATAAATTAACTGTAGAAATGATTATTCTATTAAGAAAACCGTATGTTAACTATGAATACAGTCCCAGTTCCGAGCAACATCAATGTATTAGCTCGTAATTTTATTTCCTAAGAAAACAATTAATTAATATAGATTTGTTTTTATAAAAAATTCATTAACAGAATTTTTTAAAGGAATTAATTTCGAAAATTATATAATTGTTGTTACCGCTATTTAATTCGCTTCTATTATAAGTAGCGTACAATTTATTATCAAAAAATATCCAAAAAAGTACTGGAAAATTCCGAAATAAACGTTTAAAACGATATTTGAAAGCTACAAAAATCGATTTTGTATTTAAAAGAATTAATTTGTAAATATATAAATATGTATATTTATAGATCCAAAAAATTGGAAAAAATATGAATTCTTTCGAGTCCAAACATTAAATTGGAGCTTTTCTTTTTAAATATTTTTCTAGCTGCAAATTGGAAATTCTAAACTGAGTTCTGGTCAACATGATAAGATGTTATGTCAACAGATATCTTCCAGATCACTATCACCCCCAATGACGTTACCGTGCGCTATTGGTTCCTTTAAATGACGTCATCGGCGGGTCCTAGTCGGATTTGGGAGGGTAGTAATTGTATACAGTGATTGGCACGTGAGACCCAACATTGAACTGTTTACATGGTTCGTTCTGGTGGGGGATTCTCGTGTCGCCATGACAACACATCCTCATTGGGTGCCAATGGTTGCTTCGTCCAATTTCTTAACTATGTAAGTACTTTTTTTTTAAATTTAAATATTAAAAAGATTTAAAATAAATAAATTTATATTTAAAACATTTTGAGAGGAAAAAAGTATTTTTTTGGAAATTTTTTGGGAAATTTTTCAATAGCCATCTGGTATGTAAAATATCGATTTGTTTTATATGTCAGATGGTCACTAAATTTCCACCATTATTTTATTGTTTAATTATAAAATTTTGTAGAGAGAAAATATTTTTATTCTCTAAAAGTTTTCATTTTTATTTATTTAAAGCTTAAATATTAGAAAAATTTGTTTCTTTTCGTTACTTAAAGTAGTTAAAACATCAAATTTTTATCTAAAAATCGCGAGTTTTTTCCGGAGACGACGTCTGAAGTTTGAGATTTAAAAGTTACAAATCCCATTCAATCGACTATTTTATTCTGCCCACTCCCACTTACAAAAGGGACGTTTGTTTTCTGTTTTATCTCACAAAATCTTCAAAAAAATGAAAAACGTGACAGTTCTTTTCCTTACGTAGATTTTGTATCAATAAAAACAAATTTAAACGACATATTAATTTTATGTAAAGTTTTTCTTTAAACATCTCAAAATGAAGAGAAAAAATATTTTAAAAAGTCTTCCTTTTTAATCCAGAAATAACACAAAAATTAGCCAATTTTTGCTTCAAAAAAGCTTAAAAAAGTTCAATTTCACATAAAAAATTCCAACTTTTGCATAAATTCATTCAAGAATTCGACTTTTATTTGGAAAAAGAATGCAAATTATTGCGTAGAAAATTAATAAAAGAGAAATTCGGATTTTTAATTAAAGCATCCTAATATTTTGTGTCTAGAAGTTAGGACTTTTTATACATTGAAAAAACACATTCTACAAAATAATAATAATAACAAAAAAGAAAGGATTGTAGTAAAATTTTGGCTGTGAAATGTAAAAAAATGCAATATTTGTCCCATTAATGTGTTTAATAGGCCTATACAGTGAAGTTTTAAAGGAAAAATATTCGTTAGTAATTCGACGAGAAACAAGAGTTATAAAACATCAAATTTATTAGACGATTTTTTTCTGATAAATTCGATGCCATTGATCACGTTTGCGATTCCGAATAAAAAACACTTGGCTAAACCCACCACACCCATAAAAATGACCAGTCGAATATGCCATTAAGTTGACACAGAATAGTCGTTGGTTCTTATCTCCCGGAGCGGCACCGACTAATTTAACATATTTAAAACTAAAAAAACTGCCACAAAATGAATTTTTTAGACATTTTCATTTAAAAAACCCGCTCGAAATGCAATTTCGAATTAATTAAACGTTTCACTTTTGCGTCATTTTCGGCAGGGTGGAATTGCATTCTTTTCTGACCCAATTTACCCGATTTGGCATGGGTTTTAACCTTAATACAATGGATACGAACTTAAAAATTATATCAAATTTATTGTTGTATTTTAGGTCGACATTTTAGTAAAGAGCCTGACGGAAAAGTTCGGATTTTTTTAGATGACAAAAACGTTTTTGTCCTCTTTTCTGTAAAGACTGCTAACAAATGACAACCACCCATTGCTCTAATATAAAGAATAAGGTAGTGGGGTATGTATTAATAGTTGCGTGACCTTCATCACGGAAGGATTCGCACGAATGGTAAGCTAGCAATCGCTTCTTATAGCGAAACTAATGACGAGTTGCAGACTTTGTCGAGTCTGTCTGTATGTAAGTCCTATACCAATCGCGGCTGGAGCCACGTAATGCGGTCGAATACAACAGTATAATAAAATTAGTTGGCTTTTACGTGGCTTTTGTAAGCTTTGTAATTGTTAAATTTATGTCTGTATATGTTAAATGTGTCGTAATCACCCCTACTAATCTCGTATAATATTCTTATATCCTGTGATTTCACGTAGATGTAATCGGATAAAATTGTCTCGTTCGTAAATAATGGTCTCTCGTAGTTATAGTCGTACGTTAATTTACTCGCGCGCAGTAGTTTCTTACAGTCACGCGGTATTTTCACGTAGATACAGGCTAGTAACGTAAATACTGCGTGTGACTACTGCGTTGTATAAGTTGTATAAAGTAGTCATACGCGCGTACAATCGCACGGCAGATCCCCGCAGAGTCTCTAACACTCGTAAAGACAGTTACACGCGGCAAGTTTACATAGATACAGAATAAAACATAGGCATAATCACGCAATAAACTCTGTTCGCCAGTACTACACTAAATATCCTGCGCGTACACGCTATTTAGTCACTACTTATAGAGCCTTTACGCTTTACTTTCAAAGATATTTCGTGCCGAAACTAAGTAATAATCTGTCGAGTTAACCGAATTCTCTTACGGGGGCGTCAAAGCCAGCAGTTGAAGCGTGTCTTAGGGTGATGTCATTTATGTCGAGCGTGTGGACGGCATTACTCTGGGGATTGTTTTAACGTCGACATCTTCCGTTAGAAAATTATTTTTAAAGTAGAAAGAGAATTAAATATTTAAATGTGTCGCCGTTATAATGTAATTACGAGTGATTCCGGTGCATTTGATTTTTTCTAAATGGCGAATTTAATTGTGTTCCAGTGCAGAAGAATGCGATTGTATTTGCCACGAAGAAATTACAACCGATTCCTGTTGTTGTCACGGTCTACAATACGTTAAAAACTTCTATAATAATAAAATATCTGTAAGTCAACTGGAAGAATTTGATGGAATTGAAGACATTTTGGCAGTCAGGTGAGTGCTTTAAAGTGTTAAAAACGCCCGAGAAATTGAAAAATGTGCCAATTAACCGTTTAAAAATATTTAAAACATATTTAATTTGCAAATTATAATTTCATTTCTCCAATTTTTTAAATATTTTTCCTGTAAAAACTTGACTTAGTCAATGATTACCATCTGTTAAAGAATGTAATCAGTTACATTGCAGCGAAGAAATGAGAAATTTATTAATCCCAAGAGACTAATAAAAATCGTATCCGGAAGATAAGAAAACATATAAATTAATAAAAGAATAAATAATTTAAAGCACTTCTTTACTTAATTAGAATGCCTTTAAATAACGTGATCTTATCGGAGGGGGGGTACCCAGTAATTAACGAGCTTATTATCGAAAGAATGGGAAATTTTGACGACATCGTTGATTTTTTAAGCGCTACTTTTCTAGAAATATTAATTAATTTTATGCAATCTCCGTAATTCGTAGTCAAAATGTTGGGTTAAAAGTTCAATTTTTTTGAACAGATTTTTTCAGAAAATACATGGCGCCATCTTTTGAAACGATTTAAAAATACAAAATATTTGTATTTTATTTTGTAAAATTAATAAAATAATCACAGAATTAAATATTTAAATTACTTTTTACAATAATAATAATTATTATTTATTTATTAACTCGAGTAATGGACTCGCTTTTCAATTCTCGTGGACTCGTGAAATTCAATTTTATAAACAGCTCTAGAGATTCTCCAGCTTAAAAATTGATTTTTATTTCTTGCAGTAACTTGAAGAATTTATGCTTTTTTTAAATAAAAAAGCAATATTATTGATTTATTAAACCGGCAGTAGCTACGACATTAATTTCTTACCTATAAATCCTGCCTTTGAATCATTTATTTTGTATCGGAGTTCAAAATTCATCGACTGTAAATGCCGAAATCGGTTTGGATTAGATCTTAATGTCAGACAAACGTCTAAAGGAGCTAAAAATTTTAAATTTATGTTTATTAGTTTATTTTTTCCAGAAATAATGAACATTTCGTGGTAAATCTTTGACAAATTCTAAATTGCTTCTGAGAATTTACATTTCGTAGTTCTTTAGGATAGAGCAAAGGATTCTTAAATCATTCTCTCGGATTAAAGAGTATCTTTGTCTGATATCGTAAAGATGGCCTCCACGGGATTCCTAAATTACAAGGATTCTCAAACGACACTGAAATTCCTTAAAGAACTCAAATCTAAAGAGAAGAGTTCTTTTGAGGAATTTTTTCTTCTTGCCAAGAGCTCCTCAAAGAACTCAAACTACACTACATTTGAGGAATTCTTCTCTTTAGATTTGAGTCTTTTAAGGAATTTCAGTGTAGTTGGAGTCCTCCGAGAAACTTCAAAGAGCCAAGTTCTTTCGGAGGAGTTCCTTGTTCGTGAAATTTGAGGAATTCTTCGCTTCGCTCTCGCAAAGAACTTAAATATCCCGAACAGGAAAATTACCACAGGTGATAAAATAAAGAATTTTTGTTTTTTTCTGAACTCATCTTTGTGTCGATAACCGAGAGCTATTAATAAGTTATATCCAAATAGACAATTTATAATAATATCCCGAATGGTTCTTTCGGTTAAACCCGAATCAAAATATTTCAACAAGCTCTTAAATTACGAAAAGCTTCAAATGCCGTAAAAATGATAAAGAGCTTCAAAGAACTCTTAGATCACAATGGCTCTCCGAGGAGTCCATTTTTACGAGCAAAGAATTCTTCGATCTACGGGCACAGATGCGCGAACACTTAACACTAAGAGTTTCGTCTTCAAATACGAGTAACTAGTCAAATACTTCTTAGATTTAGAAATATGGGATCTTTAAACATAATTTATGAAAAATTGAAAGCTAAATATCCACTGCAATTCGGATTTTTCTAATGTATAAATATTTCATCCAATGAAATGCACGAAATGTCATCGGAGCGATTTTATTTGTAATTCGAAGCGCACAAAGGAAATATTATTATATACGATTTTAATAACATTATATAAACATACTTTATATAATATTATTAAAAATCCAATTCTTTTTATAGACTTGCCAGCTCTTTACAGTTTCTGCACGTCTTACCTCTTGAGAAATTCGAAGTAAATTGGAATTTCAATCGGTTGTATCACTAGCGAAATGACATCTTTCTCTTCGGCTAAATTTGACTTTTTTAACTTTATACGTATTTAAAATAGTAATTTCTAACATAAGGAATTTGTCTGTGTGTTTTTAAATTCTTAATGAGTATGCGAAATTACGTGTTTAATTTTGTGAAGTAATTTACCTAAACGTGTTTAAGAACCAAGTTTCTTACTTAAAATATATTTATGATATTAGCTATAAATGAATAAGAAATATACGGTAAAACCTACGTAAAACGGAAATTTAGTTACGTACAAATTTAAAATGATTAATTTTAAAGATCGGCAAGGAGCAGCCGGCAACTTATATCCAATCTTAGAGCCTGATGATAATTCTAGAGCCTTTCTAGATTATTTTAAATTCTGGATTCTTTGTTAGAAGATATTGCATTTTTCACAGATTACTTTTTATGTCATTTACCTTCGACTACTTTTCGATATGTCCTTGAAGTCACCGCTGCGTTGTCCTCTAAGAGTTCTGACGTCGTTTCTGAAGTGGCGACGTCTTATTATTGCTTACAAAAACATTGCTTTTTTTATTTAAAAAATTGGCCTTTATCTACAATTATCTTCCAAATATGCGCAAGTGCATTACATAATTTAATATATATTTACGAATATTGATGAGCGATGACGACAAAGAAAAATCCTTCGTGATTCCAGATAATAATGGAGAAAAACCACTTCTCTGTGATGAGTTTGATATAATATACAGAAAATATTTTTAAAATACACTTGTGTACTCTTCTAATTAATAATTATGACGGAATTAATCCAAAACGGAAGAAATTCTTCAGAACGGAGCGATTTTCTATGTTAAAAGAAAACCTGTTCAAAACGGAAAAATATTTGCTACCCGCGATTCCGGTTTACGCAGGTTTTGCTGTATTTATAAAATTGACCATAGAGAAGATGAAGATGCCAGGGAGATCGATTCACGCGTAATTCACCCGTAAAAAGGCGAGTCACGTGACTAGACTAAAACTGTAAATAAGGGAGAGTAACGTCTCATTTCCACTTCTATATATCGATTTACAGTAAAACCTGCGTAAGCCGGAATCGCACGGCACCGAATATTTTTTTTGTTTTAAAGGAGTTTCTTTTTTTAACATTGAAAAACGCTCGGTTCCGAAGAATTTCGTCCGTTTTGGGCAGGTTTTACTATAAATTTTCAATTTTTAAACTTTCTTCGTAATGTTTAGATTATTTCTCCTAGGTAACTGCACGGGATAGGTAATTCAAAATAATTTTTTCAAGCGAATCTACGCACTTTCAGTTTTTGATAGTTTTATTTTCCTGCACATTTTTAATTATTCAAATTAAAATTTCTGAAATTTTTATGAGGATTTAACGAATAAATTATGTGTATAGGAAGGAAAAAAATAAAAAATAGGAAATATTTTTCCACCTAATCGATTTTCTGCTAGAGGAAGTGATACAGCAACAAACTCTCCAAGTATACATATAAAAGCAATACAGTAATCTATTTATATGTATCGACTACATTCGTTCTTTCTTCATTTATTTTTTTCTAGAGGTTTATATTCATAGAAAAAAAACATCAAAAATATTTTTAAAATTTTATAATTAGGATCAGAAAATATATTATAAATTAATGTTTAAATATAAAATATTTTTAAATCAAATTTTTTCCATTAGTATCATTGGAATCGAGGTTTTTTTATGGTGAAGAGATGGAGAAAATTTTTAAATTATTTGATATAAATGCTGAAATTTTGGAGATACTTTTAGTGATCCTTAACCTCCTAAAAGGATTTCTTAGCACGCTAAAGGCATTTCTTAATTCTCTAACAAGATCCTTTTAATATACGTTTAAAAAATTAATTGTAGGAATGAAATTTAATCGCGATCGAATAAAAAATTCCCGAAAACATTGGGAAAAATTAGAAAAAAATAGAGGAACAATGAAAAAATAAAACTACAAGAAAAACAAAAAAATGCATAAAGCATCACAGAAATACAGTATATATATATTATAATATTAAATATTAAAATATATCAAAAATTATTGTGGTATAGTCGTAATGCCCGGCTGCAATTTCTAATCGTGTTTTAATTTTAAAAATCACGTGACTTCTGGTCTAGACCGGAAGCTCTTATGTACTTAATCTGGTCCTATGCTTTCCATATCTGGTCTCGATTTTCATCCGTCTGAATATTAACGAAGGACAGACGACGATCAATCTGGAAACTGCAGCTCAGAAATAAAATTCGGTCAAACCTCCGAACAACGGCCACAGAAGAGAACACAAAAAGTAGTCATTGTTCGGAAGTTGTTTTGTACGCACTTTTGTTTAAAAAAATTTCTGAAAAATGGTCGCCCGGATAACCGAAGATACAAAAAACAATACATAAAATGAAAAAATAAACGGTAAAACCTGCGTAAACTGGACTCGCGCGGTACCGAATATATTTCCCGTTTGGGACAGGTTCCACTCTCAATAAATTCAAGTTTCCTGTCTTTTCGCTTACAGAACTTAAACATTTACATGAAAAAAATGGAAAATTTTCAATTTTCTAAATGAAAATATCGTTTTTGTCAAGCGATAAAAGAAAAAGGCCAAAGTTTTTTATGTGTTTTTGCCCTCTCGTTTTCTCGCAACTTCATTATAAGATCGAGCCGATAGCTTGATCGAAAAATAAGACACGAGTTGATTACATTAAAGCCAGAGACCAATCTTAAATGAAAATATATTGAACACAAGATATAACCATTTCCTTTTTTCCTGACTTAATTAAGATCGACATTTTATTCTTTTCTTTACCATAACAAAAGCTTATTTGATTTTAACAAAAATATTATAATTATTTATTTCTTTGTATAAATAAATCATCCGACATTATCAACTCCAGATCTTCCCCTTCTGATATTGGATAAATGTAATTTTTGCGTATTTTTCTTTGTCTAAACTTCGGTTTTACTTCGTTGGCTTCTTATTTCTACGTTTTACTTTGTTTCGTGCTTCATTATTTTCATTCAATAACGTTTATTGATTTTATAGAAAAAGTAGTAAAGGAAACAATTCGTCGTCCGTACCGTCATTTCGCTTCCACGTTGGCAGTTGGAACAATGTCGCGCTCTCTGTATTTCTCGTAGATTTGAGTTGTTATGAAAATATCAGAAGCTCCTCGAAATTATTTTTAGATAAAATTAAATTATAAGATATTAAATTCTTAATTAATTATATAATTTCTTAAATTATAAAGAAAATATATTAAAACATTTTTTACGAGTTAAAGTGTTACAAAGTTAATAATAAAATAATTTGGTTGATTAAATTAGAAATATGTTTATTATTTACTTAAATTAAATTTTTATTTTAATAATTTTGACTTTTATCGAATAATTATAAAAATTACATACTTTTACCTTTTTTTTTTTTTTTTTAATCATCATTTCACCTCCGCGTTAGTAAGCGGCACGAGTCAATTAGGCGCGAGCACCACAGGTAAACGTGGATGCGGGTTAGTGCAATAGATAAATTATTATTATTTTAATATTAATAATAGGAATTATTAAAGACTTTCGAGAAAATTCTAATAAATGAAAACAAAAATTGAAGCAGCAAACAGGGAAGAATAAAAATATGACAACTAGAACAACAAGTGTTGAAAGAGCGCAAAATAGCTTAGAACAATAGAAAATGATTAGGCTTTTTTATAAGTTGATAAACAATGAGAAAAAATAGAGGCAATTGACAAAAATAATGAGCGAAAAACGTTCTTGAGCCATTATAAAAAGAATGAGAGAGAAATATCTGTCCGTTGACGCAAAATAATTGAGAACTTTTAATAGTTACCACTAAAATAGCGTAGAAGTAATTAAAGTTTTAGTAAAAACAAATAATAATAAATAAGCTCGAGATAATTTAGTGTTTCGCCATAACCTCTTTCATAATTCAGCGCCATTTTTGATTCATCGTCTCTGTCGTTTGTTACTTTATGTATTATTTCTGATGTATTGTTTCGCACGTTGGCATTATTGCTTACCTCTCAATACTCGTTGTTTTTACCGTTATCTATTTTCGATTCGATACCACTCGTCACTTAACTCTTTTCTTGTACTGTTTTGTCACCCCGACACTACACTTTACTTTATTCGCGTTATTCTTGTATACGTTATTCTTTTACTGCGCTCTGTTTCTATTGTGAAACGGAGTACGGTAAATCTGCTTTCTGCTGTAACATTAAAACATTTCACTTACCGAGACAGTATTTACCTTTTGGTCTCAACAGTCAATGTTCTTATCGTGCGCCATTTTGTGTCCTCCATAATACCCGTCGCTGTATTCTAACGTATCACTGTAACTTTGTTTTTACTGTGCCCTGTTTATGTAGTGTTTTACCGTATTCTTCTTTGTTTCCGTATTCACCTAGTAATCACTATTTTTGTCGTGCTAAATTATGCTCAATACTTTGTCCTACAATGTTTCGAAGCTTAACAACACTCATTACTCTTATTGTTTTATATATTAGTTTTACTGTACATTGTTTATTCTGTTTCTTATTTTGCTGTGCTCTCTATTTTTAGAGCCTTATTTTTGCTGAGTTTTCTTTTTCATTTCGCCTTGTTCTTGCTAGGCTCTTTCTTCTATTGTACCTTTTTTGTTTTTTTTTTTCTTTTTGCTGTGTTCTCTCTTTTACTGTGCCCTGTTTGATTGTTTTATTTTTGCTGTTTACTTTTTTATCTGACAAAACTCATTACTCAACAATCACTATTCTGTCGTTCTTTATTTTATAATAACACACTGTTCCTGTCATACTATAAATCTTACTTATAATTAATTTTATTACAAATAAAATTCTAGAAAATACTTCTTGTAACAATAAGATATAAAAAATTGAAACACAAATCAAATAATTAATGAAAGAGCTGGCCACAAATAATGTCAAAAATGAAAGAAATTACAGGTATTTACAGAAAATAAATAAATAAAATTGAAACATAATTATTTAAAGAAAACTCTTGGCTTCAAACTAATATGAATAGTGTTTTTAGAAGATTAGTTATACGTTTTTACGTATAAATTTATTCAAATAAAACAGTAAGAATTTAATAAAATATTTATAGACTTATTTTTGAATAATAAAATAATACAATATATAAGACAAGGGATGAATTTATACGTAAGTAATTATATAAAAAATTTAAATTTAAACCTTTCAATTACTTGTGAATTGAACAACATTTACATTAAATATAAATTTCCATAGAAGAGATATTTATATGAAAATAATATAAAAAATTAAATAAACAATTTATATGTATTTTTAATAATAAAATTTCAGATATAATCCATAACATTAAAGTAAAAGTCCATTTAAAAAAATATTGGATTACGTTCTTAAATTATTTATTTATTTTTCCAATTGCATTTGCTGTTATTAATAATACAAGTTCTATAAATTGCATTAGAGTTTATTTGACTTTATTTGATAAATAAAATAAAGTCTTTCTCGTAATAAGTAGATTTGATTTATTTTTAATCGAATTTTTTAAGTACTTTTCATACTTTGAAAGGTCTGTCTGTTTGTCTATAATTTTCTTTTTAATTTTCTGTTTGTCTGTCTCTCTCTTATAGAGCGCACATTTGTTCCTTTTTGTATACATTTCTCTATTTCGTATGCGCATCCTACACACATCTATCTCTTATACTAACAGTAAGTACATTTATTTATATTTATATACACACACACACGTACATTTAAAAAAATTTTGTGTACGTCCCGTGTATACAATTGCCTATGTCAAAAAAGGTCTGTCTCGTTTATTTGTAAACGCGCTCGAGCGTGTAGGTTAGTGTGTAGGCGTGTGTAGGTATATCTGATACACGCACTTCACCTTTTATTATATAAACAGTTACTTAAAAACTTTACATTAAGTTATTTGTAATTCGAATGATGTTTTCGTACACAATTTGTCTTTTCTTAGAAGCGTTAAAAATAGAAGTTTCACTAAAATATTGTTGTTTTTGATAAAATAAATGATTTTACTGTATTTTTAGCCAATTATTTAACCGAAGAAAGCTGTGATTTTTAATTATTTTGTGTTCAATTTTATATCAAAAGGTATAAAAATATGTACAATGCACTAAAATTATTTCAAATTAATTTAAATCGCTTAAAATGAAATAAGGCCGATAATTTTCGAGCGAATCCTTTCGTAAGGTGCCGATTTTCTACAACAAATGGCTGCGAAAATAGGTAAAGATCATTTTAAAATGGTTTCATTTAAAATTAACGAGTTTTGGAACAGAATTTCGGGTCTTTTTTTAATAAATTCCGAAAGATTTTGTGGATATTTAGAATGTATTACACAGTTCGTGTATACAGAAATGTCAACAATAGACGATTTCAATTACAAGATGGAGACGTAAATATAGTTCGTTGAACTTTAGGTACTGTATCAATTTCTCCAAAGAGTCTGGACAGGTTGGCGCTTTGTACGTTATTTATCCAACACTATCTTGTTGTAGATATAACCTGTACAGTGTTAGATGGGAAGAGGGACGAAGATAATCTATTTACTTCACTCAAATATGTATCTCAGCCATCAATTAATATATAACGTTTGTTATCTTTTGATACGGAGATTTTAGAGTACCGAAAGTACTTTTGTTGACAAATACTATAACTCTCGATATTATGTAGTTTACTGTTATTAATTTCCTTTTATTAATTACACTAACTACTATACGTCCTTTCGCCCAAGTAATATTTTAAATAGAGACGAATGTATTATCTGATGGGAAGTGATGCGAAGGATAAATTGTACTTTTTCAAAGGATTTTCTGCTAAATTTGGGGATGGGAAATTTTTTCTGAGAAATACCGACGAAATAGGGGCTTTTAGATTTTAGTTGGATGCTGACATCAAAGGATTACGATGGAAATTCCAAATTTCTTCTCCGTCTGACGATGCCAACAATAGATACCAACACTTATCTGTAGGTTTTTAAATGTATTTTTTAAAGGTTTTTTAAACGAAAATTAATATTACTTATAACAA
This sequence comes from Centruroides vittatus, assembly GCF_030686945.1. Classification (NCBI taxonomy): domain Eukaryota; kingdom Metazoa; phylum Arthropoda; class Arachnida; order Scorpiones; family Buthidae; genus Centruroides; species Centruroides vittatus. The sequence continues at coordinate 1,811,065 of NW_027122237.1, read as the reverse complement.
AATGTATTAAAAATCAATACTACTAAGATAATATTTTATAAGTTTTTAGAAATTTTTAACTGGAAATTTTAATTTATGTTTGTAAATAACTCGTAATTTATTACGAGACGTTATGCAGAAGAATTCATAAATTTCTTTGAAAAATATGTAATTGTAATCATAATAATTTTCAAAATAACAAACTGATTTTTATATATTTACGTTTAAACAATAATAACAAATATATTTATTTATATAAATATTAAAAGAACTGCATTCTTTAACGCTAAATGTTAAACGTTCTTCAGAAGTTCTCAAACAGACGAAAAATTAATATCAATTATGAATTATGTCAGATATTTGTAAAAATTGGCCGAGTAAAATGATACGTCTTACGTCTACAAGGCGCAAAAAGAGTTTTTAAATATAGGGTGGCTCAAAGCCGGTACGCACGCTTAAAGGTAATTTTCAGGACACGCGCAAACTAGAAAAATAAATACGTTAAATAAATCAGTTTGTTCGTAATTTAAGTCAGCTTAGACTAATTAAATTGTACCTCGTGCCCTCAACCGTCTTTAAATTGTTATATACAATGTACCGTACAGGAATGTGTACCATTTGTGGAATCGAAGATGACTGCTCTAAGTGTTCCCGACGATTCAAATTTTCAAATTGGTACAGTTGGCTTACTATATAACCTACTGAATCTAAAATAAATCACGATAATGAGCAACCCGTGGAAGAATATACCAATTGAGATCTCCGAACACTGACGATAATGGGAAACACGGAGAAATCTAAAAAAAATGTGGATATTTTTCCCGATATGTTAGAATTTAGTTGGATGCTGACATCAAAGGATTACGATGGAAATTCCAAATTTCTTCTCCGTCTGACGATGCCAACAATAGATACCAACACTTATCTGTAGGTTTTTAAATGTATTTTTTAAAGGTTTTTTAAACGAAAATTATTAGTATGTTTGTATGGCACAATTTTGAAGCTTAATAACACCTGCGCCTTTTGATAGAAAATTTCTGAATTTTGCAGGGAGGTTTGTGTATTAGGGGCATTGATGCTGTTAAATATCGATGGTTAAAGGTCGAGGGGTGGCGAGATACAGGGTGTCGCGTGGCGTATCTCCAGTGGAATCGAACTTAATAAAAATTTTATTCGTTATTAGCATTTATAATTATTTATAAAATTCATTTTTGCCCTCAAAATTAAGTCTTTTCCCATTATATAATAAAAAGTCTTTAATAAAATCTCGATAACAGATGGCTCCACACGCAATTTTAACTTTTTTTTCCAGGAAAAGTTACGCAACTCGTTGCTGAATTTTTCGAAAATTGCGAGAGACTTTTAGCCTGGATGTTGATCAAATATATTTGGTCGATGTGCGAATGACCACTTAAAGCACGTTTTTCTGTACTTTAACAAAATATAAACCTTTCGTATCGTGTTTCAAAATTATGTTAATTTGATAATTCGGTTAATACGTAATTAAATTTCGTGTGTTTTTGTTTGCCAACTAAAAATATCCGTCATTGCCGTTAAAGCGTGTTTATTATTTACTTACCAACTTCAAATCTTTGTTTTTCTCACAGTATACCGCGCTGTAACCAAATTTTGTAAGCGCATTACGGCAAATTAAAGCCAATTAATGCCATTAAGAGATTATAGTGGTAGGAAATTGCAGAATTTACATAATTTAAAGTTAATTAAATACGCTTATGATCCACGCGTATCTATTCGAATTATACGATTCGAATGTGTAACGTATCTTCAGATGCGAATTTACAATGGTTAAAGATTCGTAATGAATTCATAATTGTAAAGAAATGTAATTTAAAGGGCAATTAGTTAAAGAAAAGCTTAATTTTTGATGGGATATATTAGTTTAAACTGATAAGGATCGTTCCTTTTTCAACAGAGTTTACTTCGTTAAGGAAGTAGTCATCTGGACAATTTCCTTAATGTCCCTTGTAGTAAATTACATTAATACAGAGAAAAACATTAATTTAGCCAAGTAATGAGCCATAAGAACCTTTATAACTATAAAATTATTTTGAATTCGTTCATTTTTTAAAATACTTTTAATCCTGTAATTTGCTAAATAAGCGATACGATTTTTCGGTAGAGACGTAGTTTAGAGAAAAATGATTCTAAGAGACAGAAAGTGAATGAAATAAATCATTTAACCCGATGAAAAATGTGAATTACTTATTGAATTCCTATTTAAGATAATTCATTTAGCATCTTATTTTATGAAATAGCGAAATTTATCATTTTTCTAATAATAACTTCCGGTTTTTCGTCCGAAATATTCATTTAATAAATTCTAAATCGATTATACATTTAAAAAATAATTAATTACACGTTATAATTGGGCTTGTAACTTTCAAATTTCAGACCCACACGTTCCCACTGTCGTCCGTCTGTTCGTCAGTCCTTCGTTAATCTCTAGAACGGAGTTAGGTAGATGAAAATCGAGTCCGTATTGGAAAGCATACGGGTCGACGATCCCAATCGACTACGCACGAACTTAGTCCGAAAGTCACTTACATTTTTTTAATTAAAAGATAATTAAAAATGTCAGCCCCGAATGAATAATAATTATTATTATTTATAATTTTTTGAGAATTTTCGTAAGTCGATCGGGAGCATCTTTGTTTCGAACGAAGATGCTGCAGTAGGGAGACGTAACGAAAGAAAACTTGGTTTCTCTAAAAATTTCGAGATTTTTAAATATAATATTTTATTTTTATATGATTTAACTATTATTTTTTCGTTATAAAACACAAATAATTCAATAAATAAACGTAGAACTTTTATAAACTGTACACACAAAATGGTGGCAATCGAGGAACGATTAAGAACACCGTTTTAATGGAAAAAATTATGCTTAAAATTCTAAAAACTGATCATTTTTAGATAATAAATCAAATAAAGCAAATTAAAAAATTAATAAATAAAATTTTATTTTAATTCCGAGCTTTACAAAAATCATTTAAAAACATGGAATTTCGTGTTTATGGATAAAAAAATGCGATACGATTTCGCATTAAAATCTCAAGCAAAAAAATAAATCGCTCGTATATTATTGTGACGCGCCCAATTCCGGGCCGTATTTTAAATTTAAGAATTTCCGCATCTCTACCTCCGTTCTCGAGATTAACGGACAGAGTTTTTCGATGCGAAAATCGTAGCCCAAAATTCCAAAAAGTCTTTAAATTTCACAATAATATAACTAAATTCGAGCTTGATTACATCAATAAACTGTTAGAAAATAAGAAATAAAATTCGGAATGTTGATATTTTTAAAATGGTCATTTTGCAAAAAATCGTGGATGATGCGTGGTTTTCTTCTTTCCACTCCTTTACGTAGCGGCCATCTTTATATTATTTCATCTTCCCAGAAGCTCGTTAGTATTTTTCGAAATAAATTTTTAAATTGTAAGCATTAATACGTAACAAAACCCGCGTAAGCCGAATATTTTTTCCGTTTTATTCGGGTTGGCTTTTGGACAGTAACCGAGTTACTCTCGTTATTTCGTAGAATATTGGCATTATTATTTCATAAAATAAACATTTTCAAAAATTACTTAAAAGACGTGGCCGTTCCGGCGTAATTTACTGTTTCTATCTCCCTACATCCATACCGTTTCTGTCAAATAAAAATAAACTTTTAATCTTATTTAATAACTCGACTTACAAATTTGTAATTGAATTTTTTTACTAAAATAAAAAAATATTTATTTACATAATTTAACGCGGAAATTCTCTGTTTAAATATTTATAAATACGAATTTTTGATGCGTAAAATTTAAAATTCATATTTATAAAATAATAATTATTCGTTTGCGAAGTTAAAAAACCAATAATAAATTATTATTTTAACTTTCCTGGCCGTTATATATAAAGTTGGGGGTGAGGGGGACGATTTTATTTACCCACTTTAAAGCTTAACAACTCCTATGTCTTTTGTCGAAAATTTCTGAAATTTTGTACGGAGGTTTGTGTGTCGGAGGGACATTTTTCTAGGAATTTTCGGGGAAATTGGATCGTCGGTTCGGGAGATACGGCCCACTCCCTTAATATATCCCGAACCAAACCGAAGACTTAAAGATAACGGTAGCAATTGTTAGGGATGAAAAGAAATAAAAAATGTGGTGAAAGTCGAGCAACGACGTTGCCAGTTTACTACGTATTTATTTAATCTGTAATATATTTCTTTGCAAATATATTACAGATTAAAAAACAAAATTGAAAAATGCATCTACGTCAATTTTTTTAAATTTGTAGTTTCTTCGCTTTGACTTTATCGTACAGATTTTTACTCGAACATTTCGCGTATAACACGATTCCGACGAAGTTTATCCGGAACATTCTCGTTATCGCATTAAGACGAATGATTTTTGAATGGCCACGGCCGTTCCCTCAGAAAATCGTTAATCTCGACGTGTCGAGAACTGCGTGAATTTCATTAGATAGAAACGTAAAAGTCGGACGGCATTTTCAAAAATATTTGAAAATTGTGAAACACGATGCGCACTCGGAACAGAACTCGAGTCCGGCACCGAGAAACTCGAATAACCCAAGTTTTATAAAACAGAAAATTCGTGGCGAAATCTTCGATTCGTTCAATTACGAAAAGACGATCCCGAAAGCTTAGGATTTCTCCGATCGGCTCCGACAAACTAATCCTACAATTACACTAAATATTTCTTTTTTATTCTACTTTATACGTAAATATTCTTATTCTAATTTATGTTTTGCCGTAAATATTCGTTCGAACGACGTTTGCCGTCCGACGCAAAGATGCAATTTGGGGATTGTTTCTATAGCAACCGTGGCAAATGTGACGAAATAGCCACGCGGAATACATTCTCGTATTTCTATCTCCAATCGAAAATTGAATATTTAATTTAACGAAGAAAACAATGCGCCACTAAATTTGCGTATATTCGTTTTAGAAGAAAAAAGTTACAAATTTTAACTTAACCGACTTAACCGTCAATTATTAATATATTCACGCTCGTATATCGCAATTAAATGACGAAAAATGCGTATTTCGTTAGCCAAATTAGCATAAATATCATTAACGCCGTCGAATTTTAATTAGCATCATTAATTAGCATCAGTCTTAATTTACAAATTGTATTTCTTTTCAAAAGAAAAATACACGATTTATTTTTAAAATAATTTATCGTTAAAAATAGGAAATAAATCGATAGATGAAATAATTGATTTCCTTTCGTAAATTACTCGAAATGAATGTAAATTATGGCGGATAATTTAATCGCCTCGCTCCGTACGGTGGCACGGAGGAAAAAATTAATTTTTTTAACCTAAATTACAATTTTCTTTCTTTCTTTCTGAGGAAATACAAATTTCTGGACGTGTAAGAATGATTTGCACGGGTAAATAATTACTCGTATCAAAAAACGCATTTCGCACCGAAAATAGTTGGTCTTTTATATTTATGAGCGAAGAAATAAGTTAAAATCCCGAGACGAGGTTGTAACCCGGTATTAACGGATGCCCGTTTCGTCGACGACGGTCTACGATGAAACAAATGTCCGAGTGACGATAGTGAAGACGAATTACACCTAATCTCGTGTTTAGATACAGTTGAAAGTTTTTTGATGTCGCCGGACGTTACGCTAAGAACTGCCCTCGAAAACACAAAAAAAATATAAATTTAACACCCGTACGCTTCAAAAAATGCAATTCCGGTGAATATAATTAATTAATTGAATTATTTCAATTATTTTAAAATATATTTACTTATAAAAAATTATTTATTTATTTAAAAAAAGGAGAAAGTTTTCTTTAGAAATAATAAAGCTTTCATCAATCATTTTGAAAGTTTTTTTTTTGTTTTTGTTTCGAATTTTCTAAATTTTTTTCGTTAAAAAATAAATTTATTTACTTTAGATGTTTTCATTTTTAATTAAATGTAAATATTAATGATTTATTCGTATAAAAATCTATACAATATTTATCGTAATTCAATTTTTTTTAAATTTTTTAAGACGTAACTACGGTAAAACCTGCGTAAACCGGACGGTATTGAATATTTTTTCCGTTTTGAACGGGTTCATTTATTTTTTCCTAACCAGAAAAACGCTCCGTTCCCGAGAACTTTTTCGCCTAGGCAGGTTTTACTGTACGTATAAATTATATATTTAGCTTAAAATATACTTAAAACTTTCTTTTATTAATTTTATTAAGAAATAATATTAAAATTTCGCTAAAACATCCCGATTGTATTGATTTTTTCATCGAGTGGTAAATCGGTTTCTGTCTTAAAATGGCGCATATTGGTCGGCAAATTTCCAAAATAAATATTTCTTTCTTTTTAATACGTTCTTTTTTATAAGATACTTTACAAAATTGAAAATACGTAGAAAAAACGACATTGCCCGATACCGACTTTTAAAATAAATAATTAAGTTGCCGACGAAAGAATTAAAATAGTTTGTTTTAATTATTTTACTCGACTAAATTAGACGAAATTAATTAATTAAGGTGTATTTTTTCTAATTTTTATTTTTGAAATTTGAATAGGAATTCGAAGAAATTCGTTGGAAGTTATGAGGTTTTTAATGTTAATTAATTAGAAAAATAATAGGGTTTAAATTCTTAAAGCGGTCGCGATGATTGATTGAAATCCAAAAATCAGTAAAAATTTAAATTTCTAATGAAAATGAAATTTAAAAACACGAATAAAAATTCTAAAAAATAGAATTAAAACAAATCAATCGAAAGTGAAAATTTAATGAAACGTAAAAAATTCAATCAAATTTAATTTTTAAAATTACTGTTATTATTTTGTACAAAACTTTGAAGTATTAATAAATAAATATATTTAAAATTAAATTTTATTCGCATCTTATTTTTCAAAAATGCGTAATATCATTAATTTAATATTTTCATTTATATAACGAATGTAAATGGAATTTAGCCGATTTTTTCGTTATTTTCTCTTCATTAATGCGCGTCGTTTCCGTTCTTATTTGTGTAAAACGAAGACGATGTCCGCTCGCGCCTGCCATTTTGTGTTTTTTTACGTTAAAACACAAAGAAATGCTCGAACTGCGATCTTTTTGTTTTTTACGCGCAGTAAAACCCGTGTGAACCGCAATTGCAATTTGTCCACCGACGAATCTGCCTAAACGGAAAAAATTCTTCCCGGCGGTGCGATTTTCTATATTAAGAAGAAAAACCCGTTGAAAACGGAAAAAAATATTCGTTACCCCGCCATTCCGGCTCGCGCGGGGTTTTCTGTAGTCTTTCTGTTAGGCGGGTATTCGTTTCGAACAGGTTTTCCTTCTTCGTATAGAAAATCGCGCCTCTTCGAAGAATTTTTCTTCGTTTAGGCAGGTTTCCGTTATATTCGGATACCGCTTTGGACAAGTTTTACTGTATTTTTTTATTATAAAAACTTCGACGTTATATTTAATGCTTTAGTGTAGAGATTTTTTATTTATTTTCAACTATATATATATACATATATACACTATATGTACCACAGTAAAAACCCGTATAAATTGCAATGGCCCGGTACCGAATATGTTTTCTTGTGTGGCAGGTTTCCGTTTTAAACAGGTTTTTTTGTATAAAAAAAAATTAATATTTTGCGAGTTGGTAATCTTTATAAATTTATTATCCTTTAATTAATTGAAGAATAATTGTAAAATATTTTGCAACTTTATGCAAATTTTAATTAATCAAAAGTGTATTTTTCGGATAAAACTTCATTTTAAATGATTTATTACCAATTTATTATTAATATACAAGAAAATATATGCAAAAATGAAAAAATGACGTTATTTCCTTGTTTATTGACTGTCGAGTTGTAGATATTTATCACACAGTATTTTTAAATTCGGCATCTGCTACAATTTTATTACTTTTTCTTTCTTTTTCTAATGTAATTTCTTAAATTTTTCGGAAAATTCGACTTTTCTGATACACAAACCAATTTTATATGAAATACTGTATATTTAAGAATTTTCTGTCGACGTTTATATTTTTATACATAATTTATTTTAATTAAATGAAATAATCTGTAAAATATTTATTGCATTTTTTATTGTCATTTTTAGTTTCTGGTTATTTCGCTCGTTAAATTTTTAAAATTATTTCGATGTTTTGCGTTTTTTCATTTTTTTAAACTTGCGGGAATTTTAAGATAAAAATAAATAAAGATTTAATTTTTAAAAGCAAAATTCTGTATTAAAAATAATTAAACTAAAGTTTTTTGGAAAAGTTGGCAACTTTCTTGCTGGACTTTTTTTGTTTTCGACTGTAATGATTTATACTAATACCATTGTCTCGGGTTTGGTTCGGGAGTGAAGCCATATCTTCCGGACCAATGGTCCGATTTTCCTGAAAGTTTCTAGGAAAATTTCCTTCCGATACACAAATCTTCCCTGCAAAATTTCAGAAATTTTCGACAAAAGGCACACGAGTTATTAAGCTTTAAAGTGGGTGAGCGAAATAGTGTCCCCAAACACAACACATCCAATTATCCACACATACGGGGAAAAATACTTGAGTAATTTTAAGATAAATATGGATTATTTAGGTCAAGAGAAATCAAGAAAAATTCATCTTTCTTCGAGCTTCGTGATTATACATCGTCGGTGATTGGTTATTATATCGCAGTTGTTACGAATGGAAGGCTAAAAACCACTCCATTCCATTTTCTTTAATTAAAAAAATTCTTAATCACAAAATTTATTTTAATTAATTTAATTAATTTTTATAATTTCGTAAAATACATTTTAATTTTTTAAATTTGTTTTTAGGGAAAAATGTATAAAATATCAATTTTGGGGTTTTCTTTTTATTAAATCTGCATAAAATATTTTAAAAAATCTTTCTATAAATTTAATAAGTAAATATTATAATAAAATTAAATATTTTATTTATTTATACAAAGTTTGAATATTTGATTGAGTATTTTTAATAATAAAATATTTCGATTTTGATGTAAAAAGTTTTTAAAAGTTACGCAGTTTTAGGCAAATTTTAATTATAAAACTTGGTAAATTATATTTTAAAAGCATTTAAATTAATTATTAGTAAAAATAATTCGAACGTTCTTCATACAATTGCTCACAGAAGGCGGGAAATAATTGAAATTTTATACTTAAAAATGCAAATTTTTAATAAATAAAATGAATATATTTTTCTAAAAAATTCATTAAAACTCGAGCATTTTATTCCGAGAAGAATAAAAAAATGCCCAAGTAGTTCAGTTATCGCAGAAATTCTTATAAAAGTAAACGAGACTCTTATTAAAAACTTTATTCGTATGGAAAACTGAGGAAAAAGGTTGTATTTTTGAATATAAAAAAATGGTAAAAGATGGTGGTATAATGAAGAGAATAATGCCAGAAACACTAAAGGTTTACTTATCGATTTTAGCTGGAGGATACTTGAATATTTGAAGAATGTAGAAAGGACATTCCTTATTTCGTAATTGTATTGAAATCATTAGAAAAAAGAAGAGCCCTTAACGATTAATAATCCCGAAAATTTAAAAAAATCTTACATATTTAGTGATAAAAACCTACTAGTTTGTAGATTTTTATCACTAAATTTCCTGTTAAATTAGTAGGTTTTATGCCGACTTGTTCCTCCTTTTAGAGATGGATCCGAATTCGAATCTGTTTATTCTTCTCCCATGTAATTATCGTTGTAATCGGGGCATTTTAGAGTTTTAGCCAAGCCCTTTTTCGGGCCACGGCGTATTAAAACTTATATTATGCCTTCTAATAATAACATTTGACTAAAAATATACAAGAAATGCAATTAAATGAATCATTTTGAAGCTGGCCCTAATCAAATAGCCTACTAGGCCCCTGGTGGGATCTAATTATGTTATGGCGAAGACTGAAGACATAAGCAATAAGAATCTACTAAATTTTATAAATATTAAAGTGCATTTACGGTGAGTTTCGTTAATTAATGACTCGTTTCGGTTTGAAATTTGTGTATTATTAATCCGTTATTAGAAAATTTAAAGTTCTCGGGCCGTTTTAAGATTGCGTACATTTTATTCGAATCATTTTGTATTATTTCAACGATAATCGAGCGAGACTTCGTCGAGATGCGAACCCGGACCCGCTTCTAAAGAATTACTTCTGGCAAAGATGTCGAAATTTTGGTCCTAAACATATTCGTGATCAATTTAATATAATTATGAAAATTCTGAATGTTAATAAATTATTATATAATAAAAAAATTTCCAGCAACGAGTTGCTTAACTTTCCCGGCAACATTTAGTGGCGTCATCTCTTATGATCTTTTATTTGAGAACTTTTTATATTTTTAACTATTATAAAATGGAAGCTTAATTTTTTGGGTAGGGATGGGTTTTATAAAAAAAATTGTAAATGCTAATAACGAATAAAATCGTCATTAAGTCTGACCCCACCGAAGATACACCCGACCCTTTTTATCTCCCCGCCCGCTCGATATTTAACCACCAAAATTTAATAGCATCGGTCTCCCTAATAAAGGAACCATCCTGCAAAATTTCAGAAATTTTCGACAAAAAACGCAGAAGTTATTAAGCTTCAAACAGGGTGAACAAAATCGTGCCACTCACACTAACATCCGTACACACAGAAATTGCCTCGAATTTTTTGCATTTCTCGACGTTCCGAGGTGCGCTAAGTCCAAAAATGTAAAAATCCACCCAGATTTTTACATTTTTGGACTTAGCTCACCTCGGAACGTCGAGAAATGCAAAAAGCCTCCATACTTTTCTTCTGTTATATACAACAACCGGGAAAAGTAATAATTAATTAATCAACAACTATCCATTAACTGGATTTAACAGACAAGGATGTATTTTAGATTGACGACACTATCCACCGAATAATAATAATTAAATTTAAAAACGTCAGGCCCTTCTGTAGCATCGTTATAGGTTAGTCGAACATATTTATAAGTCTCTTTTGTAACAGGAACCATTTTGAACGGCTTAATTTATATCTATCGACTGCAACGTTACTCTATCTGTTGTCGTGACTGGATGGCCTGCTGTTCGACGAATGCGTAGTAT